>NC_057941.1:40382522-40707834 GCF_018555375.3 Anguilla rostrata | reverse complement strand
CCCTCTGACTGAATTTAGATAAACCCAATAGGCAGTTATTGAGCATATTTAGAGTTTTTTTATCATTGGAAACTATGCATAATTTCTCACTTTCAGTAGTAACATTACACAATTTATCAAAGAATGAAACATCTCCTGAATATCACCGGTCTACCTTGGGAAGAAAAACAAATCGGTGAACAATGCATTATCTCTGCATTTCCACATTTGTATTTGGGTATATAGGTTTGGATACAATGCTCCACCAGATGTGGACACATTTTAAAAGGGTTTCTGAGAATCAATCAATCAAATTTTATTTGTATAGCGTATTTTACAGCAGTTGTCACAATACGCTTTACAGACAACCCTAGCCTAAACCCCCACAGGACCAAGCCTAAGGCAACAGTGGCAAGGAAAAACTCCCTGTGGCAGATGGGAAGAAACCTTGGAAGGAACCAGGCTCAAGGGGGAAACCCATCCTCCTCTGGTCAGCTCAGGGTGCCGACTGGTGACCAGCATGTCAGCCAGTTTTATAAGATATGTGATGTGGCTCAGGTGATGGGTGGGGCCGGGTGGCGGGAGTGGCACATGCAGGATAAGAGGATAGGAGTGCACTTACTCATAAAATGTTGTCCACCCATTTTCATCAGTCATGGATGCAAGCAGTCCGGAACTCCCATGGTAGGTTATCAAGGCCAGCTCTTGGTCTTGTGTGGCCACGCTTTTGAGGGCATTGTTGGTTCCGATGGTCACCCAGAAGGTCTGTCCATCAGGCACCATGATCCACTGGGCCATTCCAGTAGCATCCCGGCGGATGCTCACCGTGTTTCTGTTCTTATCGGTAATGGTGCTGATGTCCCCCTCCCCCGTGTAGGTAATATTGTACAGGTAGTCCCCCGTGGTCAGGCTCTGGGTGTAGATGTGACTGCCGTTGGCGTCAAACAGGTAAAGCTCATCGTCGATGGGGGAGGAGACCTCGTAGAGGTTGAGTGGGCTAAGGTAGGGTCGGTTCTGCCGCACGTAGCGGATTCGGATGTTCCCCAGGTCGGCGATGAAAAGTTCGCCATCGGGCGAGACGGCTAGGGAGGACGGTGCGTTGAGCTTGGCATCCTTGGCGTAGCCCTCGTCCCCGGAGTAGCAGTCACAGTTGGCATCATTCTTGCAGTCACAGCCACTGGCAGCCCCCGCCACCAGGGAGATCTCTCCGCTAGTGGACACCTGGCGCACACGGTTAACCTTCTTCTCGTCCGACTCTGCGATGTAGAGGACGCCATTGTGGGAGACCGCCAGCGCCGTGGCCGACTCCAGGGTAGCGTGGATGGCCACCTTGCCCAGCAGGAAGTGGTCAATGCCAGGCACCTGGCAGTGCATGGGACGTCCCGCCACAATGCGCACCTGGTGGTTTTCGGAGATCTGGAGGACCACGTTGTTGTCCAGGACATACAGGGAGTTGTCCATGGGGCTGACAGCCAGGTCTGTGGGCCACTCCAGACGGATCTGGGTAAAAAGAGATATAGACAGTCATTAAACTGCTTCTCCAATTATACCTAAGGCAAAAAATTATTTGAAAGAATACTGTTTAGCTGGTGGCTTGGGGGGCAAATGTGGCCAAGTGCAGACATAACCTTTGCCCTTTGCGAATTGAAAATGTACAAAAAATATTTTTCACATGCATCAAAAATTGTGATGCCCAGGTTTGCGTCTGTGCAGTGTCACCAGTCAATACCTCCAGCACTAGTGACAATAATAAGTTATAGCTATAGATACTTTAAAGGGCTTACATTTTGAATAGACAGCACCATATTTACAAAGAAACTACCCCTCAAAAAGAGGTAGTCGAAGGTAGTCGAATCTTAGGAATAATTAATAATAAAATGAATATTCAAATAAAATGAACAACAAAAGATTGTCAAACTGCAAACATAGATAAACAGAAGTAACAAACAGTTCCATGGTGTCCGCACAATGTTCACAAAAGCCAGGGCTAGAAATAGAGAGAAAAGAATGGAGATCCAAGTGGAATGATCAGATTAACCTGGCACAGCAGAACACCATTTATCAGATGCAGTCTGCTCAGTCACTGACTTGTGCGTCTGTCAGTCTGTGTAGCGAATGGTCTTCCTTTGCTGTGGGTTATTAATTTCTTAATGGACAGAGACTGTTGGAAGCCATGTCCTTGTGGGGAACGTGCTACACCTTTATTATGTAGCTTAGCCTGCTTCCAGATCTCAAATTATTACTTATTACTCTGCAAATTGCGGACCTGCCTATTGCAGAATATTGATAATTGTCTTAGAAAAGAGCTGAAGACCCCACTATGCTCAGCAATAAACCCCCACAGAGCATTCTTCCTTCATATGAAAGTGGTCAGAATGGCTGACTTCAATCATTTTTTCAGAATTGAAACAGGAGGGAATCAAAGTTGCTGTCACTGAAGCAAAAACAGCTTTTTATTCTATATTTGTTTATGTGGGAAATCCACAAATTCTCTCAAGATACCTCCCAATTATTGCAGTTGAGCAAGCCAAGAAGAATGAGTTCATCCAAGAAAAAATTAATCTGAAAATTATACCCAAAGTATCACTTTACAAGCGTAAAAGGCCTCAAATTGATTTTTTTCAATTTTTAACAGTAATGAATGCAATGTACTTGACAGAACAGTGAAATAAATCACAAATGCATATTACATTTCATATTCACAGATGTAATTGTATCTCAGACTATTTCTGTAGATGATGTAGTGACTTATCACTGCACAAACACAGCAAGGATGAAAAACATGCATCCTGTTCTCATTCAGGAGCAGAATAGTTTCAGTTCCCTCTCCGGGTTTGTACTAAGACAAACATTTTGGAATTAAAGATGGAATTAAAAATTGAATACACCATTAAAACCGTTAAATGAGAGTGAACAACTAACTTTAAACTTCCAATGGTTAACTGATCAAAATTGTGCCAAGCTAAGCTGAAGACTGACTTCAAATTTTAAATAAATTTTAAAAAGCACTTTTCCCTTCTTTTCTCCAAATTGGATTCTCCCAATTTGAAAGGTCCAGTCATATTCGTCTGCTGCACTCATTGCTGCAACCTCCACTATCAATTCAGAAGATCAAAGACAATAACACGCTTTCCTCTGAAATCTGTGGTATACAGTAAAGCGGCTGCTTCTTTTCACACCACAATTTACAAGTTGAGCATGCACAGACATAAGTTGGAGGAGAACACAGCACGAGAGGCTTGAGTAAGATTGTGGGCACTCGACTGACCACCGGGAGTTGATGGTGAGCAATAGACGCTTTTCCACCAAATGGTACCGGCTCAACTCGACAGTATTCCTGGCTGAATGAATCCCTCCCTCTCTGGGTGATGCTATGGCTAATTTCACAGCACCAAATTGCCAGCCACAGTCAGCAATGGCACAGGCCAAATTTGATAGCAAAGTATTGAGGGCCCATCCACACACTGGATCAGCGCAGGATGAGCCACCTAGCAGCACCTGACATTTTTCATGTTTAACAGTGCTGGGAATAATTCAGAGCTTATTAAATTCTGTTCGACACAGCAGAGGAGGCAAGCAGAGGACAGAGTTCAGCCAGATGGGAAATAACCAACACAGACTGAGGCAGGTTGTGCTTGCAAATTGGTATTTCGGAAAATAACAAACTCATCCAAATCTATTTGTTTCCTTAATGTTTCTCAGTTACCAGATCAATCATGAAGATTTCTGAAGCACAGAGCTATGGCACACATCTCTTCTTGAGTTACTCCTACGGCAACTTTTTTCAACAGGAAAGCATTATTGCTCGGTGTGGGAATCATTCAAAATAATTATATTGACTGAAAACGGCAAATGCATCATGCAGTGTTGAGTGTCCGGTGCAGTGTCGGTTATCACAAAATCTATTTCTCTGATTTACTGAGCCATGTCTAGAAGAGGTCTTCTGAGCACACTCCTACCCAGAAAAAATGTGTGTAGACTTCAAATAATACAGGTTTTAATCAATGCCACAAAACAGTCAGGCAGATATATACCCCTTGGCAGTGAGAGGGGGGGCTTGAACAGCATTTCCTTTCCTAAAGGGGGGGGTTAATTTTTTTTGTCAACACTTGTGGCTAAATATTTGAAGACCTGGGGAGGTTGGGGTGGGGTGGGGTGTCTCAGGGGAAGTGGGTGGGGAGGCTTTCTCGCTGCTTTGAGTGATGGGGCTGACATTTCCCTCGCTGGCTGCCAGATCCTGCCCTGTGCCCCTCGCCACCAGCACAGCTGTCACTGGCGCCTGGCACACCGACCCCCGGCTCAACAACCCAGAAAACACTCACTGGAGATGAGAGAATGGACTGGATTAACATTCACACACATACACAAAAAGGCTTTATTGGTATACGGGCATTCCCTTTGGATTCCACACTGCTACAGCCAAAACCACTTTTCTTATTAATTCTAGGACAACCGCTGCAAATAATCCCCCAACCTGAAAAGCCCCCATTGCAGATCATCAACAATATGGGTCACTGGAAGCCTTCAGGAGCTCATAATGTCTACAGCAATATATATACAAGGATGCCTTTAAAATATTTTTTTTATTTTTCTACTTGGGGTTCATTCTCACCAGCGGGTGAGGAGGACATTAATGCTCTGTAACAGGAATTACATTTTCAGAACATATTTCTACATAATAACTCCTCTATGGCTTTCAAACATCAAGAAACATTGCCAAAGCACAGAAAGAGAATCAAATCCCATGACTCATGCTTATGCTCTGCTTACAGCTTGCATTCCACATCTCACATTTCAAATTTAACTTTATAGTCCTTCTCCAAATAGCATGTGCATGTTAATGTTAATGTGCCGACTGCATTATATTACTTACATTACTTTATTTGGTTGCATCAAGTGAGCCTGACTAGTCCAAATGAATAGTGTGGAAAATATCTGAAAATATTTATATTGTAATTGCAAATCATTATTGTAAAGTATTGCAAATAATTATTAGATGCAGGTTGGCTTTTTATGTGGATTTCATTTTAAATTTTGACATGACTTACAATTACAATTCAATTCAGTGTACGTGTACATGTACATTTATACATTTAAATGACTGTATTCCAAATTACTTAAAGGGAGATTACAACTTTTGGGAATTCCACTTTTTGGCCATAGTTATATGATAAGATCAATTCCAATGTGCTAACGATGCTATCTTTATGAAAGGCTTATGAATAATTATAATACAACAGTGCAGGCATATGCTAAGGCACATGTGGAGCAGATCTATGGGAATAGTTGTATTTGCAGCCCTGATGTATACATGTGATGTATATGCATTAATTTATTTGAGTTGCTATGCTGAAATTTGGGTATGATAAACCCTTCATTAATGTAAGAGTATGGGAGATTTGTCAGAGCCTTGGACAGCCTGGATTAGGTCTCCCCTGCCAGGGAGAGGCAGTGGCAGACTTCCCAAAATTAACCTAGAAAAGAGGTGGGAGAAGGGGGGGGGTGGTGGAGACTGACATCAGGAGGTTATTCCCTCTTCTGTCTTTTGCTTTATCTTGCCACAGAAATACAACTCCACTCTCGTGCAGCTGGGACCCCTTCTGGACCTATTTGCCATGAGCCACAAATAACCTTGTCCAGCCCAGATGCTACAAAAGTGGATTGGGAGGGAGGGAGAGGGAGAATGCCCGAGAGAGCAAACAGGGTTGCAGTCTCCACCGATGCCAATGCTGCGGGCTTTCGCTACATAACACTTTCTGTCCCATTTCTGTGCTATTTCAATTAAACACATCTTACTTAGGTGACATGGTAGTATCCTGCAAACCTAAAATTACAATTAATATTGGTATTAATTCTCTGTGTGTTAGACAGGTCAGGTGGTCATTTAAGACAATAATTCTACTTCTGTTACTTAGTCAAACGGGGTATACTGTAGACCAGTGGTCCCCAACCCTGGTCCTAGAGAGCTACAGGGTCTGCTGGTTTTTGTTTTCACCTTAAAATCATTACCCAAATGAGATCCAAGACACCAGGTGAGTTGAGTCAACTGTGTAATCAACTGCTCTAATTGATTCATGAAGTGCAGACCCTGTAGCTCTCCAGGACCAGGGTTGGAGACCACTGCTGTAGACTCTCTCTTCCATCTACTATAGCACTTAATGTTATGTTGAGGTACATGCAATGTCTCAGTACTACTGTTACGTTGATACTGTTTCCGTTCTTTGCCTAACTATTGTGTGTGCATTTTTTTTAAAAGGACAGTCTGCCCTCCTGTGTTTTTTCACAAGATTCAGGCGGGGGAAAGCAGATAGGGTTACAGATAGATATGAGATGCCAGCAGACAAAGTGCCTCAGCCAGGCATCAAACCCCTGACAAGTCGGGGGATTTCTATATGGCTTGAGAGTTGACTGCCCTATGGATTGTATGTAGGCACTTTTTTATGCCTACTCAAGTATGCACTTCTTTAAATGGCAGTGGATAAGATCACTTGCTTAATTACAAAGTGTATTTCATGATTTCATGCCAAATGTCATTCAAATGTCATCCCCCCATCCCCCAGATACAAGTAAAGCTGAATAAAATGTTACTGACCACAATCTATAATCATGTGTAAGGAGAATTTTTCCCCGAATACTGGTGAAAATTGTTTTTGAAAAACTGTTAGCAATGTACAGAAGTTTTACTGGAGCTTTGAGATCTTGACTTGTAACACCTGAAGTGTAGGTTCCTGTCTCAAGCAAAGCTGGGCAATTTCCCAGAGGACACATCTTCTGAACAGGTAATATTTGGTAGTAACTGGGGAGGGGCTGGAGGCGTACCTGGGAGATGTCCATCACCGAGTCGCAGCTAAGAGGTCGGGCCGAGGTCAGGTCGTTGGAACCCAGAAGCGTGGAGATGATCCCGTTCCGGTCGATCCTGCGGATCATGGTGCCGTCCACAAAATAGACCAGGCCAAATTTGTCCACTGTGATACCTGTTACAGGAGGCAATCAGTAAATGCTGATAAATGCTAAATGAGTAAATGCTGTTTAGTTAGTGTTACAAAGCTCTTGTGGAGATCTGCAGAGTACTTTCACTGATGCTTAATCAAAGGGGAATCTTAAAGATCTTACATAAAGGGATCAGCAATAATTTAACACAATAATTCATTAGGGGGAGAATTCCGGAAAAAAGGAAAATAATTGAAGTTAATTAGTTGTTCAATAATTAAATGTTCCAGGGCCCAGAACAAGGCATTAATTGAAATACAAATGAATCTTAATTGAGTGCTAATCAGAAGAGTTTGTTTTAACCCCTTCACGTAAGCCCCCTAATGGCCAGGATGCAGGCATCGTGAGATTGCTCAACTCAGACATACAGTGTTCCTGCAACCCAACTATCAGTGGAAAAAACAAACTGTGTTCTAGTGTTATTATTAGACGATACACAACAAGTACACCAAATACAAAATTTCTACAGTAAGTGCCATCATTGTAGTGCAATTTATCCATTTAACGAGCACCCCCTCCCTGCAGTCTCATCTGCAACTGTACCCCCAAAGCATGACACACTGGACAATAGTGTCTATCTGGGAGTCCATAAAAATATTCACAAACATTTTAATTACGTCATAGCAACAAGATAAAGCCAACAGTAGCCTGAGGGGATGCTCCAGCAGTGAAAAACACTGCTCACTGAAAAGCCAAATAAACAAAGATTCCCTTTCCAGATTCAGTGGTCATTTATTGTCTTGGACAACCTATTTCGGAAATAAACGCGTACTTGCACTCATCAAGGTGTAATTGTTTTCTTTTTCCTTTTTTCGTTTTTGGAAGATTTTACTAATTTTGCCAGATCAAATTCTCTCCACGTTAACATGAAGTGGGTAAGAGGAAGAGGAAGCACAAAGTCTAGTGAGGATACATACAAACATGGTGAAGATGTATATATGACTGCTTAGAACAGTTCAATTATTATCTTGTGTCATATTTTTTTGATATTGTTATATTTGCTGTTAGCTGTTAGTATTGGGACATTGTTAGCGTACACTGGGCAGTGTTAGTGCAGTGGGTCGTAGTGGCCTGCTTTGTTAGAATTCATACCACCTACAATGAAATGTAGTGTCTTTCAAGAGGTTTGCACTATTCTTTAAGGTGATAATTTCACATACTAGCGTGTAAGTGTTCATAGGTGGCCCAGTCATGTGTAATGTTTGATGCACCAGTTTACTGTGAAGCTAGAACATTCTTCTGATGGTGGAATATTACTTTATTGTAATCATATTGTAAATAATGGGGGTAATAATATCTCCATGGGCTATTACTTGTGACTTAAAGCATGGAAAATACTCATTCAAATTTACTGTGTGCTGATATGTGCCAGATGAACATACATTTTTCTTAATAGTAACATTTGTAAAATGTTGTCCCATACCCATGTAACCAAAGAATACATACTATACAGAGAAACATACAGGAGTTAATAATTACATAATTAGGTATGTCAACCACAGTGTGTCACAATGTTTTTGTATTATTTTTCTATGTGATACCAATGTTTCATCTTAAACCATCAAAAGTGGCAATTTTATATGCTTTATAATGGACAAAAAGCATTTTATTCATTTTTGTAGTATCATTTTGTGTTTTGAATAGGGTTTTGGACCCCTAGATAACATAGGCCCCCAATACCGATGAAAAGAAAGCAATTCCCACTTGAAAATTATGCAAAAGTGAGTTTCAGGAGTCAACAGTTGATTTGTTGTGAAACATATAATTATTTTATGATTTACAGCAATGCACAATTTACACATTTTGGATGTTTGAAGACACAAAGAGACACCAGAGTACACTTTAGATCTTTAGTAGTTCCATATATCACCCTCATTTTGCACATAGAGTTTATAATCCGGGACATATACTGTATATATTTACCTGTTTTATATATGTGATCTGTCAGTATTTTATTTCAAACTAAATGAGAAAAAACTATTTTGCCAAGATAATTGCATTTGTTGCACTTTATTTCTTCCTAAATTATGAATATAAACTAATAAATTTAAGTGTCTTGCTTCATTTAAGCTACAGGTGTCGAAGTCAAAGTGTCAAACTGTCAAAGTGCCTGCTCATTTTTGGGGTATTCTTAGCACAAGTGTTTCATTTAAGTCATTGCTTGGCTAAGGAGTCCACACATCTTGTTCTCAAGGCCTTAAATGGCAGCTTATTGAAAGGAAAACACAAAAACCCACAGACACTGCAGCTACCTTGGGATTGCGTTTGACATCCTGCGTTTGACATTTAAGCCATTTTCCAAGTTTCTGTGACGCTCACATCTGGAGTTATAATGCCTTAAATAGAACACCCAAATGGGTGAGGATTGGCCAGATTTGGCCTCTGCACAGAGGGGTTAAACTGAGAGGCATAATTTCACATTAACTAAATATACATTTTGCTTTGATTGTTGTTCTCACAAACACATACAGGTGCACACCCCAAAAACCAAATTCCTTTCAGAAACAACTTACCGCTAATAACTGTCAAGAAAGAAATGTATATAAAATGAACAGCCTAATAAAAACAGCTCAATGAACACATCATCAAGTCCAGTCTACACAGTGGGCCCCCTAGCCCAAAGTCAACAGATCCCAGTACAAAGAATAACCAGACCGATAGATCATGAAAATACATACACAAATAGCAAATTTATTTTTAGATCAAGATTTGTCAGTTGAAATGCTGTGAAATGGCTTCTGTATTCTTGTAATATCGGTCCATGTTAATTTCATTACACCGTTAAAGCCAACTATAAACACTTTCAGTTTCACAGATTGTACATGTGACGTGTCATATAATTGCCCATACAACCACACAAAATAAATAGAAATAATAATAAAAAGAACTTGGAAAGGGAAATTGGGATTTTTTTTCTTCCTCCCCCCCCTCCCCCCAGGCAACAGTATTCTGCAGAATAATCTTTTTTAAGATCTGAGCCCTGGAATCAAGTTCATAAACAAGCTCGGGGCTATCATCATGTGTGTGAAAAAGAAGTTCAATAGATGCAGGATTAAAGAGCTCTCTTTTTCCTTCTTTACCCATCAGATTACACTCCTCAGCTCTCAATAACAGACCTGGCAGACAGGACATTTGGCACTTATTGGAAATCTAACTTAATTCTACGCCATTCTCACAGATAAGGATCAAGGAGGAAAGCCTTGTGTTACGGGTGCTAGTCACCAAACATAAGTTTCATCCAAAAATGTACCTACATGGCAGACACAAGGCTTACCTTTTTTAATTGTTCCCCGACGTTTCACCCAATTTGGCATGCCCAATCATATTCACCAACCATGCTCATTGCTAAAACTCCTGCTATTGAATGCAGAGCAGTATGTGCTCCAAAGGATGTGATGTGCGTCAAGCACTGCTGCTTCTTTTCACATTTAAGGTGAGCTTGACACTTCATGTGTGGCTTCAGCAAGCAGACTGCATGACTGAACAGTAGGAGGCGATCGTGAGCAATGTGACACAGTCGCCCCCACCCCTTCCGAATTCTCCCTCCCTGGGCAACACAACGCCAAATCAAGCTCCACATTGAAGGCCTGCAGTCACTGTTGACACTGTTGACTCCATGCCAGACCGTGGGGGCCATCCACATACTAAACAGTACCATAGCAGAATGACTCACTGTGCAGCCCCTACAGACAGAGGCACATGGGTTATCTTTTCCCTGGTTCCCAGAGTAAAGCAGGGCCATGCTAAAGACCGGCCCTTTTTCCTCATCTAAAGAACCAGATTGCACCCTTATTCCTTATTATTTCCATACTTATTAATTCAACGCAGGTCACCGACCAGAAGAGAAATCTCTCTCATGACTTTTCTCAAATAGCTTTCCAAGCCCCTCCACCACATCCCCCAGTCCCCCTTCACGCCCCTGGCAGTAAACTGAGACAGAAAATGAGATTCTGTCTCAGTGGAACCGTGCTGCTCTAAATATCTTCAAACAGACTATTATTGACAGAGAAAATACTCGCAGTGCACTTTTGTGTTTCCAAGGCTGAATATTTCATATACACTGTTGCTTGCATCCATCATATTGATCACCTTCACCTTCTCTCCAGAACACTGGAAAAAAAGCTTCAATCTTTTGTCCAGGGAAATGGAAAAATAAACCATTTTTGGCGATACGCTCACAAATACTCACTTCTAGTTAGGATCCACCAAAGCAGATGGAATTCGTGCCTGTTCTTGTTCTCTTTTGAGGTAACTTAAGAGTTTCTTCTGTTACTGTAAAGCCTGACATAGCGCATTAACTCTCATATACAGAAAAACCTTTCAGTTCTGTACCTCAGTCACACAGGGGCAAAGGCCACATCCTTCCTTTTCACCAGTTTTACCCAATTAACCAAGCCAGGTGTGGTAATCAACTGCTTTAATTCATTAAGCAATGCTGAGTAATAACAAAAACCAGCACACCATGTGACTCTCCAGGACCAGGGATTTGGGTCCCCTGACCTAAACCAGTAGTATAATACCATTTTCTATATGTCGCATTTTATGGTATGTGATCAATCAAATTCTGAGTAACAATGAAGACCAGCAAACCATGGAGATCCCCAGGACCTTCATGTTTAATGATGGCAGACGCTGAGTGCAAGACCTACCTCGGGGGTTGGTGAGCGTGGCCTCCACAGCCTTCCCTCCATCCCCACATCGAGTCTCATCAAAGGGGAGGCACTGGTCTCCGGTCCCAGCAACCAGCTCCAGATTCTTGGCCACGTCCTTCACCACATTCAGAGACTTCACCTTGAACACCTTCCTGCTGTTGGTGTCTGACAGGTAGACTGTCCCCGTCACAGGACTGGCCGCCAGGTAGTATTTGTGCGCTGGACTGTTGCTGTGGGGAGGGGGTGAAACAGGACATCATAAGTCATGTCAAGAGGATGTTAACTCATGGCTGCATAACTCCATTCCTTTTGGGCTGCTGGTGGCTGATAGTTTTTGTTCTTTGCACTTATTCTTGTTTAAGTTTCTGGTTTAACACACAAACGTAAATTTGCACCTGTATTGCATCATAGTAAAATGCTTTCACCAAAGATTCATATGCAGTCACTATAGCTCATTACTACTCATCAAGAATGTCAGTTCTAATAACCAATCGGGCTAATTACATAATTAAGCACAGAAGATGGCATGAAATCCTGAAAGGGATCAGCTCTCCTTGCCCACCCTTGAAACAGTGGCTTGACACCTCACGAAAGTAACCAGGTCATCTCTCAGAAGAGACTGCTTCATGCTGCTAAATACCTTTTCACCTATTTTTATCTGAAAAGTACAGCTCACTCAAGAATATCTTGTAATTACATTGACTGTGATAAAGCCAATTAATCTTCTAACAATGGTGTGCTGTTCATCACAGAGAAAGAAAAGGTACATATAAAGCTTGTCCTATCTGCCCAGAACATTTTAAGCTTCCCACAAAGAGGGAGCGTAAGACAACAAGGCAGCCTATTAAAGACACAGGAGTCCTCAATAAAATCTGTCATTTCTGTTAGCAGGAGTGTGGGCTTGCAGTACAGGAGTGCAATGACTGAAACCAAACTAAACTAAGCTAAACTAGACGAAAGACATATAAGAAATCAACCATCAACTGATAATATTACATTCTAGACTAGGGCTGCCCCAGTGTGTTCATGGAGATTTACCTTCCTATGTGTTTTAATTTCAACCCTAATTTGGCACACCTGATTCTACTAATTAGCAGCTGAATGAGGTGTTCTTTGCTAGGTTAAAATGAAAACCTATAGGATGGTAGATCTCCAGATACTGGGTTGGGCAGCCTAGTTCTAGATATTTCGCTCAGAACACCTGTAATGAGAGAGGTTTGGTAGGAGTGCACATGCAAATGAATTCATATAAATTCACTCTAACATACAAATAAGTTCATAACCACACATTAAACTGTGGCAGATTGTTTCAGAATTCTAGAAGAATCAAGGCTCATGATTTGTAATATCCAACGCGGAATAGAAAATCAATACTTGGCAAGTCAGTAGGAAAGCGAAATGCTCTTGTGCGAATATAAACGGCGGTGCAGCCAGGCATTTAGAGGTTGGCGGCTGCATTAAGGCTATGGAAGAGGGAAGGTAGCGGAGGTGAAGGGGGAGAGAAAACTTTGGTGGCTTTTTTAATGGCGGCAATCGTTCCATGCCGTAACTGCCATCAGTCAACCGCGTGGTCCTTGGGCAACCTTCAAGGACGAGCGAGCCGAGGAGACAGAGACAAAAACACCGTTGATGTTTAGTTTCTGATGTCTTTCGAAACAAAGCCAAAAGTTCTGAAGGAGCGTGGGCGGCACAGCGCAGTGCAGTGGCACTTTCAAGATGGCTTCCATCAGAGGGCCAGAGATAAGCTCCGTCCATTTCTGCCAAATGTGATTATCGCTGTCGAACAGCTTTCGGGAAGAAAAAAGAAGCAAAAAAACAAAATAAAACAAAACAAACACAGTTCAAACAGGGCTTGGGTGTGTAATGCTGTAAAGACATACATCTTAGTTGTGTGAGGATCTTATACTCTGTCCTACCAGCCCCTCCGTGTCAAAAGCTCCTACCCCAGTGAGAAACCTAAAAGACAGGGGGCCAGTCCACACCAGTACAGTTTTTTTGAGAAACATTTAATTAGTTTGACAGACAGGAGGCCTTATCACCAAAAAGACCGCTAAGCCATGTATATGTAAAGTACAGTGACAGCATCTGACACAGTGCTCGAAGGGGTTGTGGGTGCACATGGAAAATTTTTACTTTGCACCCTTTAGCAAGGTAATTCATCTGAATTACTACTAAAATAACAATTAAAAAGCAATTTTGCAATATTAGTTAACTGGCTTTGTGTAAGAATAAAAAGCTTCATGTAACTTCTACCCAGATCTAAGCACCCCTTGAGTTCTTTCCAAACACAGTCTTTGATGGTTCACCATATATAGTATAAACTCTAATCCTGGTTCTGGAGAAAATCAATATTAATTTCAGAACTTCTGCATTTATTCATGCTCTAAAAAAGCCACTGCCACTCAATTTTACACTGAAAAAACACTGAAGGTCAAAAATGCACATAATATACATACATATGTGTATCATGTTGATATAATGTTTAAGTAATTTCATAAAATTACAAATGGTGTTGAAATATTTATGAAACTGTTCAATAAATCACAAACTATAATGTGCTGAAAATGTCAGATAAATAAATACAAAACAGAACTTTCTGTGATGTTTCATAAATGGAAGAATTGTGCTATTGTGTAGTGTGTAAGTACATTTTAATTCACAAATAATATTCACTCTTTATTTTATGCTATTCTGTTAAAAAAGACTTTATCTTTGTTCTCTGCATCCTCAATTTAAAATGGTGTACCAGAATATTTTCAAGCTTACATTTATTTTCTCTTTCACACATTTATTCACCAAAATCAGATTTCAGTTAACAAATGTAATACAGAAACTACTTGCAGCAGATTGCTTACACAACTAATTGCAGTTCCTTTTTAAAGATTTAAAGATTAGAGATCCAACACACTCGCACACTTATCAGTTCAGTTGGTTTACAAATGCTAATTTTAACAGGTCATGGACCTGATGTTCTTTTCAGAAGAGTGAAATTACACTGTTTTAAATATTCTACATACTATTATATACTATATGTTTCACATACTAATAGGAAATTGTAAGTGTAAGTGTAAACACATCTGATATGTTTGGTGAATGAATGAACGACTGCAAATCAAACCCCGAGGTTGTTATATACTGTGCTAACACCGGCTAAATGTGTATCGTGGGCATTGTCAGCATTGCAAAATAACTGGTGAATATCAATTAGATTAAAGCAGTGCTGTATATGCATGTCAAAAAAAAACTTTTACAGGTAACATTCCTATTTTGCGATTCTGAATTTGTTACTTGGCCAAATTGGTGAGTTGGCAAACAGTACTGAGGGACAGCTTCTAACTGTCACTTCTGTAGGTTTAGAACAGACACAGCATTTAAAATCTGAAAAGTGAAAGCTGACAGGATGACAATTGGTTCTGGCGAAGGGCTTCTTTCTTTAATTCAGAAAACTTGTAGTTGAAGAAAACTTCCAGGACAAGCGACTCAGCAGAGACCAGAATTGGGTGGTGCAGTCTAGCCTGAAGGTTGGCCCACAGACTCAGAGAGAGTTATTCAGTCCTTTGCCTCTCTTCACGTGATCATTACCACCTCTTTGTGATATTCCTGATAAAGAGGATTGCAACGAATGAGAGGAACTCCCTGACCTTCTGTGCCAGCCATGTTCTTCATCTATATTAATTGCGCCTATGATACTTGGTTGCACACTGGGGCATATAATGGGAACAGGATAGACAGCTGGAGGTACAACCCCTTCCAAAGGAGTGGGGGGCGGGGTGGCGGTAGGTTTGATGAGGACCTCTTTCCAGCGCGTGCTCCCCCATTCCACCATAGCTCTCAGCTGGCTGATGGATTGCTGTCTATATACTCAAAAAAGACACCACCTTCCCTTCTTAAAGCTCACAGGCAGATAAACGGTACCCTAATTGGAGGACCTGAGCTAGTGCTAATTGGAAGAACTGAGCTATTGCAGATTTGTGGATGTGAGCATGTGCTAATTGGAAGAACCCATTATTCTCTCATCAACAATTATGCCTTTTGGTGTTGGGTGAGTCATTAGAGGGGACTGGTGCAGTG
Source organism: Anguilla rostrata (assembly GCF_018555375.3). Classification (NCBI taxonomy): domain Eukaryota; kingdom Metazoa; phylum Chordata; class Actinopteri; order Anguilliformes; family Anguillidae; genus Anguilla; species Anguilla rostrata. The sequence continues at coordinate 40,692,142 of NC_057941.1, read as the reverse complement.
CTAAGCCAAGGAATCTTGGCTGAATTAAACCCACCCTACTTCTGGCAGGATGAGGCTAACTCCATTCCGACAATGTAGATTCCCAGTCGAAGGTGACTAATGACACCATTGAGGCATAGGCTTGAACTTGTGATGGTAGGGCCCAGCCTGCGCGGGTGATGAGCGCCTTCATGAACTGAGCCAGTTAAGCATTACCTTTCCTCACCATAGCTCATGGCGGAAAATGGTCGGTAGGTTTCCACAGCACCATTGGCAAAAAAGGCAGACATAGAACCACGACTGCTTGTGCTGTTGTCAGTTTGGAGGAGACACCCACTGTTTTCTGCTCTGTCTGCAGAGGAGCGACCCTCCTGTGGGCTCCCTGACCCCCTGATGTGGAAATCAATCAGTACAAGTGGACTACTGACAGGTTATTTAAACTGCGGGTATACTGCCCATTCCCTTGCCGCTGTGTTTCCACTGCCTTCCCTCTCATGGATGAAAGAGGAGTTACGGATCTGTGTCACGCATCACAATTGTAAAGAGCTACTACTCTGACACTTGTCTTTTTTTTGATCTCCTTCATGAATATTTCTATGCCCCACATTCATAAAGCCCAACAAAAGCTCCTGAGATGTTTTTGCTTTTTGTTACAATATTTTCTAGACTGCTCATTTGTCAATGTCAACTAGATTAAAGCTGCCTTTTTCTCCAGGTGTGAGTAAATCATATTGTAGCCACATATCTGTAGAGTTGTGCATTAATGGAAACATCTGTTTCACATGCAGCCATTTTAAGCCACATCTTAGCGAAAATGAAGAAAGGTGATTATCGTCTTTAAAAACTTAATTCCCATATGGAGATCAAAGATGGAACATATTTAATGAAATTGTCAATTCCTGTCCATTTTCATTTGGCATTTCAAATGTTATTTATGTACTTCCGATACAACCAGGCAATTTTCTTCCTAAGGATAATGTCTCTTTCTTTGTCATACAGTGTATGTTTTTCATAGTACATTTTAGTTACAGACAAGTATTTTAAGCAGTTTCTCACATAGAATTCATGTTCACAGTAATTTACACAAGAACAGTATTAATTTAGCACCATGAAAGAGTTAACCCAGTTTTTATTGCCTTACCTATGCCTGAAATCTTTATTTCTGACAGAACAAACCCAAAAGCAGCGGGAAGAGAGAAGGAACAGAGAGAGGGGAGTGTTAATGAAAGAATTAGTCATTAGTCAAGATGTTTCAGAGTTACAGGATTTTATTATAATCACTTAGAAGAATTCTTGAAGAAATTATCTTGCTAAAAATCTCACTTGTGAAAGGTGGCATATTTTAGTGGTATTAAAAATGTGTAGACATAAAATCTAAAATTCCGAATAGGCTCAATTTTATCAGGGAAAACAATGGCAGGAGAATATTAATCTCACCTGAAGAGGTTCATACCAGGGACCTCAAGGGCAACAGTGTCTGCTGGTTTTTGATGCGTTAAGTGCATTAATTAAAACCTAAACTGTGTATCGACTGAAAAGCAAAAGAAAAAACCGCCAGACACTGGAACTCTCCAGGATTGGAGTTTGAGATCCCTGGTTACACCCATTCCACCAAAACACATACATAGTTCATACATAAATCTTAGAGATTCTCACACAAAACAAACACACAAAACAATCAAGGCCAGAATTACCGAAGGACTGTGACTGCCTTTCTGAGGCAAAAGCAGTTTCTGCAAGGTCGCAATATCTGCGTCGGATTTACTAAACATTGCAATGGTTCAAAATTGCTATTAGGATGTATTTTGTGGGGATCACTCTGCAACTATTTGATACATATTTAAATGCGTTTAATGCATGTGTATACCTGGAGCGAACATGCTAAAACAGGATGGAGATTATGTACATTTGGGCAACTAAAGCACACATTAATTGCGACTCCGCCCTTTGCATGGGAATTTTTTGAACTCCTGACGGCAGGTGGTAATTTGTCTGTGCTGATAGCCTGTATACGACGCACGTTCTCAGCAGTCAAGTCGGTTTCCCTTGTGGGTTGCATGGGTGGAGATGCAAAACGAATGCATCCTCTGATGCATGACACTCTGGAAAGGATTGATAATGAACTGTGAATACAGTTTTACCTTCAGATGCTCTGTGGCCTTTTCCCATCAAAAGTTCATCCGTGTCTATTCCTTCCACCCACACAACGTGCTCATTTTGCAGGGATTTTCCACCTGTTCTATCAGTGTTAATATTCTTCCCTTAGCTGGACCACCATCTGTGTCTTTTGCCCTCGTAAAGTTTTTTATTTTTTGTACGCTGCCTAACATCATCATTTTTTACATCCTCTAATGTTCGTAATATTATACCTAATGCATTATTTTTGTATGTGAGGTCACTCCAAATTTTTATGCTCTCCGTTGGTGTTGTATTCCTATGCTACATTACGACATTTGTGAAGCTGTACCTTGCTGACCTTCACCTATTTTCCCTGATCGGCAAATTTATATTTTCTTTTCCTTGTGGTTCCCTCACTACTGGTTGACCCATACCCATTTCTTAGCCTCTTGTAATCTGGACATGTAAGCATCCCACCCTTTTCATGGGTGTCTCCTACTGCAAAATTGCGAATGAGAGTGTTGAATTTGATTGCGCAAATAGAACGAGTCTTGGTAAATGCATCATTAATGAATCGGTATCTGGGACTGCAACAGAGCCGCAATATAGCAAACGTTTTGCACTGCAACTAATTCCCTAGTAAATTTGGCCTTCAATGATTAAGCACTTTGCACTCCAAAAACATAAGACAATGAGTGAGCATAACAGGCAAGTAATAATAGGCTTATAAGGTTTTTCAGCTGTTCAGCATTGGTAAGATGAAATAAATAAACATTCCCTTCTTACCTTAGCTCCAGGACACTAGTGACATTGCCGGTGGAGAAAATCCGGCGCACGTAGTTGAAGTCTCCCACATACAGGCTGCCGTCGGGCCCACAGGCTAAGGCCACGGGCGCCAGGAGCTTGTTGCCGTCAGCAAGGCCGTTGCAGCTGGGGCAGGAAATGCTGCGCCGCCGGCCATTGCCCATGACACTACCCACCACCGGGGGCTGCTGGGAAATGAAGTTGTTCTCCCCATTACCTTTGTGCAGGATGCCTATGGAGGAGGCGACAAAGACGTCAACAGCTGAGACCCGACAAAACCCCGCCACATCGTGGGAGTGACAGGCCACACCATGCAACGACTTAATGTGCTTGAAGAGGTAATGTTTCTGCTTTGTGCTCTGTGCATGTGAGCGAGATGCAAACGTTCGCGACTGGCTGGTGTGCCCTCCTCCAGCTGGTAAACATTTTTGCTTATTGCGCTTTAACAGGACTATGCCGTTACACTCCAGAACAACAGGTGGCAGAGAGAGATATTGGCCAAAAAAAAAAAAAAGCAGCGCACTCATCCACTATTGAGTATACAACATACATACAGCTTGTATACGACTGGCATACTCAATAGTAGGCAAGTGTGCTGATTTGGACATGGACATCGAATGAGTGAAGAAAATGGTAACAAAAATGAGGTTATTAGCAGTTAACCTCCCCAATATTTTTCATATAACCAATCATAGCATGTGTCACTGTTGCAGTCTCTGTTTCAAAGTGTTTCAAAAATTCCACAAACTTCCGACCCAACACACATAGCTTGGCATAGAAAAATAAAATGGTCTTACACAAGGGAATCTGTGAAAAGGAAATAATAAATGAGCGAAGCTCACTGGGCTTGTGAGCCAGCTCTGAAATAAGAAAGCGGCTTTTTGAGCCGATTTGATAAACACTGTTGACCAGTAAAAGTGCTTGCTGACCTGAATCTCACAAGAGACGCCTTGGAATTTGTACAGTGACCTGCTTCCCTCTTTCTGTGACTCCACTCACATTTATAAAAAAAATATATATTTTTTCCAAAAATCACAAAAATAGGCAGACACAAATTAAATGTCTTTTTTTTCAAACCCTTTTTTTCCCAAAGATCTGAAGTTTATATTGGATATCTGGGGCAGAATTGCACTTGGCTCCTGAAGCCATTTGGTTAAGCTCGATGTAGCAGCCCAGTGGAACGTCCGTCTGGATGCGGCTAACGGTGACAGATCACGCCGCGAGCTTCTCGCGCATTTCTCCCATAACTACGGCTCATTTCCTCTGACGAGGCTCCTCCTGACACTGTAGGGATGAGCCCAGAGAGCCCTGTCCTCTCAAGCTTTACTGGCGCAATTCAGAGCCAATTCACCGGCAATAAGGAAATTGACCCTTCTCACCCATCAGAAACAATGGCAATGAAAAAATGTGGCTTCTCAAAAGAAATAAGATCCGCCCCCAGTCCAGATATGACACCGAGCTGTCAGCGGTCTGATCAAAGTCAATAATTGGACTGAAGGAAGGAAAGGGGTTCAACTTATTGACACACCAATGAGCTGGCGTCACCCTGGGTGTGCTTTGCATGGGCACAAATCGCTACGAATTAGAGAAGTTTCCAGAAAATGACAGTAAACATACACATGAGTATAATTTAGAACCACACAGCAAAGCTTAATTAACAAGAAACCAGTTTAGGAAGTGAAGCAGAGTTCACCTCCCCACACAAATTACAGTTTGTGTGTGGAATACCTTACGCCTCAGTATTCCCATTCACTAACTGAAAAAAGAACATGTTTCATTTAAAAACTGGTGGTTCAGGAAATGAATTGAAATTCACTTAATGAAGTGCAAAAATCGCTGAATCTTTTTATTGTTTTAAAATTACATAAAATAAGGACAGATTAAACTTTCTTTTATACTATTGAAAACTCAAAATTCAATATTATAGCTAAATTTAATAGATATAATATGACCACACAGTTCAACCCTGGTCTTTGTGACCACAGTGCTTCATTTCCAGACAGGCACTTGTCACCTGATTCCAACAATCTTTGTCTTGATTTAACCCGCTATAGTTCCTCCTCCATCCTGCCCACATTTCTGTGATAAAAAACTGCTCATTTGTCTTGATATTGTAGCATTCATGCTAGAGCTGTCTATGTTTGTTTCTAAGAGAAAGCTGTTTGTATCTGTGCAAGAGCTGTGTATGTTTGTGTAAGAACTGTGTATGTTTTTTGTCTGAGAGCTTTGCTTGTCTCATGCTAGAGCTGTCTATGTTTATCTCTATGCGAAAGCTGTTTGTCTTTATGTAAGAGCTGTGTATGTTTGTCTCTGTGCAGGAGCTGTGTATATTTGTGTAAGAGCTGTATACGTTTGTCTCTGTGTGAGGGTTGTGTATGTTTGTGTAATAGCTGTGTATGTTTGTCTCTGAGCTAGAGCGGTCTATGTTTGTCTCTATACAAAAGCTGATTGTCTCTGTGTAAGAGCTGTGTATGTTTGTGTAAGAGTTGTGTATGTTTGTCTCTGTGCAAGAGCTGTGTATTTTTGTGTAAGAGTTGTGTATGTTTGTCTGTGTGAGAGCTGTGTTTGTTTGTGTAAGAGCTGTGTATGTTAGTCTCTGTATGAGAGCTGTGTATGTTTTTGTAAGAGCTGTGTATGTTTGTATCTGTGTGAGAGTTGTGTATTTTGTTTAACAGTTGTATGTTTGTGTAAGAGCTGTGTATGTTTTTCTGTGTGAGAGCTCAGGGAGCTGTGTATGTTTGTTTCTGTGTAAGAGCTTAGGGAGCTTACCAATCTGGATATTGAGGGCATGATGTTTGTCCAGTGCCCAGCCGCCCAAATTTGACGCCACACTCTCGTACCCCTGCAGGACTGCGGTCCTCTTCTCCCAGAGAATGAGGTCAGGGCATAACTCATATTCGAATCCAACTGAAACTGGAGTGGGAGAAAAGCCCAAACTGTCTGTTAGAGGAAGGCTTCACTCAGATTTAACAAGACTGTTCTGTGCATGTACATCAAGCTGAGTTGACAGCTGACCTCTGATGCACAGGTACTCAGTTGGTGCTCTATTTTCTAACTCAAACTTGCACAGCTTTCTTCCAATTTCAGTACATGCTCTTCAAGGAGTACTGAGCAGCTGTGCTGGATTATTTAAGAAGCTTACGTTTTATTGAATGATTCAATTCCTGCATTTCAGAACTACTGAACTCTAAGTCAGTGTCTAGATACATTTTGTCTGTCAGCTAAACAAAGGACAATAAATGTATAAAAGGACATACTTTACAATGTCCACACAGTAGTACACAACCCAGCAGGTCAGTTACAAACCAGACTGAGTAACAACACTACCGAAATCATGTGCTGCAGAAACTAATTATGAGCTTGGTATGAATGCTTTGCAAAAATGTAACGTATTATTGGTATGTATCAAACCAAGGAGCAAGTATGTATTTTAAATACTTTCTTCTGCAGATCACTGACAATTTTCCGTGATACCCTTTACTAGCCAAAATGTAAAATCTTGTGAAAGACAAATCTGGTTCTGAAATGTTGGTGTCTGTTGTTGTTTTCTTTTTTTACCCTTGTGTAAAACCAAATAGCCATTAACAAACTTCAAGAAACAAAAACAAAGGACACCATTTTGAAAACCTCTAGAGAGGACCACGTTTGTGACTCACTGAAAGCCTCGCTCAGCCCGTACACCTTCTGACTGTACACGTCAGTCTTGTCCCAGACGAAGTGGTAGGAAAGATTGGGCGCGGCCGGGAACCACTTCCTGTGGAGACGTCCCTCCACGGCAACCGTCAGGTGCACCTTCATCAGGTTGAAGGGGATGGTGCCGTGCGTTAGCACCACCCGCAGGATGGACTTGTACCCCACTGTGCGGCTGCTCAGGTGGGACAGCTTCATGTCTGTTCCTGGGATACGGACCTCCTTCTGGAGAGCCTGGAGCAGGGAGATGCCAACCGCTTGTTACATTCCCACAAAATTGGCTGCTACACTCCCGTACAATCACCTGTTACACTCTCAAACCATTACAATCCCAGACAACGACATGTTAATGTCTCACACTATAACCTGTTATAATCTCTCACACTATGGCCTGTTGTAATCACTCACACTATAGTCTGTTATAATTAACACTCATACAATAAACAGTTGAAATCCAGCACAACATATACAACATATATACACAATACAATACACAACAGCCTATAGGTTTTAAGATGTGTGTAATTAACTTCAAGACAGGCTTTTCCCTGGTAAGTGTAGATGCCCTTGACTTGGATGTCATCCATAAATTCTTATTAGTTCACAAAACCAACTTCATGAATTGAACCGATTTGCTAAATAACTTACAAATCGGACAGCATGACATGGCAAGACGGTGGTGGTGGTTTTGTGGTGGTACCTGAAAAACTTTTAACACTACACTAGTGTACAGTGGGGCTATTTAGAGCCCTGTCATTTATTTTAACTGGCAGGAGAGCCCAATGCAGCCTGCCACAGACTTACTCTCGGTCCTTTGAGAAACAATATAAAAGTGTACCATCCATTAGGTTATATATGCATATGTTACTTATTTGTACACCGTTTCACAAATAGCTTGTGAAAAAGGCTTCTATGTCCCATTATTAGACACAGTCTGGCCCACATGAAAAAACAGTAGTTAAAAGACCTGCAGCTTTATGTCACCCATCCCACTATAAATCCAGGGAATCAAACCCTGATCATAAACAACAACCATGCCTCTCTGAGGAACACTTTCCCTGAAAATATAATAAAAAACTAAACTTTCTCAACCCCAGCAGACTTCTCGCCTCAGCTGCGGCAAACTTAAATCTTGAACAGTAGGCGGGTCATGCGGGTCATTCCTGCTAAGTAAACCTTTAATCTCTGTGCTCTTTCAACTGCAGGAGGGGAAGAGGGACAGACCCGCCTCAGAAATACTCCCCCCACCCCGAAAGCCTGCACCTGATGATCCACAAATCCAAATGCCTCATAGACCGCTCCCGAGCGACCTATTTCCACAGGCCTGGGACACACGGTCGCAGCGCACCAATTAGGGAGAGCTCTCGGTCGATTACAGCAGCGCTGGTCACAGAGGTCTTCCTGGTTATTCATGCAATTGACTCCAAAAGCTCCCCATTTGCTCGAATTGCCCTTAATTGGTCAGAATTAACCGCTACAATGCCTTTATACGTTTGTCTGTGTCTCTGTTCGCGTGTTTAAGCCAAGAGGAGGTAGAAAAGTTATATTGTTATGAACAGCCTATGCCAAACACTAACTTATTGGGATAAGATTAATCTTGTAAAACTCTTAAAACATAATGATTAGACAGAGACAGAAACACTGTGAAACACAATCTCTCTGTGAAAGCCAAACTATCAAGCTCAATCAAAATCTCCAAATAGTGAGGGCTTTTCCTCCTTTATCCTTCTAAGACATAAAATTATCCTGTATTATGCACACAACTATGACTAAGTACATAGTCAATTGAGCAAAATATTCTTTATACTTCATCTGGGAAAACAGTTTTTGCAGCGCTATCACACTGTGATGAAAATCATAACAGCTTTATTACACTCATAGTTTACTGCTTGATTCCCTGTCCCATAAGTATTTTATGCCACAACAGCGGAATGCCAGGCAGGCAGTATGTTTTCTAGAAGATTCTAGAAAGGGGCGAGTCACCTGGATTTCGGGTACAACAGCGCCCCGCTCAGAGCAGGAGCCAGCAAACGCGGTGAGGGGGGCAGGGATGACCACGGGGCTGGGGTGCAAGAAGCTGCTGATATCACAGCTGGGGATTTCGTTCTCCTCGTGGCGCATGACGACAGTGTCCATGACGAAGAAGCGTCCCCACGGCAACCACACGGTGTGCTCCTGGGTTATGAAAGGGGCACGCTCGAACCGCAGGCCGATGGCCACACCCCCGTTAGTCACCAGGTCGAAACTGGGGTCAAAGGTAAAAGCAGAGGGAAATAAAGTTAAACACAAACTTCAACTTTATTAATGTATGTTTATTGACTTTGTCAGGCCAGTATTTGTCAGGCCAAACAGAAAATAAATGTGATTCAAACGGACGGGTTACATATATTAAAAAAAAGGTTCGATTTGCAAAGTACTTGATGCAGATAAAATGCACACTGTGCTGTAAATTTTAGCAAACAGAACGGCTAAGTAAGCTTAGCATAGAGGGTTGAGGGAATGAGAGAGTAGAAACAAATTAACAGAATAAAGTGCAGAGTAATAAAAGGAGTCTGGACTGGGAGGTAAGGCAGCAAGAAACCAGCAGAATTATAATTTTTTCACTCGCAGACGGGGGGGGATTTAAATCCTGTAATGCGGAGCACGGGCACCTCAGCCTGCGTCCGGAGAGAAATAGCGGCTGACGGGGCTCTGAGAAATGGAGCGGAGGCAAAGCAGCGAGACGAAAAGGCTAAGTCCAATCACGCTAAAGGGGCTGCGGAGCGACACGCTGGCCATTAGCATGAGAGCGCTGTAATATAATTATCCTGGGGAGATAAGAGAGGCTGTCTGCCACAAAGTGTCCCTGGTCCCCCTGCAAGAGGATGTGCCTCATCGTGATTCATGATTCATTTACCTCACTTCTTTGAATCTTGTGCGCCTCCACACAGCGTGTGTATCCTTAAGTTGCGTAACTGGGGTCAGTGTGACAGTTAACTGAAAAACATACAATATGTCTTCTACCAGTACCACTGAGCTGACTGGAGTCTACTGTTGCTTTCAAAAGGACATTGAATGAATGAACATGCACCTTGCATGCACCTGCATCTTCGTCACAGAGTATCCAAATGCTTGTGCATTGTATCCTGATTTCACTGTACTGTACCACAATCACTACAAAATGAGTTCTGTGCATTTGGGAATTATCAATATCTTTTTGAACAAATTTTAATTGTATCATTGATGTCAATTCAGATTTTAGTGTGTAAAGCAAATTGAGCATATGGGAAAAGTACTAAATAAATGAATATAAAAACAATAATTCAAATAATAAATGTATTATTATTAATATTATTATTATTTATTAGTTGTAATAGTAGTAGTACTTTATTTTATTTAACATTATTATGTGCTCTGGTTCCCTTTCACTTCATTGACTGTAAGGACCATGTCTATATCATGGTACATTGCATTTGTGGCATGTAATTAATAGCAGAATCTATCTGGGTCCCTGGGCATGGAGGGCTGGTCTCTGTGCGGGACTCCATGCTCAACCCTGCATCTCACAGTTAAGGACAAATGGACAGTAACCCGGAGCTGGTGTCATGGTGATCCACCAGCAGTGATGCCAGTATCGTTCCCCACACGGTGCTATAAAAAGCCATTCGCTGCCCCGGGCGCTGCGTCCTGATTGGGCGAGGTGGTGCGCTGAGACCCGTTCTACCCTTCATTGTGTGTCCTCGCCCAGAAATGCGAGAACCACAGTGGAGGTGGAGTCAGGGGCCAAGTGTGGCATTCATTACATTACTTTACATTATATTTAGCCATTTAGCAGCCTCTCTTATCCAGAGCACCTTACATACAGCTTCTTACTCTACTTTACTGACAGCAAGCAAAAATAATATGGATGTTTTGGCTATGCAACCTTCTTCCGCAAAAGAGTAGCGACTGATAGCAGCCGTTAACATACAACTTAGAATTAGTAAATTCATAGTCCTACAAAATAAAGTTAAACGGCAGTAGGTGCAACAGTGAGATTGAGAATGTAGTGGTCCTAGCAGGAAATGGGTGTGAGGATACAGCTGTAGATAGCATTGGTGGGCAGTGAAGCCATGGAAAGTTCTGCACTGGGTGATCCGACATGCACAGGTAGCCACAGGCAGCCAGCGGAGGCGGGTGGACAGACGTGACAGGCTTGTATTTCAGCTGATTAAAGACGAGCAGCAGATGAGCTGGAGGAACCTGACGGCACATGTGGGGAGATCAGCGAGGGGCCGACTCCGGCAAAACGGCCTGCGCACACAAGAGCCTGGGGGGCAGACTTTGGCCGGCCGCCCCGCCCCGCCATGCCCCGCCCTGCCCCGCACCACCCCGAGGTGCCCGGTCAGAGCGTGGTAAAGCGCGGCGGATCAATGGGCTCTTCGCGGGAGGCCATCAATCACTCGTTTCTCTTTTTTTTCTTCTGAGAAGGGATTTGGGATGGTCAGAAAGCAATTTTCAGCACGGGAGCCTCTCCTCTCCTCAGACAGTGTGACACGCATCGTAAAAAAATGGTAAAAGAGAAGGGAGAGCACCCCCCGCCCCCCTGCTCCCCCGCTCCCTCGCTTCTAAGTGCGTGAACAGGTGCGTTTGTGATTTCACGCTGCGCTGAGTCTGTTTACAGTGATTCAGAAGGGGGGGGGGGGGCGTAGGGGGGTGATGAGCGTGTTTACAGGAGGAATGGAGAGATGGAGCTGTGTTTACAGCTGGGAGGGATGGAGGGGGAGAAAAGGGATAAGAGAGGGCGAGGGAGAGGGTGGCCAAGAGTGAGAAGAATGATATTTCTTAAAATATAATGCAATACTCTATCTGAAAATGGCAATCATTTGTATACTTGTATACGTATTGTGAAGTCTTGGAATATCGTATTCTGGTCTTCATTGCAATATATTTCAGGATAGTTCATTTCTGTAAGGTGGGGGTGATGGAACGTGAGGACTTACCTGCCATCTTGTCGAGTGATGGTGTATCCGTACGCTGGCTTGTTGATGAAGCTGACATTCACTCCTACCAGGGGGGTCCCGTCCGAGGTGACCACCTGCCCACGTATCACACAGGCATGGCTGCAGGGGGAACAGGTATACTCAGTTTAAGGGGGGCGGGTGTGGGGTTGGTGGTGGTGCAAACTACGCTCCCAGTGAGTGAATGGGAATACAATCGTAGCAACAACTTAGGGGAGAAAAACTATTTCAGTATATATACTATATCGGTTGGGGGGGATCTGTAATCTTCAGGAGTGATTTGTGATTTAAAATTAAATCACCTCATGCGTGCCTTTTTTAGGGAAGAGCAAATGTGACATATCAGATCAAATTAATCTCCAGAGCCATTAAGGACTGCTAATGCTTCCCAAATAAAAGCTGAAAGTACAGTAGGAGCACTGATACACAATCATAACCTGTCCATAATCAAACCACGTCCATTTTAGGCTAAAAGACTGAGGCTAAACTGATCCCAGGTCAGGGTTCCCTATTCATAAAGTGCAGAGCTACGATCTGGTTTCTCCTGGGATATGCTAGACTTATCCATTATCAGCCAAAACTGATCCTATATCAGCACTGCTACTATAAGACACCTACACGAATAAGCTTTGACCTTCCCAAGCAAACTGGAGCGAAGTCGACTCTCAGTATTGACGGCTCTGTAGTGAAAAACAACTCTCCGCTCTTTGGATCTTGCGGTTTGAACCCGGGCTGTTGTTGAAAATCACACTGCTCTCAGAAATGATTGAGGACGCTATTGCAAATAGCTAGCCTATGTGATGTCCCTCTCTTCACTTGAGGCAAAATCATTAACTCACGATATGAAAACAAAATAAAATACTTAAACAGACAATTTCTCCCTCCTACTTGAAAAGACCCTGATTATGCACAATCCCGCGGCAAACTGACAGACAGGATCTGCTCTCGCTCTATTCTCTGCTCATAAAATTGATCTGTGTATATTCATATATTACCTCAGCAAGAAATGTGGTACAGCCTTTTTAAAACTTTTAAATACTTTTAATTTCAATTACAACTTCAGGTGAACATTATTTTCAAGACAGAGTTCAGAAAAACTAGAGTTAAACCCCTCAAAATCTGTTTAAGGCAATGCACAGATTGGGTTATTGTATTATGTGTTTTTAACCTTTATTCAAGGAACTGAAATGTATTAATATGCACAACACGTTCAAATGGAATTAAAACAGCAGCTAAACTAGGTCTCTTAATCCATACTACAATTACCACTAATTCAAGCAGCAATCAAATTAATCACAAACAAAAGAATATGTAAATATGTTACCACCTCAGACCACCTGTTTCTATGGAGAATAAAATATTCATCAGTAAAATAGAAAAAAAGTACAATTTAAAAAATAAATCTGCTGTGTGAGGCAAGCACCTTAGGTGAACATACATCCCACAAAACACTGATAAATGCCTGATTGGTCCCCACCAATAGCCAATCAATGAGTCCCTGCTTCAAATCAAATCAAGTCAAATTTCCTGTTTTTGAGGATGCGGCTGGTCACGTCCCCCTCACTGAGATGCCTTTTGGTTTCACTTTACATTCACACCACAATTTCAAACCCAATCATAAATGAATAGTTATAATGGACCTGTTTGATCAGTGAAACAGCAATCATTTATTGGTCAATGGCATGCCTTTTACAATAGCTCTCCCACTTCTACGTTTTTAGAGTTGAATCGCAACATCCAGCTTTTGTGAGTGATTTTTTTGTCATAATCAGGGGAGAGCTGATGGGCCACCACCCTATTTTATCTATTTTATTAAAAATGAAAACAAATAAATGTGTTAATGCGTACCATTGTACTATTGTCTGTCTATGAAAAGACAGTCCACTGAAAATTATTCTCTCGTTCTCACAGCTGCACAGGAAAGTGTCCCCTTAAGCTTTACACCACGGCTATGCCCCAAAAATTGGGCACTATTATTTCTCTTGACATTAATACCTTTACGCAATATAAATGGGTTTTCTCCCAATACTGCAGCAGGTTATGTAGTTAATAGCAGTCCTACACTATATTGCATCTTTACTATGTTACTTACAACACGGTAAGGTTCCTGCGATACACACCAATGAACAGAAACGCAATGTGCAAAAGACATATGACATGACCATGAAGCACAATGATAAGTAAATAAACATATTACCACCTTATGGCCATGATTGCTAGCCCGTTGACTCTTTCTTAGGGCTTGCTAAGTAACCTTGTTCTTAAGTGGGCAAATAGAATAAAAGGAAGAGGTACAGCACTACCATTACAGCTTATTGTAAAAGGAACATGAATCAGGCATTTGCAAAGTACATTTCGTATCTAATAAACGCATTATTAGAAGAAGAGGCTTTTTGGAAGTCTACGTCTTAGCTCTCATGCTACAACAGAAGGGGAAAAAGAAACCAGGACTGAAAATAAGATAACATGCTAGGAAAACATCAGGTGCCAACTCTTTAAAACCAGAAAACCAAACTGCAAAATGGTGACCTGGAACGGCCTTATATGTTTTATAGAAAGGTTTGGTCTGCAAAATAAGAACGTGAACTTACATACTGATGACAGGCCATTCAGCCCATTCAGGCTTGTCATTTGCCGACAGACTAGGAAATATCCAGCACTGTATTAGGCCTGGACTTTAAAACCCAGTTGCTTTCTACCTCTACTACATGACCAGGCAAAGTGTACCATGCATTAGCATTCCACGCAAATCGCTGGGTAAAATACTGTCTCATATATCATTGGCAAAATTTACTGTTCAATTGATTGTTCCTTGTACTGTCAGCGCACCAGGGAGATTTATCTGTTTGAAAGTGTCATTCACTCACTTTTATTGTTGCACCTTGGTTGACAGAAAAGGAAAAGACCACTTGTGTCTCATTAGAAAAAATGGTGTTTCACTTAGCAGGGATCTGCCTTATTAGAAAACATTCACGCTGAACACCAGTGCCTCTCCTGGACAAATAGGCCACTTTCTCGACTTGGAATTGATCGCCTGGCAAAGCCAGATTTGTCACTTCATGAATTGCCCGCTGCCCTGCATTTCATATCAGTATTATTGAGGTGAGAACACAATTTTCTATCCAAGTGCTCCACTACATCTTCAAAATGGAAATCATTCTGAAGATGTGGCAGACATTTCCCAGGATAAAGTCCTGCTGGCCAACACAAGGCCTTCCTTGCAGCTTTGTTTTAAGATATATTGGTGACAACCCTCCGACACAGTGATTGGCAAGAGGAAGTGGAAGGGAATCGATTGAGGGCTCACCAGGTGTCCCGCTATGCCCACCATAGCAGATTTGTCTGGGGACCCCAAAAAAGCCGCAACACACTCCCTGTCTGTTTGTAAAGTTAGTAGAAGGAGCATCAGCTGTAAATAATTTATGAATGCTGATATTTTTAGAAGAGCAGAGGTCTACACCATTTCAATCTTCGTTTATTTATGGACAGACATCTTCGGAGGGGAGATTGAGGGAATAATGTGCTGTTCTCTCCCGCTTTGATGAAAAATGACAAAAAAGCAAAAATATATAAAAGCTGGTAGTCTTGAGTTATACCTCAGAAAGCGTTTCACAAGAGTATCGGGTGACATGCGTAATGCCGCTGCCAAACCACTGGTGCAATATCAGCATTGAAAAATAAAATTTTTATGCCCATTTGAGAAAGGGAAAATTATGTATAAGCTAGAAGCAGGGTTTCTGTAGTGGGCTCTAGTGGAGTTGTGTGGGTGGGGATTTAGGATGGAGGCAGGGTTGGTACAGTGGGCTGTAGAAGAGTAGTGTGGGTGGGGGTTTAGGATGGAGGTGAGGTTTGTACAGTTGGCTGAAGATGAGTGGTGTGGGTTGGGGTATTAGATAAAGGCGAGGTTTGTACAGTTGGCTGAAGAGGAGTGGTGTGGGTTGGGGTATTAGATGGAGGCGAGGTTTGTACAGTTGGCTGAAGATGAGTGGTCTGGGTAGCAGTAGTGGGCAAGTGAGTACAGCTGTGATTGAGTGACAGCTGAGATGAGCGCACAGGACAAATGACAATCATATCAAAGCAGTGTTCTCCTTATTCTCAAGCCTACACTAAAATGTGAGGCATGGAAGTGATTCTGAATGACCAGAAGCCCTCCCAAACATGGCTTCCTTCTCAAAGGATCACAGCATGGACTTCACATGGCTAAGAATACTTTTTCCTGATCTCTGCTTTCTTTGACAAGTTTTACATGTCTGCCTTAAAATGAGAAGAAAAAAAAGCTACTGGCACAGAAAAGCTACTCTTCTGATTGTTCACCATCTTTCATCATAACGAAGCAAAAAAGTGTTTATTTTCACACCTGACTGACTGCGGGCAGCTTGGGAGCCTGAGGCTATGGCAATCATAACAACAACAATACCAGATTCATAAGCTAGCACATTCATAAACTAGCAGGGGTTCCAAGACTACTGGAGACTTGAAAATGAGATGACATATCAACAATGCTGATAAAACCTTGTTAATCCTAATCTTTCAAACATTTCCACTTAAGCAAACAAATTTGTTGATTTGTAGACAAAAATGTAGTAATAGAGATTGGTATTGTCTTTGCCAACACTGCTATTCCAAAAGCAGAACTAAAAAACCTGAAGATGAGTTCAGGAAGGAGGAGAAGGAGCAGAAGTTTGTCTTTGCCATGAATAGGTAGGAACGCTCACCTGCCGTCGAAGGGGTTGGCTCCAGGGATGACGTGTGTGCTGTCGCGGCCTACCAGGAAGCGGACGCGGTCATAGAAGGACTGCAGGTTGCTCTGAGTGGAGGGCAGCTGCGTTTCCTGGATTATGTCCAGGGGGTCTGGAGAACCCACACACAGCGAGGTCACATGACACGAGGCCTGGAGACAGCAGTCTGGATCCATGCAGTCAACCAGACCATCTGCACAGGGGGGTGGGGAGAAGTGAAGAGAAACACCAATTCAAGTCCACAGCTGGAATCAAATGTGCAACCTCTGAGCCAAGTTCCTTACCCATTATACATACTACACAGCACTTGATAGGCATGCTGATAGGCTGAAAAGCAGGCTCCACCATAAATAACAGACAGGCTGAAAAACACAGCCAATCAAGGTGCGACTGAAGACTGAAGCCACTGCTGCCGTAAGACCTTCCGGTTAAGTGAAGGTGTTTTCCTGTTGGGATTTGTGAGCTGAGCAATTCAAGAGACTGCTGTCCAATCATGGCCATGGACCGAAGGTCCCGGAGGCTCAGCATCCAGTGAATTACCCACAATCCCTCCAACTGGTCCCCTTGTTCAGAAATGTGACTATTCCCTTTCTAATAATACAATCCAGACAGGTTCATGCATGTCCTAATTCTTTCAAAATCTGTGAGTAAATCTGGCTCCCTGCAGGTTTCTGTCCACAGACCTTCACCAGCACAAGTTTCTTTTGCTCAGTGGCAAAAGTATAGCTCAACTTTTGAGTAAATCTAAGCAGATCTGGTGTAGGCACATCAAATACATACAGTATTTTTAACTCTTTCAATGCTAGTAAAATATACTTTTCCAGATCCCTCAGAATTTTTTTACACAAATTGTTGCTAACCAGAAAAAAACCTATAATCACATGAAAGAATAATTCAGTTATGAATATTGGTAAAAGTACATTTTAATGGTGTCTAAAGAATAAAAGTATTTCAGACAATTGACACAGGTTTGTCTCATACTCCTGGCCTGCAGGCCATCTTACTGAATTCAGTGGTATTATTGCATACCCAGATAATTTGCAGGTGAATTTTCAGACTAACACAGTAGAATGTATTCCTACACGCTGTATCCATACATATGAGCCATTTCAGATAATGAAATATGACTATGTATGTGTTGATTTTACTAGAAACCAGGAAATAGCCATTTGACGTCTGGAAAAGAAAGTGTTAAAGCAGTAAAGTAAATATTTGACCCCAGTGTGGTGTAGAGGTGACACCTCCCGGCTGTGTCCGGGCGGTGGTCGTTACCTGCATCGTTATCCTTGCCGTCGCTGCAGGCCGTCTCCATGGAGGTGTCACAGCCGGTTCCTCTCCAGCCCAGCTGGCACACGCAGTACCAGCCGCTGTTACCCAGAGTGCACCTGCCATTGCCATTGCACAGGCCCGGGCAGCCCTCTGTGTGGACACGGGCAAAAGACACAACAAACAAAAACACAGCCGGGTCGTCAGTGGTATCCCAGCCACAAAAAAGGAGAAGGCTGAAAGCCTTAAATGTTGATGTACCTGCAATTTAGTCTGGAAGCAATAGACAATCTGATCTAATACGAAAGACCCTAAAATGTGAAAAAATGTACATGTATAGTATATAGAGGTCATTTCTAGAATGTTTTTTTTTTTAATCCACTTGTTCCACTTTGGCATATTGTTTAAAAACAATACCAGCTCAAACAGGGAAGAAATTATATACAGTATGGTTAAAAAATATTTTCATGTTGTTTTCTTTTAACAGAATTAAATTTTTCATGACCAGCTTACTGAAAATCTCAGCCAATAATTTACAGTACAAATACAATTCCTTTCTTGTATCTTTAGCAAGTATGGTCAAAGATAGTACCTCGCAAATGCAATCATTATCTCATGCCCCACATTAAAAACTTCAACAATGCCTCTTTGTCAACAGGGTGTGTCCCATCTTCTATAAAATTAGTTCCAGTTACTCCCATACTCATAAAAACCTGGCCTTAAAATCAAATGGACTGGAATCAATGCCCTGGAATGAAATTATGTATACCAGCCCGTAGCATAAACGCTCTATGCGGTTGTTTAGGGCCACAACCGCTAGGGGGGCCACACGACCACGAGGGGGGCCCACATGATCCAATGTTTATCTAAGGTAAATAACGTTATTTTTGTAATTACGTTATTCATCCCCTATCCCGGAACAAGCTAGCTGACTAGCAAGTTTTAAATGGAATGGCAACAGAAAATGTCATAACAATGTAATGTAAGAAGGATTTTACCAAACGAACACCCCCCCCGCTCTGATACCAGAAATTCCAGTCTGGTTTCAGAAGTGTTGAGACAAGTCCCAATCTATCTACTTTCCTTTGATGTAGGGTCCCCAAATATTCTAATCATGCTCAATTTAGAGCTGTGGCTTTCAATACTGTTGACAACCCCATCCTTCTAAATGACGAAAAATGCTACTTTGGCATCTCTAGGAGAGTTCTTACCAGGTTTGGGTCTAACCTAACAGATATTCAACAGCATAGATCTATCAACCACATAGATTCTATCTGACACCGCTTCGGTCACACAAGGTGTGCTTGTACGGCTATGCCCTTGGGCCGAGCCTGTTCATATTGTACACGCATTCCCATGGGACAGATTAGCCAACATTATAGCTGCATTGCCTTGCAGATGACATGCAGTTGTTTTTTAACACCAAGGCTACGACAGCATCCATCTCCTCCACTCTTACTGCTAAACTAACATTGCAATTTGGATTCAGCTCAACCTTTTTAACCTAAATGGCAATAAATCTGATAAATCTCATAATTACTGGATTTAAACAGCTTGATTGTAAAAACATCAATTGTGTTTGCAACATTGATAGTTATACTGACATCTTAATCCATGATTGCAACCTTGAGGTGATTTAAAAAAAAAAAACCCAACTCTCTCTTTTGAGGTGCATGTCAAAAATATTACTAAGCCTGCCTTCTTCCTCCTACACAACATCGCCCAACTAAGACACTCCCTAAACTTTTATGATGCCAGTACCCTCACTCAAGTCTTCAATCCCATAAAACTGGACTACTGTAATGGTGTTCTCTACGGCATCACAAACAATGTCCTGAGTACATAGACCAAATCCTTAGTAATCCTTAGTAAGGCCCAAAGCCTTACCCATTCACTATCCTGCAACTGCATCACTCCTATGTTGCTCAGATTAGGCTGGCTCTAGATCAGGTTTAGGCCCTACACAGCTCCACATTGCCCAACTGATCTGATCAAACCCTGAGAACCCATTGACATGCTTAGATCACCAGCTGATTTAAGTCTGCTCAATACGGTCAAACTATGGTCCTAGAGAGACAGAGCGTTCAGTTCCACTACTCCACGTTTGTTGAGTGCCCTCCCAAAGTGCAATCACAGAGGGAAACAAATCAGTACTTCAAATCAGTACTCGAGACACACCATTTTAGCCATGTCAGCAAAACATTTTAAAATCCCTCAGCCTACCACATTTATCTGTCTGCATTTATTTCATGTGCTTTTTTTAAACAGACATTGAACTAAATCATATATATATATTTGCATTTATTTATGATACTTTAAATTGCATATGAAGTGCTTTGAGCTGCACAAATAAAATGTATTACTATGCCATTGCTTCACACAATACCAATCCCCAGATCTTCAGTTGACGTACCTACTGTACGTCAACTCACACAGGAAAAAACAGAGACAGCGATATCGGCACCTACATGCTGCATAGTGTGACAGGTCATTAAAAACATCCTATCAGTAAAAATTCAGCGAGAACTCCTTTTGACAAGCATGACAATCAGCTGATGGAGGCCAGCTGAGAATCAGGAGAGGTTGACACACAGAGACAGCGTAAATGGATAAACAGCATTCTCTGAGAAACTTCAGACTTTAGGGTTTCAAATTCAAATTAAAACTCATGATTGGAACATTTGTTTAATTGGATCAGAGCTTTCAAATTCAAATTCAAATTCGAAGCCCTGGAGAATGCTGCCCCAAGCTTTGGGGGATCGACCAGGTTTGAGGCTCGAGGTCCTCGGTGACATCGTGGGGGGGAACTCTTGGTGGGCACGTTTGCAGGAGAGCAGAGGTGACGGTGAAGATGGCAAAGGGCCTCAATGAATGTTGTTATGCAACCCGACGGCTTCTCACGGACACACATAACGACATGAAGTCCGGTGATTTTTTTTCCCTTTGATCCAATCCTCCCCGTGCAAGTGGAGATGGAAGGATAACAAACCCTGAATGTTTTGAAATACAAACACCTAACATGTACTATATTTAAATTCTTGGACTGAGAGAGAGATAGAAAAACAGAGAGAGAGAGAGAGAGAGAGAGAGAGAGAGCCCTGAGATGTTTGTAAGGGGATGAGTATATAGGGGTTTGGTGTGTGTCTCAGAGTGTGTGTGTTTGCGAGGACAAAAAAAGAGAAAATGAGGGAGAGAAGAGAGACTGGTTAAGAGGGGGCTGTAGGTCAAGCAGCTTCATTTATTTATGAGCCGTGCTTGAGTGGGCCTCTTTATTTCAAGTGTAGGCAGATGAGACTTCAGCAGCAGAAGATTCTCCGCAGTGCATTGTGGTAAACTTGGACCCCCTGTCTTACAGAAGCAGGGATTGTGAAGGGTAAGGTCATTATCGTCCACTGTTCATAGCTTTGATTAGACAAGCCTGTGACTTCATTCTCAGGACCCTGAGAGCCCAGGGTCAAAACTATTTTAGCCAAACCGACAGCAGAATATATTAAAATGATGAACAGAGCAGTAGTATGAAGTTGTGCATTCAGAACATGAACCTGAGATGCTGTAGTGGCTGAATCACCCTCAATCATATTATAAAATACAGTTTTGAAATATCTATTGGAAAAGACCAGCCACCCACACTATTTGCAGAGATCTTATTGGGTGCCTTGCTTCCACCTGAAAGCGGATTCCATCCCTGAGAACAGAGACAAGACTGTCTCACAGAAACAGGCCACAGCGCATTTACCTTTTCCTCATAAGCCACTGCGGTACACCCGCCTCCTGTTAACTAAACAAACTCAAGCGAGCCGCACGGGAGCCTGGCTGATTAGGCCAGCTATCCCCAGGAGGCTTATTAAAATAATCGATAAAAAACTCTCTTTCTCGGCTGGAAATGGCTCAACCACGACAGGGAATCCTCTGCAGAAAGAGAGACCCAGTGGGGCATCTGGCCCGAGGCTGGCTGACAGGGGTTTGGCTTCCTGTACCCAGAGTCTAGCAGCAGTGGCAGAGGCCATGGTGACAGGAGGTCCATTACAGAGGAGGAAGGGGAGGCATCAACACCCCCAAAGCCCCCACCAAACCTCCCACCAAACCTGCTGGCCTGCTTCTAGTTCCACACTCATATACAAATGAATTATTTCATTAATAAATAATAAATAAATTCACACAGAAACCAATTAATATAAAGTTATGATTGTGCTTTTTTGAGTGCAAGCCATGCCCACATGATGACACAGTAAAGTGTTTCCAGCAACCAGTGGCATGTTGTTTTTTTTTTTTTTTTTAACAGGGGATTGTGGGTATCCACACCGTGTGTGTGGTGCAGGATGGCTATATGGGGGTGGCGGTGGGGGGGTTGCCACTGGACAAAGGGAAGATGGAAATTTCTTGATCTGCATGTCGCCACGGTAAAACCAGGGGTGCACAGGGTGAAGGGGGTTGGGGGGGGGGTGGAGCGGCCAGTGGTGATGCAGGGGCCTGGGACCTGACGGAAGACAGGCTGGATCGTGTGAAACTGCTGTAATAACTCATTGATGAAGGGTAAATAAAAGAAAAACACATGGAAGGAAAGGAAGAGAGGAGGGCGGTCATACCTTTCACTACCTTATCCAGATAGTGAGCTTGGGAGATAAAAGACAGGAGGACATTTAAGGGAAATTGAACAGTGCCATTTCCACCCACGGACACATGACCGCTGGGCACTCAGCCCAGCAATGGTGAAATTCCCAGCATGCAATGCAAACATCGCAGCAAGCACGAGGCAGAGGAACAAGGGAGGGACGGACAGAAAGACAGACAGAATGTGAATGTAACATCTCAATTGCTTCCTGTTTACCAAGGCTGAGCAGTAACCATCCCTACAAACACTGATCGCGTAGGCGTATATAAAAAACTCAACGGACACTCTCCCCCCTTCTGAGCTGTGTTATCATGACAGGGTGGTTACAGTGGAAAAAAAACATTTCAGACTACAGGTGTTGGGGGGGCATCCATCTACATACTGATGTGGTATTAAGCGAAAGGAGATGCAAATTACGACCCCAGGAGGAAATCATCAAGACAGTCCGTGTGGGGAGGCACACGAACATTTTCATTATGACTCGGGTCTTTCAACTCTAATAATGGAATTCCATTTTAGATTGAGACTTTTTTTTTTCTTCTTAATGGACTCTGCTACTCTCTCTCAAAGAGGTTCCAGACTGGAATGTCTTTTTTCAATATGAAATATATAAGAGGGATATCAATAATGCAGGCACAGCGTATTAAACATTCACAGACTGTACTTGTGCAACTCGTCTTCTGTTAGCTGCAGCTGAAGACATCCCCTAATGTCCTTTGTGAAAAAGAGTCTTCCGTAGGTCTAATTCAGGAATACGCTCTCACCTTAATGACAGCCATTTTTCTCTTTTATCTGTCGTTACCTCGTGCCCCCTCCCCACCCCAGCACCAAATCTATTTAAGATGCAATATTGTCTTTAGCTGAAATGTGTAAAGGGCTAACGTTGTTTACCTACTGATTCCTTTATCATAGGGGATGCTGCACCTCGTTTGATAAACAACACTATTAGAGATGTTAGGGAAAGTAACGTTAATGGCAAAACAAAGAAGGGCTTCTGAGGACAGGCATCTCCCATTCAGGGGGGAAATCAAAAGCCGTTCTTTGGAACAGGGACAACAGGACACGGAAAAGGAATAGTGCATAGGGAGATGTGGAGCAAGGCATTCTTGGAAAAAAGAGCTTTTCGGCGTGTCTTCTTGTTTGACTTGGCTGTTCCAGTGGATGGCACCGATCCACACTTCGGGCCAACTTGGAGAGACAGAGAGCTAGGCGATTCAACGGGAAAACCCGGAGGTAAGCTGGAAATCTTACTCCCTCTCAAACATGCACGCACACAACATCGAGACTGGCAAGCTCCCTCACGCAGATATTTTACACCAGCACACGTGCACACACTGCATACAAAGTGCAGTTGGGATCTATCCAGAAATGGATATTGGGTTTTCAAGTACACAATGCCCCTCCCCATAACAGAACATTAGCCTTCTGTCCTTAGATGCAATCTCTACTCTGCTAGTCCACATGTTTACAGAACTGCCTCACTCAGTAAGTCTGTGGAAGTGCTAAAGCTGTAATTCGCGTAGTACTACATAAAATCCATGCTGATTTGCCCAGACTGCAGAAGAAACGCTGGTGATTTGGTGCCAGTTGGTCTACGTGCCTGGCATCAGCGTTCTCATCGCGATTATCTCCAGGAGAAGAACGGAGGGGGTGATTACAATGCATTGGCTGTTTGTAGCAGTGGAGTATCAGAGCTCATCTGCACTGCAGCCTCCATCTCACTGCCTGGCCTTGTGCAGAGTGAACCCTGCCAGGCTCTGCGATGCCCTGCCAACACAAACACTTAGAGGCCTCCTGGGCAGCTGTCACACGCCGCTGCTCGATCGGGGTGCCTGTACCTGTACACCGGGACTCAATGTTCCTCCACGGCTGCTAATGAATCCAGATCGCTGTAATCTTCAGAAATCGCTTGTTGCGTGGCTGAATGCCATCAGTGAACAATTACTCAATGTGAGAGGCCGTTAATTCGTTTAGCTTGTAGCTTACTTTGGAGATTGAAGCCAAGTCGGATAAAATGAAAACAGCTTACTGGACCAAAGCGTGCACCAGACTTTTTTTGAGGTTTTAAACTTGCGGTAGGAACCTTTGTCAGAGGAAGCACAGCGTAATAAATGCTAAACTCTAACTCAAACCAAACTGATTTTTTTTCCTTTTCTTTTTTTTTGTTCCAGCCAACTGACTCTTCCCTAAAAGAATGCCTTTTCCAGTGGCTGCGCTGCTCGTCATAAAGCTTGCAAAATGTTTGCATTTGAAATCAAGCACCCAAAAAAAAAGAAACGTGAAAAATAATAATGGAAATGGTGAAGGATGATAGATGGGGGGAGGAGGAGGAGAAATGAAAGGACGAGGCTAGCACGCTCCCACATTAAAATGCATGAAGTCAAGCCTCAGATCCCTGCGCAAACCTGCTCATGCTAAGCTAAGTTGCACAAATTCAATTAAGCATGCTTTTTCCAACCCTTTTTATTCCACCAACCCCCCCAAATACTCCGTCCCCCCGTCATGAACTACCACCCCCCCCCACCCCCACCCAAACCCTTCCCCTTGCTACCTCAAGACTAGTGATGGGAGATTGAGGGTTCCTCAACCCCATAATGAGTGGAGCTACAGTACGCCGAGCTGTCAATCACTGACTTGACAAACAAACCAAAAGAATTTTTGCTCTCCACAGAAAAACACAAGGACTAGCTCAAATAAGTGAATCACTGCCAGAGTACTCGATCTCCGCCCATTTTTGGGCGTAGTGAAGCCTCCCTCCTTCATCACTACTCTGAACCCAGCCGCCCTCCTCCTCTCCTCTCCTCCCTACCGATGGTGCAGTGCTCTCCGTTCCAGCCCGGGCTGCACTCGCACTTCCCGTCCTTGCAGGTGCCATGCTCGTTGCAGCGCGGGTGACACGCCCTCTGCTCGCACCCCGCGCCCATCCAGCCGTCGTCACAGCGACAGGTGCCCGACACGCAGATGCCGTGGCCGCCACAGTCCGATGCACAAATCTCTGTGGGAGAGAGGGGAGGGAAATGGGGTGGGGGTGGGGGGGGGGGGGACAGGAAGAAGAGACAGGAGGAGGAGCAGGAGAAGGGAGGGAGGGAGGGATGGAGGGGGAAGACAAATCCCAGGAATTATTGTCAGTGAGAAGCGGCCACGCTCCACTACCTTGTCCGACGGTGACTGAAAGGAAATTCCTTCACCTCATAAGGGTAATCCCTTTTGACAATAAGAATCTAATAAGTAGATTACAATGGAGAGGACATGGCTTGCAAAGGCCTTAGCTGACTGATCTATCCCCCCCCCCCCCGAACCCCCTACTCGTCTCCTCTCTCTTCCTTCTTTTGGAAATTCTTCTTTTTGTGTCATGGGGAATGAAGAAAAAAGAAAAAATGAACAATAGCTCAAAAAGAGAAAAAAAACCCCCAATTGTTTCTTTGTGAATGAACTGAAACATGTCAGATTTAATTTAATACCGGTGAACAGCTATGGTAATGCAGCCCAGACCCGCGAGTAAGTGCATCCTTTAGGTCACGAAACAAGCAACCGTATCGCTTAGATGGAAAACAAACATCTTAACGCATTTATCCCTATGTGCTGTTCTTCCCTTCTCCGTCAAGAAAAGCAGCGCAGACTCCACACAAACTGTTACAGCATCACAGTGTTTCTTAAGCAGTCCTTTGCCGTAGTGACCTATTACTGGCGAGGTCCAGGCGGGCTCAGGATGATGTGTGGGAAGTCAGAGAGGACAAATACTGCTAATCTGCCAAGTTTGTTCTGTCACCGCAGTGATCCAGGATCAGTTGCTCTCAAACCCCTAGCGTGACTCCCTGACTCCAAAACTCCAGAAAGCAGATAACAGGGAGGACAGGGCAAAAATAACACCGGCTAAAAGAAAAAACAAAATAATAAAAAATATCTTGACAGGGAATGTGAAAACCTTTATAGAACTCTGACAAAGCTTTTTTTTCTTTCTCACTGTGAGCAGCTGCGATAAATTTCGAATTGACCTTCTGTGAGTGGTATCTCGACTTGAAAGAGACACTGAATGCATTCCAAGCCATCTAGCCAAACTTACTTCCAAGGCCATCTGGAGTCCACAATGTCTGCTGAATCGAGTCAGGACTGAGTTAATTACAGTATGCCTTACCTCTTTTGTTATTGCTGAAAATTATACTGTATTAGCAGAAGTCTCTTACTCACAGTGCATAACATGGCATTACAAAGTAAGTAGTTCTGAAGAGAGATTCCTCCTCCTTGGTAATTACTGAATAAGGCTTTTTGAATTATGCAAATGCTCTTAATATCGCATCATGCGTCTTTTCAATTAGATGTGTCTGCGAAGCACTTCATTCAGAGAGACTTAATGTAGTCACACAAACACACACACACATGCACATGCACACACACATGCACACACACACACAAAGTTGTTAACTGAGCCACAGCATTCTTGTTTTACATGAGAACAAAAATGTGCTATTCTTATCCAGGAAAGCTTTGACTCTCAAACTCACGTCTGCTTAACAGATGCAAATGGAATAATTAATGAATTGAATGCTTCTCCAGTAAATACCTCATGAAGGCTGCAATTAGTAGCAGACAGAAGTGAATGACTAAGTAAGCAGATGTAATTCTGACATTAATGCAGCCAAATATAATCTTATTTTCCAGGAACAGTAAATTAATATTGTTTTTGGGGGAAAATGGCAAGAAATAATTATATGATTACTAGAATGATATCATATCAACATTTTAAAACAAATTGGTATATTCTATCTCAAAATTATGCTGGTTCCATACAAGTCAAAGCCTCAACCAGACTGAGATATTGTTTGGAAATGTTAAACGAAGGTGGTTCATTGTCCTTGTTTTCTTGTTTTAACCCTCAGCTCAACTACACCAGGTTAGCATGCAGTGGAAGAAGTGTCACAGATGTGTTTTTTAAATGAAAGGATTCTATGACTCTACCTGCATATAGAGGCTTTGTTTAATTTGGAAGGCAGCTACCCACTGCTTCGTTGCCTGATTAGTCACTGTTCTTCATTAGCAATGTTTCCGAAGGAGCCTGAGTATGAATCTGAACTGGGACCGGCTTCCAAGGCAACACTTGAGGCTCACTTGAGGTTTTTGAGGCTCAGACAAAAGTCCACTCTATTTATTCACATCCATCACTCAACTCTTTCAACCGCTACTCTCAGCCTACCTGTTCATTTTTCAATATGAAATATATAAGACTATATAATATAAAATAATATATGATGTCACTTACATTTATACACAAGCTCAGCCTGCTGGCTGTCTTCCATTCTGACAGTTCATTTCTGAGATGTTTACAGAATTACGGGATGTCCTACTCGCCGAAGGATACGAACAATGCTGCCTTCAGAATCACCTGAATGAAGGCACCTTGGCAGGCATCGTTTCATGCTAACTTTAGAATGAGATGTGCCTCCATGCCTTTCTGCCTTCCAATGCTGCCTGCGCAGACACTGTTTTTTTTTAAAATGAGACAGACCCATCGTAACTATGCTAAAAGGATGAAGGACAGTGAAAGAGTAAAAGAGTGATGCGGAGTCCTGGTGGCTTTGTGAGCAGCAGTGGGCAGGGGATCATCAGCGAAACCCCCACAACACAGAACAACACAACACACCACACAACAACACAAGACAGCACAACACATTCGGTCCAATTCACTGAGAATACATACGAGATATGTAACACTACAGCAAGAATGCTGCAGTATGTAACACAACAGCATACGTTACAGTATTCAACAACAACACTGTATAGTGTAAGAGCATCGAAGGGTGGTGTAACATGTCTGTAGACGTTGACCTCTGACAGCTGGCTGCAGAGCAACCCCTTGAGTTATAGCTTTGGAGTAAAACCTCGTAAATGCAGAATATAGACCCAGCAAAGGCTTAAAGGGACTCACTCACCTGTCGAACAATCATGTCCGGACCAGTTCGGATCACAGCTGCACGTGCCGATTTCAGGCAGGAAGGCACCGTGCCCTGAGCACTGGTCCATACAGGAGGCTCGGGGGTCCTCACAGCTTGAACCCCCCCAGCCCACTGTGCAGTGGCACTCCCCTCGAACACACACCCCTCGTCCAGAGCAGGTCGGGTCCAGACAGTCCACTGGAAGAGACAGGAGGAACCACTGTGACTAAAAAAAATGGGTTTCAACTTTTTTCCAGTGTGTTGGTTTGTTTTTCTCCCTCTTTTCTTCAATTTTTATATCGTGTTGTTAAGGTGCTGCTTCTTGAATACGCGGCACTGACTATTAGAAGAGAAAAGTAATAAAATATGCATTAAAAAAGAAAATGGGTCCACTAGTTTTTTGTTACATTTTTTCATCTTTGATCATCTTTTAAATATCCCATAGCCCCTATTTCATTGATTAGGGAGTTCTCTGGCTTTGAAAAAACTCCCAAGTGTGGTTCTCTCAATCTGGCCATTTAATCATCCCACAGTTTAATCAGCTCTGTAATTCCCTCCCTCTCCATCTCATCTGATGAGTGCAGAGTCTTCTGAAGCAAAATGGCTCCTGTATATCTCCCAGATGTTAAACATTGGTCATGGATGAAATGAGTTTCCCTCCTTCACTTTACAGTGCTTTGAAATCATGAAAGGCACTATATAAAGACAGTCTATTACTAGTATGAGAATATTATGCATTCCAGCTTAATGACAGTAGGGGACCCTTCAGTCCCATAGGGCAAAAGCTGCTGAATGATGGAATCGGTTGAGATATCAAGGGTAAAAACCTGCACACCCATATACAACACAGATAAAGCAACAACTAATGGAAAACCTGTCCTTGGATCCCATGACAGTCAAAGATCATTATGTTTTGAAGTGGAATCCTCCACACCATGGTTTTGTTTCCCTGAAGAACACAGAGCCAATCCAAGAGTAACAACAAAGTGCCGTCCGTATTCCCCTTAACACTATAGTAGTAACTGAGAAATCAGGATTCACATAAGAGAAGGTATCTCAACATGAGGAAAAACCAAGCTGGTGGGTACCTCTTAGCCACAATCCTATATGGTCAAAAAATAAAACAACACTACTTGAAAAGGCAGGGGATATTTCATAAGCTAAACTCAAAACATAAAAACAAGGGCTAGACAAGTTCAAATATTCAAGATATAATCATATCGTATTAGTAAGTTGTGATCTTGCTGTGGAGCAAAATATTACTGAGTATGCACATGGCAATAATTCCACAGGGTGTGTGGGGTGTTGGTAGAAATAAGCATGACGATCATTCCTTAAGCATCACCATTGACGACATGCCTCATGTACAGGCTGGCAAATGCAATGCCCTGCCCTACAAACTACAATAACAACAATACCCGTTTTCAGACAGCCAGTGAATGCCAAACTAGACACAACGGGTAGTGGTGGTCAAACCATGGCAACTCCTATTTACCATAACACAAATAGGTATAAAGAGCACTATAACGGGGAAGGCAGGACTTCTCATCTCCAAGCAGATGGCTAGGGCTCAAGGCGCAAAGATCACTGGCTAACTGACAGGAACGTCTCTCTTGGCAATTAATCATTACAACTGAAGGTCGGTGAGAAAAAAAGGTAAAAATCTTAAAGGGGCCTTTGCCCGCGCTCTCCTCCCCTCTTTATGGCCCACATCAGACCCAAAATAGAAAGACGGTCTACGGGGTGTCAGGAACCCCCATTTATCATAGTCCAATGGCCCATTTTTCATCTAGAAACGTGCCCCTTCAAGAGCTGTCATAGACAATAGATACTTCAATCTTATCTCAGCACTTCTTATCCCTTCAGCAAGGGGACTGGGAAAGTCATGCTTTCCCCTCCAATTTCGCCAAAATCGAGATTATGGGATTTTGGATAACAAAGGAATAGTTTTGTCTCGTTAATGGTGAAACGGTGGGACCCAAATCGGCCGTTTTGTTTAACTGGGTGGGAAAAGGGCGGCAATCGATGAAGGTGGTGACCTGGAATTCTGTTAATACTGATCAATGCTTCTTGTTTGACCGAGGCAAACAGATGCTCATGGTTTGTGCAGTGCAAAACGTTTTCAGAGAATGCCACATCAAATACATTGGGCCAGACTCAAAGATGAAAGACTTACATTTAACGCACAAAGCTGAAATGTTTACTTAACTAGATCTTGACAAAGATTTTAAGACGGCCTTTTCCAGACCATACCTTACATGATTCTAAACATTATAAACAAAGGTAACTGAACTATGAGGAAATTATATCAGAGTAACATGAAGAAAAGAATGGAAAAGAAATATTAGCAGACATATATTCTAATTGAAAAATGAAAACTGGATGCTGAAACGGACCTGACTGGTAAAAACATTTTCATCAAGAGGAATCTGAAATCAGGTTCTCTGACTACAGTGTCCAGAAGAACTGGGTAAAACATATTTGTGAAACACCATGTCAGATACCAATAAAATTAGACAACACATTTGCAGAGCCCTGAGAACAGTCAACAGTCAATATTCAGTGAAATAAATATGTTAAACTGAATATTGAAGCTTGCTGATAAAATTAATAATAATACAGAACACGTTTTTCAAAACTTACAGTAGGCATTTTGGTGGTTACAATTAACCAGACAACGAATTCCTTTCCCCTTTTCCCTAACCTCTGTTTCATTTCCCTTATCTAACCAGCTCATTATCTAAGCTAGGTGAGGTGCCCACACGCAGGCCATAGTCACCTTCCTCGCAGTTCTCTCCCTTGTATCCGGGGTTGCAGATGCAAGTGCCCACGATGCAGGTTCCGTGGCTGCTGCAGGTGACGTCTATGCACTGGTTGGTGGGCACGTCGCACTCCACCCCCTTCCACCCGCTGTGGCACACGCACCTCCCCTTCAGGTACTGTCCATTCCCACTACACAGTACAGGACACGAGGCTTTGGAGAGGGGCAAAAACACAAAAAATCTAAGAATGGCTGGGTTCAATAAATAATTGACCTTAACTTTGACCTCACAATCAAGTCATAGTTATTATTCCTCACAAGTTATGGAATCATTAACTCACAAAACACTGTGAAATACAGAACTACCACTTGTATTTTTCGGTAAGTCAAAGATCAAATGTTGATGGAATCCAAGTAAATTTTGTTCTGTGAGCATATAAATCTGTTCAGTTAGATCTGCTGGTCTTCTCCCATGGTTTCAATTATTTTCATTTGACTTCGAAAACAACAATTTGCAACAGTTGAATATATAATTGCACAAGAAATATATATTCAATGATTACTGTATTGAGGGTGAAATTGAGGATGACCAAAGAGAGTTGCTGACCTAGTAATACAGTAATTGTTTTGTGACAATGAATGATTCCACTCCAGGTTTTAAAAAAAACTAATGTTTGCCTTTGTTATTTATCTGCTATTTAGATTTTTGCATTAGTTAACTTATGTATTTGTTTACATGCCAAAACAGTCTTTAGGGAGGTTCAAAGATGGTCTTGTGTGGATTTCATGGATCTTCATAGCTTTTTGAAAAAATAAGATAAGACTCTGTCTCCCGCAGAGATCTGATAATGTGCCTATTTAGATGTGTAGAGCATACTGAAAAAAAACTGACAGGGATTAAGACCTGTGTGAGAGACTCAAAAGCCTGGAGTACAGATTAGAGAAAAATGGCTGTCTAGATTTGACAACCATATCGAAAACTGCTGAACTGTAAGGGGACCGATCAATGTGGCACTGATGATCTGTAGAACAACCGAAGACTTCAAAGGGGCCAGAGACTCAAAATAACGTGAGCTGCACCTTCATGTGCTTCTACGTGCTTTTCAAGCGACATTTTGGAAAATACGACAGTCTGGCTTGAATTAGCCAGAAGCTCCCTTCCCAAAAGAAGCTGAAGAACACATAAAAGCTATCTAAAGCGTCGTTCCATCTGCTGGATGTCGGCTCCTTTGAGCAAATGAGATGGAGGCGGACAGTACGATTCCTGAGAGGGTAGAATGTTATTTTGAGCACTGGAAATGATCAGCAGAGGACTACAAATATATAAAACTACTAATTCAGTACACAGTATGCCAAAGCTCTGTTCCACTGAAATTTAAATAAATAGTAAATAGTAATTTTATTCAGTAATGCTGAATTTCAAATGCAGTAAATAGCTGGTGGAATCTGTCTCCAAAGTGTTTCTTCCGTACGTAGTATAAACAGTGTTTGAACTCATGTTATTTACATAACACACACCTAATGCATATGGAACAAGGGTTAGCAGAACATGATCCCACTCAGCTTTAAAGGCAGCGTTTGGGAGCGAAGAGCAGAGAGCACAAAGAGGAAGGATAAGAAGTATAGAGAGAAAGGAAAAGAAAGGGAGAGAGAATAAAGAACAGAAGCTTACCTCTACCACAGTCTGCGCCTCGGAAGCCAGGAAAGCAGTGGCAGGTCCCCGAAACACAGTCGCCATTCCCAAAGCAGTTACTGGGGCAGTCGTCAATGGAGTCTGGGGGAACCATTGAAGGGGGACATGTGTATTAAGCTGGCGGTATACTCAGTAAGAAGGAAGAACTTCAGGATTGAGAACCACCGGCGAACATGTCCACAAACACTCTTGTCGGTATACTCAGTGAGAACATCGCACCGTTTAATGTCACTCCTACGCCGCTGGGGGGCGCAGAATAATTACTAGGAAGCTATTAACCGGGGCTGGAATCTCGCCCAGACCTCCGTCTCACGGCTATGCTGTGGATGTATAAAGAGAAGGGCTACGCGAGATCACAACACAAAAAAAAAGTTTAAAGTGTTTAAAGTGGCTTTAGTATATCTAGCTATGCAAAAGAAGAAAAAAAGGCGAAGGAGATGGTATGTTCGCCCTCTAAATCAGAGTAGGACGGAGAATGGAGTTTTGTCTGTACATTCGGCAAATGCGGAGTTTAGACGAG
This sequence comes from Anguilla rostrata, assembly GCF_018555375.3. NCBI lineage: Eukaryota > Metazoa > Chordata > Actinopteri > Anguilliformes > Anguillidae > Anguilla > Anguilla rostrata. The sequence goes on along the minus strand of NC_057941.1, from coordinate 40,659,051 downwards.
GGGGTCCACTTCTCTTATTTCCAAACGTGTGCTAGGCGTTTTGATGACTTGATGAAACAAGTAGCACCATCCATCAAACATGCGGGAACTCCCAGAAATCCCATCTCTACAGAAGAGAGATTGGCGTTGACTCTACGTACATTAGCATGTGAAGTCCGCCCTCTGAACTCTCAACCGTGACATAACCAACAATATTTGGACCAATAGCTGAGAGAGGGAGGTCGGAGAACAAGAAAGGCATTTTCTAAAAGTTCTCCCTGGGGGCTGTCGCACACTGCACCGTGAGAACACACAACATCGCGTGTTCTTGTTCTTTAGTTGTTCTCATTGCATCTTTTTGCTCAAAAAGTTCTACTTCTTACTAAGTATACACCTACTTTAGTGTCCTGCAGTACCTGCCAATATGAGCTTAACCACTGCTTGAACAGTCAGACCTGGGTCAAATACCAATATTAAATATTTAAATATATAATATACAGTGATGATACTGGTTCCCTGCTGAGCCAACCCCTAACAGAACATTGGGAGCAGTTTTTTAATTTACCTGGTGTAAAGCTGGTTTATACTCCAAATATCAAATTATAACTGTAACCCTAATTAGTTGAGGTGCAGCAGAGGAGTCTTGACACAAGACTTGAGAGCTCCAACACACACTTTTACTGTGCAAAACACACGTTTTCTTTTAATTATTGTGCACTTTTAGGAGGTTCCATAACAGAGTAGTAAAATATTAGACAAAAGGGGGCAAGGCAGACAAAAAGTGGTTTCATATATGACGTACTAATAACAAATTAGGCAAGGGGAAACAAGACTTATAAAACATACTGCAAAGTGTACGAGTGTATGGGGGGTTACTACTTTTTTATAGTTTTGGTAAAATTGGGTGAAGGGAAGAGGAAGCAGAGTTCCTGTGTGTGGGAGGGAGGGTTATTGGCAGGTCAAAATTTGGATTGAGGCATATACCTGTTGTGTTGGTATATGTGTATGTACATGCATGCGAATGTGTTTGTGTGTGCGTGAGTGTGAATGTATGTGTATTAGGGATGTATCCGAATCCGAATACCGTATTGGGGAAAGCATGAATAATGCGATGGAAACAGATATTTCTTCAACCCGAAGTTGCTCGTTATTATTTGGATTCGGGGAAAAAAAAGTCAGCTCCATGACGAGTTCTCATAGCCTCTATCTAACGTCTATCTAACGAGAGAGAGAGAGAGGCGGCACCAGTTACACACACCAACAAACTTTGAGCCACTGTGTTGCAAAACGTTTAATAAATAAGTTCTATGCGTCAGCCATTATGTTTCTTCAAATCGATTCATATCATTGTGGATGGCCACTAGATAAAAATGCCCATTCTGTTTGCAACAGCACTTTGATTTCACTAACTAGTCATTTAATTTACTGCACATTATTGAAAAGTAATCACTATATTCTGTAGTTGCCCCCACCGAGTCAGTGCACAGCAAGCAGCGGGCTGAGAGCTGACTGTTCCCGGCTATCACTCAGGGAAACTCTCGCATCGAGGAGGAGTTGCGGGAGCTAGCGAGACACAAGCCTGGTGTGGCAGCTGGATTTCTTTCAAACCCCTGCAACCTATACCTCAAAATCAAGCTTAGAACCTGCAGTTTTTAGCTGTATGTGTTAATTTCCTCCATTAAAAACCCAGTCGAAATATTGAAAAAACCGACGTTTTACCTTGTATTTCAGTCAATATTCATCCGTTTAAGATGTAACATGCTGTATGTCTCAGTCATAGGTCTTGGCTATAAGGAACATGAAATCCATTCATGATAACAGTTGCCACCAAGGGAAAATATGAGCACATCAGATGGTTTGCAGTCTATCCAAACTTAGTTCAGTAGGGGAAAACAAATAAATAAATAAAAATAAAACAGGCAAAAAAAGTTCATGTAGGCTATTACTGTTATGTAATTACTGTTGTAAAGTAGTAATTCACGTTTCCCTAGCGAACTGTAACGTTAACACATCAAGAAACGCGAACGCAGCATCATTGAAATTTAAGATTATTCCCTTCAACAGAAGGATATGTTTGTAAATATCTTTACTGTAAATAGTTTCTATTTCCAATGCAAAACAGAATCTTTCGATTTATAAAACATTTTTTTCTGTTTCTGATTGTTCAATGTACCCCAGTTAAAGGGGGAGGGAGGGTGCTGGGGTTCAGACAGTTCATAAAACTTAGTTTAGTTAAAAATGAAGAGAGAGAGAGAGATGACAGTATGAGAATTTGGAAATATATTTCATAATTAATTATATGCCATTGAATTGTCAATGAATATTAGGTTAGAAAATACAACATTTGCCTGATTTAATGTGACTCCCGGTATAAACCACACCCACTTCCGGTCTTTTATCCGAATACAGATACAGATACAGATCATTTTGTTGGTTGAACAGATACAGATACAGATACAAATAATGACGTCTCTGCACACCCATAATGCGTATGTATGTATGTGTGGAACAGCGTGTGTGTAAGTGCATCTATATGTGAATGTTAGAAAGAAAATCACCCCTCTATCCCCCACACTAGCTCCCGGCCCAGACCCTCCTCCCCAAAGCGGCTTTGAGCAGCTGGTCCATCATTCATCAGGACAACACACATCGTTTTGATCCCTCAGGATCTTTGTCAGTTCTAATTTTAAATGGTACCCACATACCCATAGAGATTCTTAGCCTACCACCTGACTCTGTGTCATACACAGATGGTAAAATGTGTAACAGGACACCGTATGTAAATAACAAATACTGTATAATATTGATTGTTAAAGCCTAAAATACTTCAATACTACGGACTGAGGTTCTGTAAGATACAGCACTAATTTTACCATGCAGCCTACTGATAAAATGGACAGATGGAGCAGTTGGCATACTCGGTATTCATACCCCAAACATTATGAATGCACACTCTGTAATTACAATCATGAGGTATATATGTATATAATCAGGTTATTTTTAACAATAAGTCATGGAAAGTGAAGCATTTGACACTTTTTGACGAGAGCACCCTGGCAGACTCTGTAGTTGCATCCCAGTTTTGTATTTATTCATGGTGTCACCTTCTCCAAGGGAATAATTCATTAAACTGAACAGAAAATGTACGTACCTTTACAATGACTATGACATTTAAAGGCCTTGAATCTCACATAAAACCGCTCTGACAAAAAACTGTTTTAATTTCAAACTAGAATATCAACAAAGGTCTAGCCATCGTTCACACATGGGTTTTTTTCTCTTACTGCAGTTACAACTTGCACAGTTTTCACTGAGTGATGATAATACACTTCTTAAAGCACTTGTTTTTGAAAAAAAGCCATTAAAGTGGCTACAGTTCCAACCTATCCTCCAGATAATACAAAACAAATACAGTAATACTGTTAAACTCTGATAGATAGAAAGTTGGAAAATTCTATTATTTTTTTTAGCAATGATATAGTCAATAAGGAAGGAAAAATTGTAATATAAACAATTTACAAATATTTATGGAAACATCTTTCACAAAAAATTCTATTTATTTTGGCATTACTGCAAAACTTGAAAAAAGATATCAGTAACGGAAAGGGCCAAAAAACTTGTCTGCCAGCCAAACATAAAAATTATAACTATTATATTTAATAAATGTAGTGAAATCAATCATTTTAAATTGTGATTTTTTTTTGATGGTCACTCCAAACAAGATTCTAGGTCGTTGGAAATGCTATAGATGTCCTCAAAAAAATTAAAAACAGAAAAAGAAAATATGTTAGTAATAAAAACCTTGCAAACATACGAAAAACAAGTTTCTTCCTGATTATTGTAAACAGATCTTCCATTGTTCCAGTTAAAATTGTAATCAGTTATCTACAGCAAACGTATTGTTGTCTAAAGGGTTAAAAATAGTGTGCAAAAGAAATGCTATTCCATTTTACAGTGACATTCTTTCTACCTTTAAACTTTAAGCTCCAAAGTCGAAAGTACATATTTTCTGACCACGGCTGAAATTCTTAAGTTTACAGTGGATGTGGGACAGGAACAGAAGAGCACACCTTTGGCATCTCAGAAATCAGTATTAAACACAATGAAACTGGTTTTGTCTTGTCACGTGCCAAAGGGTAAGATCTGCTTCCAGCAAGCACTCATGAAACAAAGCAGCTTTTCTATCTGTCAGAGGTTAGCTACATGGACAGACCGGACACTGCTTGCTTTCCTCAGGAGAGCCAATCATTGCTGACAATGTGGCAGGAGAGAGATTGAAGGAAACAGATAAAGAGAGAGAGAGAGATAGAGATAGAGATTTACTTCTGTTGCTGTTGATGCTGTTACTGTTACATAGTATTACATTTATCAATATTTTAAAATTATTATTATTTTACATTTGTATTTCATGCCAATAAAGCAACTTGAATTGAACTGAATTGAATTGAGAGGAAAAATACAGGGAGAACTGAGTGATGACAATCTTAACCTCCATGGCCAAGAGATGGGGATGGTGTGTGTGTGTGTGTGTGTGTGTGTGTGTGGTTCAAGCGGAGATATGTCCCTATCTCTCTTTCATGCATGCAAGCAAAGACAAACGCATACTGCTGCATCAAGTGGCAATGGAGGGGCTCTCATGTAAACTGAAAGGAGTGTCTACCAAGCAGGAGCACATATCTGAGCTCAGAGCTTGTGGAGAAAGAAGAGATGCCAGATCTGCAGGGCTCTGCTGTTTGATTTTCCTCTAAGAAATACAACTGAACAGATGCTATTCCCATTGTGAATTCCACTGCATCTGCTGTAAAATGACAAAAAACAGAGGGGCTTCTGTGATGGACACAGTTTGAACCTTGTGTTTAAACCTTAAACCTTAACATGGAGAGCCTTCCTGCATAGATTCTAACATTATACAAAATAAGAATGCAAAAACTTCTTACTCAGGCATGATCTCTTACACTGTCCATGACTGATTATGGTTTGCTCAACAATCTAAGGACTATGCATGTTATCTGTGTGCATGTGTATGCGTGCATGTGTTTATATATGCTTGAGGTATCCTCCTGTGAATTTGCCCTGGAGAGTCACTGTGGCATCACTGGATGTTCTTACTGTAAATTGGATAGCATCACATTACTGTAACAACATGAGGAAATCCACAGTAATAGGGCCTCATATTTGCAATATGTCATCATGCAAACCCATATCGCTTACTTCTCTGACAGCCATTAGAGCCTGACAGGTAAAATTTCCAGCTATTGTAAAAAGGGTCATAGTGAACAAACAACCCTCTGAACAAACTCAAACGGCATTACGTTAAGCACAGCAAATCTCAAATCTAAGTTGCAAATTACCATACATTGACTACACTTTGTAGTTTAGGGAAAATAATTGGAGAAAATTTGGCAGGAAACCAGCTCTCCATTGTTAGACTTGATTATTACAGACAAGAAACAAGAGCTTCCTTCTGTGAATATCAGGTCTCTAGGAAATTCCACCACAACAGCGAGAATTACGTCTCTCATCCTGCAAAGCCTCCTGAAATTCAACTTTTCAGCAGATGGAAGTTCATTAAAACTCAAGGCTTCAAATTAATTACAACCCAAGATGCCACACAATAGTGTGTTACCCCATGTAAGATCTGAGGTGACTTATCTATCTGTGCTTTTCTATATTTCTCTCTCTACGAAACAAAGCTGCAAGGCTTGTTCCAATTAAGTGCTGCTCCCTGGGCTCGTTGTTCTTTTTTCAGCGCTGACTGGTTTTTAACTACAGCAGCACACTGTCACAGACCACAGAAGAGGGAGAGGCACAGGCCCTCTGTCTAAGCGGAACAAACGCATGAACAAATACGCTGGGAAATCCCAAGCGTCGCAGAAAAAGAGCCGCCAGGAGAACGCAAAGACTGACATGGACGCCGAGCTCGGCTGAAAGAATGCCCGGGGATGGGGGTGGCAGTGTCTGTGTGCTGGTGACTGAAAAATCACAACAGCCAAACAGCTGTGATTGGTCACACCTTGTGAGGAGTGGATGAGATCATTGTGGGGAGGATGGGGGAGGGGCAGGTGGGTGACTAAGCTACAGGACACTTATTGAAGAGCTATGCATAATACAAGCAGAAATAACATTCCTTTCCTGTCTCGTTGTATATTAAGTGGCCTAAGCAACTGCAATTATACTGCAACTACAGAGGTAGGTGAGCAGTAACAATTGTAACTAAGGTACAGTGTAACTACAGTGTATGCTGTTACCTCCACACTGTTACATTGTATTTAAAGTTGTAAAAAATATGCTGTAAGGTTTGAATGATATTTTCATTTCAAATATGAATTTTTAAAAGGAGAAACAAATGGGCTAACTGGCACTTATGAGTGAGACTGTGGGGACTTCATTTTGACTGTGGTAGAAAAAATATCTATTTATCTATATATATATATATATTTTTTTTGGCCATTTATTAATTTAGATCACCACTATTTTGCCTTCATTTTCTGAAACTAAATCGCACATATTGTACTTTTTATTCAGCTTGCAAGTAGAGCACCATAACCATATAGGACAGAGTTAATGGAGTAAGAGAGGGGTAATGCTTTTGACATGATTTGGGAAAAACAAATTTGTTTTATTTTTCCAACGCGCAAGCTTTGATGATTTAGAAAAATGGCCAACTCCATTTTTTTCTCCAAATGTTTTTTTGCCGATTGCTTTAACTTGTAATTTCAGGAACAATGCTTATTCAGCAAAAAAGGACAAAAAGCTGCCAAACAAAACCAGCACTCTGGAATAAACAGGCTTTCAGAAGATCAGGCCTTATCCTCATATGCCGCCATTTTGTTATTCTCTTAAAAAGGGCTCTGTTCCCCCCATCTCTCTCTACCACATCTCCCCTCTCTTTTCCTCTCTCCCTTTCTCTGTCACTCCCTCTCCCTTTCTCATTCTTGAGCTCTCTCTCTCTCGCTAAAGGGCATTGTTCAGATGACCCAGTTCCATAACAGGAAATCACCACAGGCACACTGTATGTGCTAAAACCTAGGGTCCAGATGACGTCAAGCAAGCATGAGCACGGCCATGGTGCGGAAGGTTCCGGTTGGTTCCGTCTCTCTGTTATGGGTTTTTCTGCACTTCAGCTGTTCAGCTGCCCCCACCCCCCACCCTGTGTTTCCAAACCCCTCCTTATCACACATGCTCAGTCTTGTGTTCCAGCGCCGTAGTATCAGTAGCTGATACCAGCTCAGGATTGGTGGATGAAGAGATACACAAAAGCAAAGACTGCTCTACATGCACCTGCGAAATAAGGTAGACTTCCTAGTTTCCGAGGCTATATGACAGGAATTCTCATGATCTCCAGTTAAAATCAGACCTGACCATGTCCCTTTTTGTGAGGTGTTTCAACTTGTTCTGTCTTTAATGGTAGAGATTTAACTTTCAACTTCCTTCCTTCCTTCAGGTGAGATTTTAAATTAAGTTCCTCACTTATTAATGTTCCAACTGAATTTTCAGAAAAAGAAGAGGTGTTTGCCCCAGTGTCCTGGTGAAATTGCCACTAAAACGACTCCCTACATACTGTATGGACACTTAATCATCCCCCCATCTATGTGGTCTAATATGCTATCCATTATCCACTGTGATTTAGCAAGTCTTGAAGCCTACTTGGTTAAAACCAGGTAAAACATGTGGTAAGAATATGGAGTGTAAATGCTATGAATATAGATGGGTCACCTTTACTATTACTATGGTGACGTACGATCCCACATAAATGGGCAAGGGGCGGGCTCACCTATCGCCGTGGTGATGAAGGAGACATGCTCGGCTTCTTTTCCGTCATTGTAGACAGCCAGGTGCCAGATGCCAGAGTCCATGTACTGGATGAATCCGGTGTCGTGCCGGGTGAAGGGTGCCAGTGCGCGATGCTGGTCCTGAGAGCTCTCCAGGCTCCGCCCCTCCTGTACCAGCAGCCTTCTACCATCCAACAGCTCCACAAAGTCAAACTGCAGACACAAAGTGCAGAGGGACCCGATCGTCTGAGCGAAAGACCTGAAAACTACCCTTACAGAGACAGGTTATGCAGTAAACGTGGAAGATATATTTACATTTCAAACAAAGAATCTTTAATCTTTTGCTTTTTGGGAGACCTATAGCAATTACAATAAACAAATATACAAACCATATTTAGATATTTTAATGCCAGTACAATATCAAAAAGGTCTAAAATATCTATTACAATTATACTTTTATTACAATAAAAGTATAATTGTAATTGATATTTATAATGACACTTTATAAAATGTCTTTCTTCCTGCGACAGATTGGGGGCCTGTCCAGGGTGTATTCTTGCCACTTGCCCAATGCTGGGATAGGCTCTAGCACCCCCTGCGACCCTACCCAGGATAAGGAAGTATAGATACTGGATGGATGAATGGATGTTTTTCTTCTAAATCCCAAAAAAGTAAACACCTCTGTTTTGGGGGCTTCAAATTATTCTAATGTTTGTGTGATTTATAGGCAAATAAATGTAAGGTTACTGTTTATGATACAGCATTGGCTTGTGTCAGAGACAGCTGGGTGAATAACAAGAAGATGTGTGCTCATCTTCTGTCTGCGCCCGATAACCTTTCCCGGTTTGCTGGTCCGCATACAACCAGCACGGCGTTGCCATTTGCGCTGATAAAATATATTAATTGACTTGTTCCAGGAAAAGCCTGTCTTTCTTGCCTGCTTAAATTACTGATAGGATGTACTCCTGTGTCCTGTTAATATCTGTAAATCAGCAGTGCTTTCATTGAAAAGATCAGTCCAAATACGTATAATTAGTCATTTGTGAGATTTTGAGTGCATGAAACTGTAATGATGGTTTCTTGCATGTGTCCAATAATACGTGTCAATATGTGTCTGCATTTGCTAGGCTTCAGGCAAAACGATCATGTGTGTATTAAGCGCAAATGCTAATGAAGAGAAGCCAGATATGCGGTCATTCCCGATAGGCATGCACAGAATATCTAACAATTTGAATCCTGGTATCTAGCACTGCTTGTGGTTCATATGCACAAATTAATACAGCTTTACATTTGATTGTGGGAATAAATGCAGGTACATCTCCTATTCTGCGTAATTCAAAAGTGGTCAACCTTCAAGAGACCATCTGGTTATGCAGTGTAGGCACTGTTCCAGACGTCAAACTGAAACATCATACTTTCAAAGGAAATGCCTTTTCAGAAAAGTCTGATGTGTGTTTGTGTGTCTGTTTGTGCATACGTGTGCATGTGTAAGGGTCTGTGTATGCATATGTCTGCGGGTGCATTTGTGCATATGTACTTGTGGGTGTGGGTGTGTGTGTCGGTGTGTGCATGTTGGTGTGTGTGTGCGCTTACCTATAGGCATCTGCACATATGTGTACTGTGTGTGTGCATGGGGGGCTCTAACCTGTGTGTGTGAGGGGGGCAGGCCTCTCCTCCCATAGATGCCCACCAGGGCATCCTTGCTGAGGGACATGTTGAACTTGAGGTACATGGGGTGATCCACAAACACCTGGGACCTCCAGAAAATCCCCGGGAGCACCTCCTGGGCCACCTTCCGCCCGACGTCAATCTCGCCCATGTCTATGAAGCTTTCATCTGGGAACCAGCCATCCAGTTTGCCTGCATCACAATACACAGCTCACATGAGGTACAAACACATACAGCACATTTCTGGGATTCATCTGGAGTTAGACAGAAAAGTGTGAAAGTGTTACTATTTCTGGAGTTTATTTTCAGACCTGTACTCCAGCTTGTATTCAGGGTTCATCCCTTGCAATAGTATTATTTTGATGTTAATTTATTAGGCGTACATGAGCTTGATTCAACTCCTAATTTTCAAGCGAAAACAACATTTTTAACATTTAACATGACCAATTAGCTGTTTACTTTGTAACATAAGGCAATTATGGCAAATTTATACTTTGAGTCTTCAATGTAACGTTTGGTAGTTAACAGTTAGCTTAAACCTTGGTTTTGCATTTTCTCCTCCACGACTCGCATAACATTTAACCTTGAATTGCTCAGTAGGCTAACCCTGGTTTTCGCACATATGTATATGTACTTAGTTCAATTTTATTTTTGGCTTTATTGTGATACTTTCTGAAACTACCTCATTTTCATTAGGATTCAGTCTACCCCAGTAGGGGTAGACTGAAATCAACAGGGAGGAGAATAGTGTTATTGATTCCAGACCAATGAAAATTTGCGCAAATGACAGGATAAGATTGAATTGTCGGGAACGTTAGCCATGATTTTGCAGGCGTGTTCTGTTATCTAACAATAACACTGTTAGAGCACTGTTGCCTCACAGCATGAAGGTCCTGGTTCAAATCCTGGCCAGGGCCTTACAGTGTGGAGTTTGCATGTTCTCCCTGTGCTTCCTCAGAGTATTCTAAACTGGAGGTACATAGGTACAGTATGAGTGTGTGAGTGAATGGAGTGTATGCCTTGCCATGGATTGGTGACCTGTCCAGGGTGTATTCCTGCCTCGTGCCCAATTTCAGTTTCAGAGAAGGAATTTATTCCAAAGACCAAAATTTTCTGTGTAGTAGATGTGTTTGTGAACAGGACAGAGATGTAAGGTGGGCGCATGTGCTTTGAGATTTTTTTCTTCCCTCCTATTTGAAACAGTTTAAAACGTCCTTTCCACTTCACTCCCAATTTGGCATGCCCAGTTGAATTTGCAGGCCTGCCCCCCTGCCACTCCATGAATTTGGAAGAGAGCAAACCAACCTGTGCCCTCCACCATAGAATGTGCTCCCTGCACCAGCAAATGCACTGTATAGCATCAGTCAAGTCATCGCTTGCTTCATGCATTGTTACCCACTGCACATGTGATTACTTATTGTTAAAGGTAAATGGCAAATGGACTGCATTTATATTAACTTTTTCCAGCAACAATTGCACAGAATGCTTTGCAATGAATGCTTCTCATTCACCCATTCACACACGCACTCACACACCAAACGGCAATCATTGTATTCTATGCCTGTAGCCTACGTCTTTAGTTCTGCTATTTATAACAAGGCATTGACCTTTTTGCTTAAAATACAAGGTTTTAGCACACACAAATGGAATAGCAAAAAATCAGCATTTTTTCTAAAGCCAAGTACAGCACTAGCTATACTTTAGAAATTCCAGCTTTTCAGAGCAATTCTCATAATAAATATACCTGTCTGCAGTAAGTTATCCTAGGATTCATGTTGCTGAATGCTCATATCTCATCCTCAGCAAAAAACAGAATGCAAAAGACAGACCAGTGTCATACATGCAAATAATTTAACCATCTGTGTATAAATAAATCCCCAAACTACAGATCCCAGAGCTTGAGCACAGATGTGGGATCAAGAACACACGTCTGGCAGACGGCAGCCTACCCTCTTGTGCACAGTCGACCCTCTGTAATAAGTCATTTCCAAGTCGACATGCTTGCCTACTTTAATGGCTTTAATGGCTCACATAACAAATTCATGTATTGGTGTAGATTGAATTTAGCATGACATAAAAGATCTGCAGCCGTATTATATATAGCTTCCTATATCTTTCACACTATGAAAAGATAAATTGACACTGATGTTAGAAAAGTTTAAACAGTAGTAATCAAGACATTGTCTGCGGTGTGGACTTCTGCACGTAAAACTCTTTGGATCAAACAACGCTCCACTAAATGTTCCCAGAGCGAGATGCGGGCCGATCCTCCTCGCTCAGCTGGAGATGAGGAGCGTGCAGCTCATGGGTAACAGTGCTTCTCGTCCTGAGAGTTACAGGATGGGAGGACTTTAAAACCAAGAAGTCACCCCAGTTCTGCGTTGGCTCATTTTCTATATTGTTCCTGACGTCTGAGCACAGTAACACAGAATTAGAAAGCCGTAGCTATCGACTACCTTTCAGTGGCAGCTGTCAGTCAGAGAGGCAGCTCTCTGGGGAATTCCGCATGCCACTGTTTATGCGACCCGGTCTGCTGGCGGGGTATTTAAGCCTGTGGGATTAATCAATATGGTAATGGTGGAGCTGGTCTCTCACCTTCGTCTGCTGCCCAAGGCAATTAGCACAGCTAAATTGGCGGTGTTTGTTAAAGGGGGCCGTGAGTGGGACAAACTTTGCCGCCGTGTATGCCTCCGTAGCGAGGGTGTTAGCGCCAAGCTGTCGGCCTGCTTTCTTCTACTGCCAGGAAAAAGAGCCCAAATTAAGATATGAAAAGAGCACTTCCGCGTTGGGGGGTGGGGGGGCAGGGGGGTTGGTCAGAATAGTTAATCCCCCCAAAACAACTCAGCAACGGGTAACTGAATCCCTAAAGCTGCCCACGTCTCCCTCCGGGAACAAATCACATTATTCCACAGTTCCACAGTTCCTAGCAACTTTTCCAGACTTTTTCATTGGATTAAAATGCAAATGTCGGCACTGCACCGAAGCTGGCCTCAGTGTGGGATCGGATGACAAAGTGGAATGACTGCAGTCCTTTTTCTTTCCTTTCCTTTTTTGCCAAAGAATAAATTTAATGGGGAGCAATTTTTTTTTTCTGTTACCTTTAAGGCCTGCGATTTGAGTGTAAATTATCCATGTGGCTCCAGTGTGAACCTTGATAAGTGTGTTGCCAGTGTCAGCGTATTCTTCAATGCTTCACAGAGGGCTGGAGGAACTTTTTGAGTATCAATTAGATCAAGCTCTTGTGAAAAATCCCATTTTTGACTGCTGCAGGACAAGAGGCCCATTACCACGCCCTCTCCATGCGGAACTGAATCAATTTCACTGGGATACAGAGACATTTTGATATGAACATTGCACACAGTGGGAGGGAAATACTTTAATTGGATGCATCTCATGTCTTTACCGCTTTATTAGGTTGACACTGTGATAATAATGGCTGGGGTGATTTTGGAGAAGTACTGGCATTCTAAACCCCCCCCCCACCCCCCCAAGCCTAAAAAAACAAACATGATGTGCGGCAGACAAACTGACATTTATTGAAGTATGTGGGGAGCTTCCCAGAAACACCAAGCTCAAATGAAGACAGTGCTCTGGAAATGGAATTACAGAAAATATATAAAAATAAATTATATTATCAAAAATATATTATCAAATCAGCCTTGCGATAGATTGGCAGCCTGTCCAGGGTGTATTCCTGCTTCTCGCCCAATGCACGCTGGGATAGGCTTCAGCACCCCTTGCGATCCTGCTCAGGATAAGTGGCTATAGATAATGGATGGATAGATGGATATTATCAAATCAAAATATTTGACCAAACAACATTAAATTGTTTAGGCAAATATTGCCTTCAGATTATGCAACATTTATTTTAAAAAAATCCCCCATTATATATTGCAGTATATTCCATTTCTGTACTGAAGGAAGAGGAGGAAGCAGGGTTTTCCCTAAATACTGGCTGCCAGCCAAATGGTAACTGACTTGAGGCCAGCCAGCTACTTTTATCTGCAATCACTGTGCACTTTCATAGCTCAAGCAATCAAGACAGACACCTCATTGGTTCTCCCGTTCTGCGCTCTGAAATGAGCGAGCTGCTGCAAGAATGTTAGACTGTGGGTAACTTGACTATATATTATTTTATTTACTTTAACAGGCCTACTGTATTGGGCACATTTAGAAGCCAGTATATATTTAAATCGATTCTTTAATGGAGAAACACACCATAGCAGTATAACCTGCATGCCAACAGATGATATTAGTCGAAAGATTAATAGTGCTACGCTTGACAGTTATGTTATAGCTAGATAGACTGCTAGTTTTCTAATTATTTAGTTAAAATGGGATGTTAAAAAAGTGTATTGGGTCAGAAGACATGGTGTTTCATGTTATGCATCAATAGTAAATTCACCCTTTCTTCGTAATTCAAAAACCACTGTTTGATTGATCGTGCCAAACACAGGAAAGACAAGTCAGTACTGATATACAGTGCCCCCCAGAATTATTGGCACCTAAAGTAATGTGAACAAAAATGGTGGATAAAATTCATTTTATTGTTTATCAAACATTTTCTATACACGGTTTATTACAAATTTTTTCTTTTGAAATAATTACCCAGAGGTAAAAGAGTCATTTTTATTCTGAAATGTGCTACACAATTATAGGCACCCCTGCATTTAGTACTTTGTGCACCATCTCTTACAATGCCAAGATAATGGCACTGAGTCTTCTCCAAAAATGTCTGATGTGGTGGGAGGATGCAAAACCATTCCTCCTCCATACACAATCTGGTCTTCAATTGTAGACTTGCCTCTTCAGCTCGTACACCAGTTGAGAGTTTTGGTAAGAAAAGCTTGATTTTGTGGTCAGTTTACCATTTATTTGTGGAGCCAGAGGAAGGGTTTGCATCATTGTCAAGCTGGAAGAGCCAGCCACAACTCAGTTTTAGCCTTAATTTTGGCTTTTAATCTCCTGGTACTTCACAGTGTGCATGGTGCTATGTATCCTAACAAGGTTCTCAGGGTCTTCGGAAGAAAAACAGCCCCACAACATCACATACTGTACCCATCACCACACTTCGAAGTGGGGATTTGTTTATTTTATGCATGACCATCCCTCTTTTTACACCAAGCCCACCACTGACATTTGTGGACAAAAAACTCTATTTTTGTCTTATATGACTGTAGAACTCAGTTCCAACCAAAGTTCCAATGATGTTTTGCACACCAGGGGCTTATGTTTGTGGTTTGATGACAGTAGAGGTTTTAAGATGGCAAGCCTTTCAAACAGCTTGTCGGCATGCAGGTGGCAGAAAACTGTAGTTTCGTAGACTTGATGACCCCAAGTTGCAACCAAATTCTGCAAATCTTCAACTGTGATCCTGAGGAGAATTTTTTGTCTCTCAAACCACCCTCCCCATTGCATATGGGGCAAAATATACTTGCATCCTATTCCACGAAGATTCATAGTGTTACGACACCAGTCATACGTTTGTGTTTACATTTGCTACTTTTGCGTAGGAGTTCTTCGTTCTGGTCATTTCCATATCCAGTTGCTCGGCTTGAAAAAGCTGCCGTTTGCCGCCTACCAGTGGAGACTAGCTCTTGGAGCTCATGGTTGGTGCGTTGTGTATAGTGATTGCATCATTTGACTTTGCGTATTCGACCCTATCTTTGTTTGACTCTGATTCCCGTCTAGCCCTTCTGGTTTGTTTGCTGATTATTTCTCATGTATGACCATTGACTTGTTTCCTTCAACTCAAATTCTTGCCTAAGCCCTTATAGTTGATTTTCCCCATGATTTTGTGCTTCTGACCATTCACTCTTGTATTTGATTTGAATTCTCGCCTAGCTCCCCTGCTTTGTTTGCTGACTGGATCTCGGGTTTGACCGTACACTCGTTTTTGCCCTCTGTTCACCGTATATTACTCCAGTTAGTTAGTGTGTTCCCAGCTGGACTAAAAATCCTTCCATCGGGACATAAGTTTGTTATTTTGATCTGTTATTTTTCCATTATTGTGTTTTTATAGCTGCTCTGGGTGGAGATCTAACGGTCTGTAGGAGGTACACTATTTTGGCTGTCCGAATTTCAGCACTCAAAGCTGCCCAGTGCCCAGAAACCTTCGAAGACTAGCCAGCATTCAGCTAGATTTGGATAGGCCATAGGGAAGAGTTACTGATCGGTTTGCAGTATGTTTCCCTACCCATTTCCCTTATAATTCACCCTGTTACGGTCTAAACCCAGACCAAGTCGTAATAATAGCTCAAGTTGTTTTAAACTTCTTAATTACTCTAACAGTGGAAATGGGTATTTTCAGGCATTTGGCAATTTTTTATAGCCACTGCATTATATATGAAGGTCAAAAACCTTTGGTCTCCTTTCATTTGTGTTTTCCGCTACCTTCCCCATGTTGATGGATGACTAAGGGCTAATTCCAATTGCTTATTTTTACCTTCTTGAATCCTTTCCTTTAGTCCTCGCTCTTTAGTTTCACCCGTCAGAGGACGCAAGGAATGGAAGTGAGAAAAGGATGCAAGGACGGAGGAATTGAGGTAATGTGTATTCGGCAAATGGAACATTCTTGTTCAGTCAAGAGTCCGTTTCAAGCCACGTGAATTACAGATTTGGCAGTTGGGGAGTGGTAGATCCACAGGTTGATCATTTTATATGTCATGCGTTTTGGAAAAAAATACTTCCGCAAAGGATGCACTTGTGTTCCCTTGCTCAAGCATCCTTTGAGAGCCTCCAAGGTCCTCATTCCAAGCTCCTTCAAAGAGCCTTTAACAGGTTGGAATGTCCTTGAAAATGGAGGACCTCGATCAATTTCCGGGTCAGGTGAGGACGGAGGAGACAAGGACAGATAAAATAAACGATTGGAATAAGCCTGAAGGGAGTTTGGCAGGTGTGTCACTTCATTTATATACCTCAGTGAAACAGGATCTTGGATGACCACTGAAGAGTTTCTAAAATCATAGACAACTTAAAAAAGTAAAATATACACAGCAATACGCTTTTATTGGATGTTGTTGAACAAAATAATGGTAAAATTTCACTCACTACTTTTCAGTAGGCTCATATTTTCAATAATATCTAGTTGTTAAACAACAATGACATTTTCTCAAATCGCTTTTTTTTCTTCTCATCTCTACAAAGGATTCCAGCAATTTCAGAGGGCACTGTATATGTGAGAAACACAGCTGACATGAGTGAGCATTAAATGGGATTAACTCAATTATATTTAGTGCACAATAAAACACTATTTTCAATAGTTCACGTGCATCCACCCACCACTCCACTACCCAAACTGACAATTCCTCAGATAATACTGCCCTTGCACACCCCTCACCCTATAGCCTGCGCCCTTTTCTCAATCAGCAGGCTACTTGAAAATCTGGGCAATACCCTGTGGAAGGTCATGAATTATCTAGTGACATTTGGGTGATAATAGCCTCTATCCTGAAACTGATATTATGTATCTAGACCAGCGTTTCTTGAGTGATCTTATTCCTCCGTACCACCTAAACAGGGCCCACCATTAAAGGGATACGTACAGGCTGGTTACATATCCACAGTGTATTTCAGTATATTCTACTTTCTTTATGGTATCTTTGACACAGGCTAATGGAAAGGGTTTGGCAGGAGAAACAGCGCGTGCCCGCAGGCTCCACAGGCCGGTTCCTTACCGTCGTCTTTGCCCCTGCGGTCAGGCAGCTGCAGGCCTGTGTTCCCAGAGGGGGGCAGCCCCAGTTCTGTAGGTGTGGGCGAGCTGCTGTCGCCGTCCTCTGCCTGCTGGTACATCTGCCTCTGCAAGGGCTGCAGGTGCCAGTTCAGCCCCAACAGCTGCATGGCTGCAACGCAGACACAAAGCACACGCTGTCACAGGCTCGTCACACGAGTAGACCTGTCATTTCTCTGCCCGTCACATGGCTTTTACCACACAAAACACAGACTGTCACAGCCCCATCACACGTGTATATTTAACTGCCATTTAACCAGAGCAACTTACATGTTTACAAACTATGTACTGTATAAGACTGGATATTAACTGAAGAAATTAAGGTTAAATGCCTTTGTGCAAGGGCACAATGGTGGTATCCAACATGGGATTTAAATATTATTTTGCCATTGAAAACCAACTAAAAACATAATTTTAAAAATAAGATGAGAATTATAAGTGCTGATACTATGAGAAAAGAAAGAACACAGCTACATCCTCTCACCCTAAAACCCCACCCCCTTCGACATGCCCCCACCTGAAACAATCAAAAAAGGTGCTGTGTCACCAGTCGTGTTTGAACAGGGGGATGACACTAAAGGGGTGGGGGTGGGGGCACAAAGGCCTCCCAAACACTGAGTCTTCTCAATACAGGAGTTCCTTCTTCTCATGCCTATTGTAGCCTTATGAATTCCAAACACAACCAGGGACTTAAGGAAGTGATCATGTCAGCAGGATCAGAGAAGAGGGTGATGGTAAAGACAAGACTGGAGGGGGAGAAGGCACACCAATTTTCACAGTGTCAACAAAAGAAATGCCCAATAGGATACGGGACAAGAAGGGGCGGGGTCAACCATGATGGATGGGTCGGGTGGAGAATAGGACCGGGCTAGGCATAAGCTAGGTCAGAAATGCAGCGGTCAGCAGAAACAGCCTGGGAAAGAAAGCCATTACGGAGCTTTTATTAGCCTGTTGTCACTGCTTTCGACTAAACGGCCTGGCAAATCAATTAAGCGATGTGAAATGAGCAGCCAGATTAAAAAGGTTTGCAGCTCAGCAACATGTTTTTCCTTTGGCTCTTTATCCATCTCTTGCTAGGCTTAAGCCTGTCTCTCACTCTTCCTGAGAGATAGAATTTAATTGACTGCTTGCTATCTACAGCTTTTCAGCTGTTAGCTTGATATATGATTTCATAAGACCAACTATAAAATGTAAATATATAAGAACATATTGTTGCTGCTATCTAACTAGTTACTACTATTGTATGTAGCAATCCATTGTGTGTCCACACTCAAAGATTTGACAAACATTGTGGAGAGAGACAGAACTGGTTAAAGTGGAGTCTAGTGATGAAAAAACCCTTAACCTACACATCAACCTCAATTTACCAAGTAAAACAAAAACAAGCTATGCGATTATATGCATCATTCAGACATATTCATAACACTCTCCTCTTATATGATAGTATATCCTGGCTTGCTGATCAACAATCCTTTTAATTGACAGACCCTATTTGTTTTAAATTAACTGTTCGATCCTAAATTGCATGGTAGGAACCATAACGTGATTTTGACTTGTTGCAGGTCAAAGCTGATGCTTACAGAATGCAATGCTTCTCTCCAGAGGACAACCTTTCGTTAATTACCGGAGTATTGGATTGCAACGCTCTTTTAATTCCGGCCCCCAGTATTCAAATACTGCTAAATGTCGCAGGCTGAAATTACGAGGCCCTCTCACTCAGCTGCAATAAAGGATGAGCGCAATTTCCCAAATCAATAGCCATTTCGGAAAATGCCCCGCGATCACGTTCCGTGAAAAGGAACATTCCCTCACGGAATTAAAGAGACGAATTTCACCTCTGGATGCTGGAAGGAAATAGACAGATATAAAATCAGTGGTGTGGACTGGGGGTGAACTTGATGAGATGATGGTGAGGAGCAAACAAAGTTTTTTTTCCCTCCATTCCAAAGTGGCCTTTGTCAGAGATCCAGCCCAGCAGAGTGATGGCTCATTATGTCCCACTTGTCCTTTTGTTGGCTCCACTGCAGTGGACCACCCCACCCCCTTCCCCACTTGATTTGTGGTTCCAGACCTGGGGCTGGCGTGGGTGTGAGGTGCAGACAGAGAGAGAGCATTCCAGAATTGGTACAGCATTGTGCCGGCAGGGTTTTTGCTCCTAGTGTCCAGGTCATCACTGCTCCACAGAGCCCATTCTTAAGCTGTCGGCTTCCCTGCTCTTTATCAGCTCCTCCGACAACTCATCCAGCACAAGCTGCATTTTGGGTGAACTACAGGCCTTTTCCGTTGCATTCCATCAGCCAACACAATGACGACATCTCTGATGCCATTTTTTTTCTTAACGCTCCCAGCCTGAACAGTCCACACAAAAAATGTACCAGGAAAAGTCACCAAGTGCTTCTGGAAAAGGCACCAAGGGTGGTGGTGCAAAACAACCCCAAGAATAAACAAACCGGAACTGTTATATATACCAATTGTTGATACCTCAGCTGCTGATTTGGGAGAATCACCAGAAGTGCTGCTACACCAGTAGGTCACAAGTCAGGCTCACACAGATGTGAGCTGGAGGAAGACACTTCACTGTAGGTGTCTGGATGACCAGTCGTGGGTTACTGGTGCACGATGAGGCACGCTCACTCCGGCTGTTAGAACCCTTCGATTCCTGGGTGACGCTAAAGCCAATTTTTCATCACCCTGCAGCCACATTTGGTACTGACAAAGTCTGGATTTAATACCAGACAATGGGGCCCACCCATGCACTAGAACAGAGCCACAACAGGAGGGGCCAAACCTCCAGAGCTTCTATTTAAAAATGTCAGTAGTTCATTGGTGTCTAAAAGGTGAAAGCATTTCAAATAAAATATTTGAGCCAATTTACTATGGATTATTTTCAGATAACAGTCGCAGGTCTTTAAATGAACATGATAAGAGGAGGGCTAAAATTCAGTTCCTCCTTCAAGTGTCCGAGACGAAATTACTCAATTTTGCCTTTTGAGTTATGTCATATCAGGATTTCCAGAATAGATCAGGGATGCTCAAATGAGGCCCTTGAGTCCTGTAGTACTGCTGGTTTTCTTTTCAACCAGATACTAGATTGATTAATGTAATTGATTGGCCACCTGGTTTTCCAGGTCTAATCCAGACTTTGGTTTGAAGGGAAGGACAAACACCAGCAGTACTACTGGACTTGAGGGACATATTTAATTATGATGTAAGGTAGGTTTGGTTTTAAATGATTAGTCTGTTGCCTGTGGTGGGTCATTTCCTGTTTCGACCATAGGAAGAGACCAGACAAACTCAGGCATGTGAAGGTCCTCTGTTCTCATCTCTCCTCTGCCATCTGCTCCCTGATCTCAAAACATCCCTTTTTAATTGATATTGCCCAACATCTTCCCTGACTAATATTCTAAACTGCATCAGTCGAGGAAATTTGGACATGAGCACTGCTCCTGTACTGGCCAGATGGGAGCATTAGAGAGCGTGTAAATAGAGAGCAATATTACAACACGTCCTTCCAGAGAAGAGGGTATTAAAGTTTTTAGGGTTGCAGCTGTTGCGACTAAAGTTTTCTCATTTGGCAGTTTTGGGATTTTTCATGTGATAATCTGAACATGTGACACTCCAATAAAACAAGAATTTAAATAATTAAATCGTTACTTGATATTAAGGCATGTAAAAACAGCAGGAGTAGCCGGAGTGCAATTCATATATAATGTATAAGCCACATCTTTTCTCACACAGTCATGCATGCATGCGGCATATGTGCTATTACTGCTGTGGAATGTACACGGTTCACATGTGCAGGACAGATTGCCAGAGTGAAATATTCAGCGCTAACTGTTTCACTCTCAATTTTCATGTTCCTTAATTACACCGTAATTGTACCATCACACCTGGATACTATGAAATTCTTCTTTCATAGTAGGTATGAGTATAACTTTTGAAAGTAACGTGTTTTGTCGATGGGGATCCCAAATGTTTTCAGATTTTCTTACCAGTATCTAAGGAGTTAAATTATGGAAAGACTGCATTTATAAATGTTTGATGATTGATGCAATATTTTGCAACAAATTCTCTTATTTGGAATAATAAATGTAATATCGAATAAATGGAATATAAACATAAAGAAAAAGTGAAGAAATACTTAGCATTTGTGTTTAACAAGTAACAATAATTACACCTTCCTTTATGTATTAGTTCATACCTACATGAGCAGTCTAAGGCTGAAGCCACACTATACGCGGCCCTGCCGCGCGGCGGCGCCGCCTCCATTCATTTTGAATGAGAGGTGGCGGCCAGACCCCGCAAGGCATGTTGGGATTGCCGGCGGCGCGGCGAGAGGCGGCGAGGCTGCGGGGGAGATGGCAAAAATTCAACTTTGACCCCCTCGCCGCGTCGCGGTAACCAATCTGATTTGATCTAATGATCCGTCAAGTAAATTGTCCCTATTTCTTTCTAATTTTAGTTCCACATTCTATCGTTCCACAATGAAGGACCTAACTCGTAATTTCCGTATCGGGTTTCCCAACTTAATAAAATCTCCTACAGAGACATTGATAAGAGGAACGCAGCGTGGAGAAAAGTCCCTGAAATTCTCGGTGGCTCTGCAACGTAGTTATCGCCGTTAGCTACTATCACTGTCCAGTCTGAATAAAAATCATTTTTGCAGTAACCTAGCTCTGAAAAATTTTAATAAGCCTAGCTAGGCTGTCTAATGTCTAGCTATAGTGAGTAACAACAAACAAAAAAATCTTCCTAATGTATTAGTTGCAAGTTGTTCGTTTCTACCAGCCACCTAGCTAGCTGACCAGATGTAACTCTGAAGGCATTATCTGGCTAATTAGCCAGACAATGTTTTTGTTGTTGGTTGTCACTCACTAGCTAGATATTAAACAGCCTAGCTAGGCAGCTGACTAAAAATTCAGATCTAGGTTACTGCAAAAATGATTTTTATTCAGACAGGACAATGAATATGAAACACGATATTAAACCCGGTCAACATTTAACGAACACAACTGTCTGTCAAATATTGGTGACACGCCCACAAACAGCCAATTGTGGGGACGCGGCGCGGCGACAGGCGGCAGTCGCCGCGTATAGTGTAATCCCACTGCAGACTGCGAGAGCTACTAGGAATATAGAGCTTTAAGCAAGCCTTTTCGCGACACAGACGGAACCTGTGTAGACACACGACGCGCCGCGCCGTGCTGCTTCGCCGTGCTGCTTCGCCGTGCTGCTTACGCGTCGCTTACGCTACGCATGCGGTGGGTGCCCAGCGTAACAGTATGATTGAGCAGTATCTTACGGTTAGAAAATTTTATAATATGCTTGAACATGCATTTCTTTGTCCTGTATTGTTCTACATAAAATAATAATATTAATGCAAAGGCAACCTTTTTTTTGGTTTGTATACTTTATTTCAAATTACTGATGGTCACACTGTCATTACCACTTGAGGTAAAGAAGATAACCATTTAAAATACATTTTCATAGACAAAAATGGCACTGAGAAACTGCAACAAAAGAAATTGCACAGATGAAAGTTTTGAGAGTAACACACTTATTTAAACACAAAGTTTCCATAATGTTTGCAAGGTACTGTAAATTATACTGTAAATTATTTTGACTATGTACTGAACCGAGATCCCTGTTTTTCGTAATCAGTTCTACCGGCTTGTAAACAGTGAGCGTGAAAGTGCTAAATGTCTCATCCGTTTTCATTTACAACTCTCCTTCTTTATACTTCCGTCACAAAAGCACCCCTGCACATTTTACCTTGGCTCTGTTCCAGAACACCCTGCACTTATATTTTGCAGGAACCCAGAACTGGGAATCTGATACTTCTGAATTATAATAAAAAAGTGTACTCTCAGCAGGAATGGGTGTCAGTAAATCAAAAGGGCTAAACTGGCTTCAATTGTAATATAACTGTGAGGCAAAACCAGCGGTAGCTTGGGTAATGCCCTTTGTTTCTGCCCCTGGCACGAGGAGAGATGGATAACAGGATACGTTCTGCTGCTCGCTGCAATCATTAATTCACAAAGTACCAGATTAAATCTCACTGCGACATGCTCCTCCCTTAATGTGACTAACACGTCTAAGAAAAGATTTGCGTTTTCTATCAACCACGTGAGTTCAGTGGTGGATGAAGTGAATTAAAAAGGAATAATGCAAAGAATAATGCTAAATAATTTGATATCTTGCTCATTATTAACCTAGTCAGGAGTATGTATGTATGGGACGTGCTGTTCATTTTTCGGTAGAATCCTAGACTGAAAAAAGGAGGAAAAAAATGAGGATTTATTGAAAGCACTCAACCAGATCATACTCATTCAATGCAATCATTTAATGTTTAAGCTGCGAACAACAGAAATATATCACACACATTTAAAGCGAGCAAATCATGTGGAACCACTGTCCACAATTCAATTGAGTAAATCCGATGGATTTTTTTTAGCGCAATAGAATTATGTAAAACCAATTCATTAAAAGGTCTTAAGGACAACACGGAGCCTCACTGAGAATGGTCAGTCATTCCATTGACAGACTTCTTCACTAGACATAGTAAAAACAAGACAAAAAATAACAATTTTATTTAAAAATTATTTTTCTGGAAATAAAAATATGTGATTTCCGTAAGAGAGTGAATTAGTGAAAATAAAGCACTGGGGAAATTGTTGCCAATGATTAAAGGCAGCGACATACCGAAGGAGAAAAAATACAATATTTGAATTGAACTTTATATAATTTTATTTTTAAAAAGCCCCAAGATAATACGTGGTGTTCAGCGAGGCAAATCCCATGTAAAATACAACACAGAAAAGCTGTGGGCATGGAAGTCATTAATGAGTAATGTCAGTGACGTGCATCCCCGGAAAAAGAAGGAGTGGATTTTACTGAGCGGCCACTGTAGGCACATACGCCTGAGTTTAGTGTGTGGTGTGTGTGTGTGTGTGTGTGCACGGTTCTGAGCCAAGCCATTGTGACCCACATAGCGTCTCAATCCTTCAAAAGCCCCCCAGACAAGCACACTACAGTAACACACAGGTGACAAATTTCCTAACGAGGAGACCCCTGACGGAGAGGCAACTGCACGCCTGATAATCACATGCTTATAAACGATCCGCTTCAAAACCAGCACGGCTGGCCATGCAGCAAGCAAAACACATCCGTCACAGGGTCTAAAGGGTGCCCGACAGACAACTCTGACAGGCTTTCCAATTACAGGCCTCAATAATTAATTGTGCTCGCCATTAAATATGTTCACTCGTCAGCATTCAATTTAAAGATGGGTCTTGATTTGGAATCTGGATCATGTCTTGTACCGTGATTTTTCGGTTACCAAGGGGCGAAGACCTGGACGGTAATAATTACATTTTTCAAAAGTAATTACATACCGTAATTAAGCTGTATTGGCCTGGTGGGCTAGTCTGGCTCTCAGCCAGGTCAGAAACAGTGTACTTTATTTTCAGAGCAAAGCAGGGCTGGAGTTTCTCAAGCATTTCGAGAGAATGAGTAGACCCCTCTCCGCTCCCTTTTGGGGAAATCAACTCAAGCAGAGTGAATGAAGAGTGAGTTATCACTAACCCCATCATAGGTGGAACTACAATAAGCTGTCAATCAATGAGATGTTTAGCCAATGAAAAATTATTTTGTTCCAGAAATACACATTGTTTGCCTCAAATCAGAGCGTCACTGGGAAACATATATAGATTCGCCCCTTTTTGGTCACTTTCTATGGTCACTTTTAAATTTTACTGGTTTCTCTAAAGGGATAGCTCTCTTTCTTTTAAAAACATATTATTTCAGTTATTGTGTACAAAGAAGGATTGAAACTAAAAACTCCCAAAGGCCTCTATACTTTTGTAAGCATAGAGGCCATGGGGAGTTTGTGGTCTGAAGTAACTTCAAAGGATCTTGTAGAGTGATGTTATGTCCATATGTACGTAAGTCCATATGTACGTATAAACAGATTCATTTCAATGGGTTTACAAGAGCTTGAGCCATCAAAAAGGAAAGAAGTATATATGAGTATGCATACACTGAGATGGGAGACAAATTAAAGGAAAAACCAGAATAAATGAGTTGAGAAACAACAAATACAGATCTTTCTATACTGGTGTACTGCATGATACAATTAAGCATTTAACATCCTATCATGCCCTGTGGCATGTATAAAAATCCTAAGCAGGCCCAGTTGACCACAAATTTTGATCAAGATGGCAAGTGGGAAATATTGATATGACTTTGAAAGAGGGTTCATTATTCGGGCACAGATGACAGGGGATTCAGTCATGTAGACTGTTCAACTGGCTAGTGTTTCAATAGGAACAGAGACTATGACATCTACATTTAGATCTATGGGAAAGACATCAATTTATAGGGTCGTAAATTTTGGTCGAAAGTACACATTCAATTACCATGATGCTCGTGCATTGGTGCGATATGCAAAAACAGAAGAGCAACTCTTCCTCAGGTGACAGAGAATGTCAATCCAGGATGTGAGAAGACTGTGTCAGCTGTGTCAACAGTCCGTCAACAACTACATAAAGAGGGATATTATAGTGGGGTTGCAGTGGATAAACCTCTCGTTACAAAGACAAATGCACATTTGAGAATTCAGTGGTGCAAAAACCATAGGCACTGGTCTAAGGAAAAAAGTGATATGGTTAGATGAGTCATCCTTCACCATATTCTCGACAAGTGGGCAAGTGTACGTGTGGCATACACCAAGAGAACGATACAGGCCTGAATGCTTGACCCCTACAGAGAGGGGGTCCAGTGGCTCTGTAATGCTGGGGGGGGGGAGGGGGGGGGCATTTTTCTAGCATGGTTTGGGTCCACTTGTCCCCTTAGAGGGAAAGGTCACTGCAAATCAATACAAAGTTATTCTGAGTGATCACCTTTATCCTGTGATGTGATCTCTTCCAGAATGATAATGCCCCCATCCACAGGGCACGAGGGGTCACTGAATGGTTTGATGAGTATGAAAATGATGTGAATCATATGATATGGCCTTCGCAATCACCAGATCTCAACCCAATTGAAAACCTAAGGGAGATTTTGGACCGACGTGTTAGACAGCGCTCTCCACCACCATCATCAAAACACCAAATGAGGGAATATCTTTTGGAGGACTGGAGTTCTGTCCCTCCAGTAGAGTTTCACAGACTTGCAGAACCTATGCCAAGGCACACTGAAGTGCTTCTGGTGGCTTGTGGTGGCCCAACACCTTACTAAGACACTTTATGTTGATTTTTCCTTTAATTTGTCACCCATCTGGATGTACTGTATGTATGTATGTATATACACATTCAGCATGAACAAAGTCATATTTTTCGTTGAATTGGTTCTTTACTCCATAATTTTACATTTGTAATGAAACAATTCATATGTGAAAGTCAAGGAAGTCATTATGAGGCTGAGAAATATGAAAAAAAAAATGTCAGAGACATAAGCCAAAACATAGGCTTACCTAAATTTAAGTTTCGAACATCATTAAGAAAAAGAGCACTGGTGAGTTCAATAATCGTGAAGGCCTTCGCAGGCCAAGGAAGACCTGTACAGTTGATATATACGTATATATATATCAACTGTAGATATAAAGCTATTATAGGCAAGTACCACATGGTTTAGACGCAGCTGGCCAAGGCGTAGCCTACTACTGTGCCAACTGGAACATGCCCAATATTCGCCAAGCTACAAATTGAAATTGGAGCCACAATTACGTCCAATTATGAGACAGAAGAATTTCAGGTATGTTGCCAAACCTTATTCATTTGAGCCAGAATTTTCAGATTAGTAGTTCGCTCTTACATTTTCTTGTTAGCAAAGAAAGATATTTTTGATACTTGCTGGCTTTACACTGGCTAGTATAGAGGCATCACCGCTTTACTATAGCTGCTAAAGGGGCTTTATTGTGGTCTAAAGCAACACTTCAAATAACTCCAAAGCAACCATCTTGTACAATAATTTTTTTAAACGGTACAACCAGTGTCTGGAAAGGTTGGTAGAGATTTGGCAGAGAGGTGCCTGTTCACACAGCAATTGCACTGGCACTGGAGTAACTCAGACAGACTATTACAAAATGTAGTTGTATATAATGGCTAATACAAATGGCTCATTTACAGTACCTAGGTTTGGTTTCTCTGCAAAAAAGAAATGATTCACATCTCACCAACTCCTCAAATTTATTTAAACTGACTGATCACTGCAAACTATAGTTCTAAATCACTGCTGTAGGAATAACTGTATGTGCACATCAGTAAAAACCATGATATTACATTTTTTTTTGTTGTTTTTTAATACTTAACATATAGCATTTCACTATCACATTAAAATGATGTAATATTTAGAATTTAAAAAATAATAACGTCCCAATTGGGGCCAACTGATCCGATCCTGAAGGAAAGTCTAAATTCAGCAATTATATCATGGCTGTGTTATAATGTATAGTTTTTTGTGCCCGAAAGAGTAATGTTATTTATCTCTGTGTTGAAGGCTATACTGAGTCAGCATGATTCCACTGGTAGAATTCATATGCTGTTTTCCCTTCATGTTGACTGTTTAGAGATTTATTTGGTCACATACCCAAGTTTAACAAAATGAAGACACTCTTAGAAAAAAAAAACCGAACACACATAAAAGCAAACATTCACAGCCATCCACGTTCACACTTGAGAACGTGGATATGTGTTTGCGTGGACTAGACTGCCACTGGCCAAAACTCTACAAAAATAAGCCATTCCATGTAATTGGATAAATATCACACATGGATGACAGGTGGAAGCCAGACAGGGGGAGGAGCCCCCGGGCCACTGTCCAATCCAAGATGAAGATGAAATAAGCGACATGGTTATGTAATATTTCATCTGACAGAACCGCTGCGAGTCGCT
Source organism: Anguilla rostrata (assembly GCF_018555375.3). Lineage (NCBI taxonomy): Eukaryota > Metazoa > Chordata > Actinopteri > Anguilliformes > Anguillidae > Anguilla > Anguilla rostrata. Next base: position 40,631,011 of record NC_057941.1, on the reverse strand, counting down.
GGCTGAGGGCGAGGCTGCTCAGCGGGGAAAGGCAGAGGAGTCGGGCTACAGGCATTTTCACAGCACATCTACTTCAGCATCTGACGCTGTGCCTCACGGACAGGCCAGCCTCTGCCCCCTTACGTTTCCATGGACACTTAGTGCAGACCGCAGGGGGTAATCTGCTCACAGCCTTCCTAAGATGACTTTTCATATGCAACCATTTTCTTTTCAGAGTTGTGTATTGGCATCGTCGTGGTTTAATGACTGCTTTGTGTAAGGTTAAATTGGTATGCAGAGACCTCTGATATAAGCAAGCTTTGGCCAGCCAAGTGCAGTTCCTGAGAAATAATGAGAATACCACTTACTGTAAGTTTTTCCGCTATACAGTAAGAATTTATTACATCAATGTTCAGTAGAAAACACTTCAGAGTATGATGATACATCAGCATGATGATACATATTACTTAGCACACCCAGCTTCTGAGTACAGCAGTTGAATAATTTCTCTCCCCAATGTCATGTTGAGCCATGCCCCTTCCACACTTCCTACAAATGTCATTCACATGAAATGGGAGGAGGTCTCATGCAAATCTGGGTGCTCAGCCACACCCTCTATTACTCACCGATAAAGTAGGCCAACAGGATGAGCAGTGTGATGGAGACGAGGATGGCACTGAGGGCAGCACATTTCCAGTTGCAGTGCTTGTAGGGCTTGTTCAGGCTGAAGGCTGGGCGAGAGAAGGTGCTTCTGGGAAGGGGCCGGGGCGGAGGGGAGTAGACGGTGCTGGACGTCAGGGGGTAGCCTGGCGACGTTGTGCAAAAGAGGGGCGAGGTCCCGCCCGGCTTGAACAGGAAGTGTCTGTGTGGAAACCCACAGGGGAAGGGTCAGTTCCCCCATTGCTATGGTTACCACAGTTACCCATTACTACATATTCCCCCCGACGCCCCTGGAACTCTTGCAGTCCATTAACTGGCCAGTAACACAGTAAGTAAGTAACAGTAAGCACTGAGCCACACTAGGGCTAATTCATAGTGTGTTCAAGCCTGTTAAGATACAACAGAAAGCAATGTTCTCATACTGATCTGCATTACCAAACTGGACAGACGGGTCATACTTTAGGCTACAAGCTAGCTGTAATTTGCAGGCTTTGTAGGTACCTTGCCATTTGGAACTAAGGACATACATGTTTTATTATCAGCAGACGTATCGTGCATCTTTTCTTAATAACTATGGCAAATAAGACAATATTGTGTTTAACTGCCATCACACAGAATGAATTGAATTAGCAGTACTTTTGAGTGAAAAGATGTCAGCCTATAGCACTGAAACCCAGATCCAATAAGAAAACAGAGATCAGAAGATAACTCTCGTGTGACTTTTGAATTGCTTGCCGTACACAAATGTAATGACTCCGAGGCAGACCTGTGTCAAACACGTATCTGAAATATGTTTCTCTCTTTAAATGCATTGAAATTTGAAAGCAATCCAGCAGATCGAAGAGAATATTAAACAAAATATTTTGTTGCTAACTGAAACGTACAATTGCATGAAAGAACAAAGAGCATAAGTGAACACAAATGTTTTTTTTAAACTGTCAGTAATTTATAGTGATTTTACTAGTGTCTTAATTATTTCAAATAAGGATGTGACCCAGGTCTGGCGTGATGTAAATGCAATTTTTCTGTATTTTATGTAACCATGACAGAAAAAAACTAGAGACTACAGCAAAAACACCCATTTAATGCATGGCAAAGCAGATTGAATCCAAACTGTGAGTGAAAAACAAGGTCCTGGACCTTTCACATACCGGTCACTGCACGTAGCGTCCCCACGAGTGGACGCCAGCATGTCCATCTCAATAAGGTTGTCCTGTAAAGTCTCTAGGAATGTCTGCTTTGCTATGTTTCTACACACAGACAGAAAGATGGATGGAGCTAAAGTGAGACATGCACACAAGGAAACGGGCAAAAACACGCATAAAAGACAAAAAGGGGGAAAAAAATGTGTCCACCAAATAACAATGCATGCAACAAAAAATAAAAACACAGAAAATTATAGAATACCCCTTATGGAACTAGGCTACTGCTGACATGAGGGTTAGAGTCAAATCCATTTCAATTCAGTAAATTCAGAAGATTTGCTGAAATTTAATTGATGAATTGGAAAATGGCATTGCTGTTCAATTAATGTTCTTTCAGTTAATTCCAATACTGGAATTGACTGAACTAAAATGGAACTGACCCCACCCATGGCTGACATATTAGTGCAACATCTACCTTTCTCACTCCATTTTCACAGTGAGCACACTGGCCTTTCCCAGAATGCCCCATACCTTGTATTGAATGATCCCTGCCCTTCTCTGAATGCGTCTCGCTCTTCTCTGATAAACAATAGAGTATTCTGGGTCCTTTGAGATTGTAATTAAAAGAAAACATATGCATCATGTACAATCATGCCTCCAAGTTTTTACATATTCTACAGCTTTATGAAGAATGTGGCTGCGGAGGGCACATATTTATTTAAAAAGGTACTTAAAAACGTAAGAAGGCAGCGGCACATGCCCAATTTTAACACACAGTTCACTACACACACAGCTTGCATCACATGTGCACACAACCTGGCAGGGCATAGTCACAGGCCCAATCCCACGTGAGTGTTCCGAATATTGCGTTCTGCTTTGCCACTGCCTTTTAAAAATAAACACTGAAACACTCCGGAATTGTTGGTCCAGCTAGCAGGTTACTCACCCCATGAAAAGAATCCATAACAAGCCAAATTTTATGTACACCCCTGTGTATTAATGTGGCACGTGGTGTGAAGGAGGAACCGTTCCATAAGGGAGAGCCCAGATAATGTCATGGAGGAATGAATCGTCAACGTGTAACGTGCATGCCGAACAGCCACAAATCAACAGGAGAAAAGGGAGACTTTGCTTTCATTTTGTTCCAGACGCACGCTAGTTCAGCAGTCTGTTTACCACGCGATGTGCCCAGGGAGGAAAATTGCACTTTTAATGAACAAGACAGGTGGGGGGAGGCTTTGGAACGGAATCGAAAAAGTGGAGGGAAAGGACATCTCTGGGCACTCCTCCAGATGGAGACTGGGTTAAACCCACATGGCTGAGATTTTTTTTAGGCAGCCACTGAATCCTTCCTTGCGAAAACTGTTGGCAAATGATTCACTTCTTTGGCTCTGCTCCAAATCTGGAACGTCGGAAGGTGTCCCTAAAGGTTTAAATAGCAGCACCCTAATTGAGAGAAGCTTGCGCAGGCAGCTAATCCGCACTGAGTCGGGGTTGTTCTCAGGGCTGGCGCACCAGGGCCGAGCCACCTGTGCCCGCTCCTTTGGGAATACCTTCCCGGGAATACGGTAGCCCAGAATCCTCGGTGGCGCGCGATCCTTCATTAGGTTCCTAACTGTCGTTCCACAATCGAACATTAATGTTCATTTTCCCGCTGAGTGAACTGCTCTCACACAACGACAGAGGAACAGACTGCCGTGCCGAGGTCCAGCGTAATCGGGCACTAAATCAACTCCGTAACTCAACTGTCATTCGGTGTCTCCTAAGTTGCCGGGAGCTAACGGCAGGCCCCGTCTGCCTGGGAAAGAGTGTCTGCAAATCTCCAGGGGCTTCTCTGTGGCTGAAAGGCCTTGGATGCATTTGTCCTTCCTCATCAGCCACCGCCCTGGCAGTGTGACCTCTCAGCTGGTGGCCTTCTTTATTGCCACTTTATTGACATCCAAAGCTGGGATGGTGTAAAACCATAACATGTGTGTGGAAATGCTCAGCAGGGTGTTGATGTACAGGCCTTTCAGTTCGGGTCAATATAAGTGGAATATTTCCTTTTTTTAATCTGATTGGAGGAGCGTGTGATTGGGAATTTAAAAAAAAATCCTCCTGTGTAACTTCATAAAGATCAACGAAAGGCAAAATCCAGAATCGGAGCTGACGGTAATTTGTTAAATGGATCCAGATAGGGGTTGCTAGTTCCAATCCATATTGCCCACAATATTCCAAGCAGCTTTCAGCACCATTTAACTCTGAAAATATGAACTATGTAGATGGCCAAGTACATTAACCTCAGCAGCTGGAAATAGATAAATGTGTAAAAATGCAAAGCTGTTTACTGTTAACCGCCCTGGATAAATGTGTGTGGAGCAAATAAATAATGTAACAAAAACTTTTTAAAATATATGGTGAAAAAAACAGCAACACATATCTTTCTCCTCGTACAGTACATCTCCACCTCACCAATTTCTGTCAGGATGCACTGGAAAAGTGAATGGTATTTGTGCATCAAACCCTTCCATTTTTGGGAGGTCCCAGGTTCTTGAAAGTGTCTCATATCCACTCAGATAACAATCCGAAAGCAGACGATTCAGGACCCTACCCACTCAGTGGCCTTGTGTCATAGAAGCAACAAAGTAAAGTCACTTTTCTCTTGTTTCTGAGTGAACTTAGGAAGCACGTTGGTCAGTGCATGCACAGGGAAGGGATAATTCCCTGGCTTTAATTTGGGGGGTTGTTTCTGTCAACATGAAAAGATCTGACAATGTGTTATAATGAGGGGGTAGAGGGTTTGGGAAGTGGCTGGTGTTGGTTTGACACAGGCACCCTGTTCAGCCTCATTACTGCACACATTTTCCTCTCAGCTTGGGGTAATACATTTAAGCATGCACGCTTTTGTTTGTTACACAACATTGTGCATTTGGCAGTCACAAAGACTGAAGAGAAACAATGGCTTGAATTCAATCAGCTTTTGTCCTTAAATTTCTTTTTTTTGGCTCACAATGAACTGTATTTGTTTTTTTCTTCAAAACACATGTTGACTGACGAGTTCAGCATTCAACAAAAAGTCTCCAAGCTGTGTTTTTGCGAATCAAAAAATGACTTTTCCATTCACTGAATCTAGGCCATTGTGTAAAAAATAAAAACAGGAAAAAACTATTTTTGCATGAAATCACAACTCAAAATTGCAGATAGACTGAACAGAGAATACAGGGCCCATGTATGTGTGTGCCTGAGTGTGTATTTATGTGGGAGAGAGATAAAGAGAGAAAGACTGAGAGAGACAGAAAGAGGGGGGGAGAGAGAGAGAGAGAGAGAGAGAGAGAGAGAGAGAGATGTATGCTACACATCAGACAAGGGTGCGTTTCCTGTTTAAAAGACTCTTCATGGTATAATCAAGCAATGGAGGCAAGCCGCTCTTATACTGGTTCCCGGGCCACGCTAGGATACCTGGTCTCCAGGGGAATGTTGCTGTTGAGCAGCCAGTTGTCCTGGGCACTGTCCTGGGTGCTGCCAGGCCCCTCTGGCAGGATGGAGGAGGGGTCAGTGGGGGCCGGGCTGGGGTTGCTGTGGGGGGTGTAGGCACCCCGGTTCAGGGAGTCCACGGAAGCACCGTGATGCTGGCTGGGAGAGTGAGAGTGTGAGAGCGGGAGGGGAGGAGTCCGGAGCCGAGGAATGTTCTGGAAGGCGCTGTCTGGAACGAGAGAGAGAGAGAGATCCTTCATCCAAACCACTGTGCTCTATATACGATATAACCCCACCTTCAGAATCTGTGTTTGAATTACTCTGTTCAGAACATTTTTTAGGATTAAAAAATATGAATCAATCCATTTCAGAAGTACAGCAGTCACCCCTTTTCAGATTAGAAAGCTGTTCTCTGACCCCTTTTCAGATTAGATCCCGGTATTTTATTTCATGCTCAGCTATTAGGTCTTTCAACACTATTTTGTCTTTCAGCCTCTGCAGCATTCCAAGTGCCACCTTGAATCAGGCATATGGCCTGCACTCATGATGGATAGGTGGTTTAATTTCGAGCCAACACAGCCACTACCACATTTCACCTGCCACCCCACATTAGACATCTGGCCTGTGCTCATGACAGATAGGTGGTCTAATTCTGAGGCAACATGGCTGCCACAGTGTTCCACCAGCCACCCTGCATCAGACATCTGGCCCGTGCTCATGACAGACAGATAGGTGATCTCATTTTGAGCCAGCATGGTCACCGTTGGCTTTTTACCTGCCACCCCATATTTGGACGGCGTTCGCTATCCTGATGGAGTCAAGTTAATTAGGAAGCTCGCTGTCCCAGGGAACAACACATTAGCATTAGCTGCACACTTTCCGACACTGAGAGCTTTTTATTATGCCACTGCAGAGAGCACCCCCCCCTCCCCAGCACCCACAGCACTGCAGCTCCCACTAAAACGCTGCCATCTCTTTAGCATATTTCCCTTTCTCTGCTACACCCATTTCCCTCATTCCCTCCTTTCCCTCTGACACTTGCTTCCTTCCTGCCATCGCCCTCATAGGTGGGGGAAAGGAAAACGTGCTACTTTCGGTATGCCACGTTCACATCGCCACCCTCACGTCAGGTGTTCTGTTACACAGCCGGGGTGCTCGGCCGTGTCTGATCCGTGGAGCTAAACGCCTGCTGTCGTAGCCAATGCATAAATGTTCACTAAGGCTGACACCTCAAAAAAAAAAAAAAAAAAAAACTGTAGGGCTTGTCACTTCTGTAGGAGATATTCCCACAAACACTATTATTTATCTCTGACAGTGACAATCTGTCATTATCAACTGTGTTTTCATTATCAGCCTAATCCAGCTTTTTGGAGGATGAAGCCGATACTGCCAAGGGCCTGTTTGTGATTCATTTTTGAACGATTCAAGATAAAACACTGTCGCTAGGTGAGGATTTCTCTACAGTTCTTTTTTTCCCTCATGTTGTTTCACTGTGTTGAAATTTTGATAAAGCCTTATAATTCAAGTTGCTCATTTCTTCTAAGGGTCTCTGAAATGATCTGTTTGCTCATGAAGCTGAGTTTGGTGTGAACAGATGGAGGGAAATGAAGGGTGGGCAAGACAGCCAAAAAAATAATATCATGTCTTTTTCAAATGTTTTGGAAATACATAATATATGTCAAGATATTTTGTGTTTAATAAACCAATCATGCTAGCATGCTTAATTTAAAAAAATGTAAAAGTATATACACGCTAATATTGGTTATTTCCATCAATTTGTAGGAGTGTATTTTTAGTACTAACTCATACCGTATAACCATGGTTACCACATATTTTTCAAGATGGTTACACCGTCACAAAACCTTGCGGTGACTAGCGGTGAGCGACTATAGGCAACAACAAAAAAATAACATTGTGGGGGGGAATGCTATGCAGATTTACTGACTCCCTACTTCAATATGGTGACAAATCTGTCACCATTGTTTGAACAGATCATTACAGCTAATTGACACTTTTCAAAGTGAGCAACACTGGTTAACATGATAGCTGGGTAGCAACCATATCCAGAGTAGCTTTACATAAATGTTGTGTGGAAAGCTAATCCACAGTATCATGGTTTAAATTGTAGGCTACCAGTGACTACAATCACCATGTTGCTGAAAGAGAAATCCCATGTGGTCATACAGTATGTCCTGACTTTGACAGCAGCAAGCTAACAAATGTGAAGGACCTAGCCTTTTAACACTCTCAGCCAATCTGCAAAGTGCGAGGGTCAAATGAGTTTGATGCCCTACTCCAGGGATCCTCAATCCTGGTCCTGGAGAGCCGCAGGGTGTGGCTGGTCTAAAACTCGCTCCTTGAAAAAGATCAGGAGGTCAACCTTTACTGGACTTTAGAACCATTTACTAAATAAATTGCTCAGAGAAGTTGCGCCCATATCAAGCCCCAAGTCCCAATTAAATGAAGTCTCTGTGATATCTGAACTACATTAAAATACAGAAAGAACATCAAGCATCAGTTAACTAGAAACATTTTTTTCCAGGGCTATGCACAACACAATAATTTCCAGAAATTCAAATTCAAATGAATGACGGCTTTTTATTCAAACTGAGATTCAAATAGAGTATGGCCCGATGCATGATGGGAACAGGAGACCAGCCCCCAGGAATTGGCATTGATGGACTGGGGTTATCCACCCCTACATTGGAGCATCAGCATATCATGTCTTGTCTTGGAATGCTAATTTTGACCTCTGTTGCCAGCTACACCATATTGATGTTAATCCTTGATCCAATCTTTACCTGTGCATCCAAGCTACAGTGTCTTAATCGATCTGTGGCACTCTGCTGACCGTAGTCACAATGCCAGGAATCTTGGGAAATTTCAGTATGATGTCTAGCTCAAGATGATTGTGGTTGATCCATTTCAAGATTTCAAGCCAATTTCCTGTCTTAATTATTTCAAATTAGCCAGATCTTTTATTTGATCAGTTTTTCACCTTTTTTTTTTTTTTTTTTTAAATGGTCAGCTACAGCAGCAAGGTACACATGCCCTTGGTGAACACTTTTTACTGGTGTCTAATACGGGAATGAAACAGCATTAGTTGTACACAACTGCTTCGAAAATTAAGCCGGAATAACTAGCATATACACCAGCTTTCCAGGAGTGGAGATGTGCACCTTATGTCTACATGGATTGGAGAACCAGGCAGTTATAGAGGAACTTCATCCAAAAATCATTATTTCGTTTTTAATCCTCACCTTAAGAATCATTTATCTGTCTCCTTCCTAATGTGTCTCATAAAGCCTAATACATTGGCCCACAACAAGAAAATGAACATAGTCGCACCTTAAAGAATGATGTCACTCTTGTTAAATGGCTCCACTTTCTGCCATTACAAGACTTCCAAACCAGCAGATACATCATAACACTAGAAAGGCTGCGTTTTTGTACTTTCTATTTCTGCCAAGCCTGACGCCCAGCATCTATGAAACCATATGTTGCAAAGCTATTTTCTTGAAATAAAAGACACAACTGAATCCATTTCAACAGTTGTATTTCTAAATTAAATGATTTTGTTATATAGGCAAAGGAGTATATAGGCAAAATGTATCATATATTACAGGCACACTGAGAAAAGTGTGAAACACAAAATGGAAAAGGTATTTAAGGAAATACAAAATGCATTTTTTAAGTAATTTCTTCAGTTAAAACAAATTCAGCACGTGTCTCTCTTCCCCTGATCCTGCTATTTGGGGTGCACTTTTACATACACACTGTCTCTCTCTCATTCCCACAGAGAATGCACAGCTTTGGTGGTTTGTGTGAGCAGGAGACATACACAAACCGGTTACAATTCACACAGCTGTCATGTAGTCTATTCAGTTTATTCAAAGTTTCAGTTCCAGTTTCAACTAACTAATCATGGTCTTCAATCAAGACCTTTATAAGTAAAATCAGGTTTCTTAGTGATGGGCTAAAACAAAAACCCGCACCCACACCAGCCCTTTTTCAGATCAAACGGGACACCCCTAATCTAGCACATCATATAATCTACTAAAGCGACAAGGTACCATTTCCTGAGGTGTTGTATGGGGTGACAGAGGTGTAATATTTGAAAGGTGAAGAAAGTGTCAGTTGTCAACAGTGAATCTGATTAACAAGCTTCAAGAATATGGAGCTTTGCATTTCACCCAGACTGTGACACCCAGAGTGATGGAGTGATCCGTTAAATTCAACTACCCAGACCTGGGTCAAATATCTATTTGAAATACTTTAACAAGTTGAGATATTTTACCCAGGTCTACAGCTAACAGTGTCCCCTCAAGCAGGCACAAAATATGATACACACAGTACCAATGCACTGGCAGAAAACCATGAGTCCATCCCACATAAAACAGATAGTAATTATACCTTAAAGAATAGAATTGTTGTACATGCACCACACTAATGGGAAATACAATGATTTTGCTTTATTAGCGCCAGGAATATGAGAACTGTTGAACACAAATGTTAATTTATTAACTTATAAATGTCTTTTAATTGTGCTGGTCACACATCTTTAACAATCTATTAAATCTCCGATTCATTGTTCGATTTGTTCACCTGGGTAGGTCCTTTGATGTGAATTAACTGATGAAGACTCGTACCCAGGTCGACAATCTTGTTATTCCCACAGACTGTATCTTTTAACCTGAAATCAATTAAATGTCATGTTTTTTGTTCAATAAAGTTGTGATTGCTAGATTTGTTTGCTTACTCTCCCTCTCTCTGTTCTTGATGACAGTAATTCCCAAACCATGGACTCAGAAACCAAAACCAATAGTAGTAGTGACAGGGATTTTTAATTGTGTCATGAAATGGGGGTGGGGGGGGGGGGACTTGCTGGACATTATGGTATTGTTAATATACTTTTTCCATTGACATTCACACACCAGTCAAATTAAATACTGTGCTAGTTATACACATTGAACATACAGGGCTCTATTTTCCAGAATCAATGTCAGTGCATGGGTTCAGTCAATGGCACACTGGGCGTGGCTACTGAATGTTGGACTTTTCGTGACCAAAATAAAATAAAATAATTATAACGCATGAGTCCGTCATTAATTCATAACAATTGCATGGGTTAACTGAACTGAGCGGGACTGGATGAGTTGTGATTTTGTCATGCTTTAAATACACTTATTTCAATCATTTATCTTCTTGTTCCAAATAAGCATAGGATTTACTTGTGTTACTTGCTTACAGACAGTGCTAAGCAATGAAACACCAAGTTACATTCCATGTGTAGACGTTAAAACCATGCCCGGCATGTGGCATGATAGTAACATCTCCAAATTTAATGTAAATAGATCATATATTTATAGCAGGGTATAGAAGAGATATAACCTGGTTTCCATCTTGCACATGATTAATAACTGTCCAACAAATGACACAAAGCCTACAGAAAATGAAGATTGGCTGAAAAAGGTTTCTTTACTCTTCTCCATTTACATGACTACACAGAGAAAATAATCAAACATACGTAGCATTGACTATGAGGAAGGTCAAAAACATGACAAAAAACAAGTCGCATGGAGCATGATCCACAAAAAAACCTTTGATTGGCTTTTCAATAGGTTATGATCATACGCATTGCATGGGAAAGCCCTTAAATGAGCAATCAGTCATATGCTGGGCTGTGATTTGTGCCGCAGGCCGGGTCTGAGCCAGCGGCGGCAAGGGTGCCGGGCGCAGACTAGACCGACACAAAAATTGCGCTGAGCTGCACTAAAATTACGATGTGCTGCGTGATTTTCACTGACTCGCAGGAAAAATACCACTTTGCCAATGCAACGGCTCAACACGCCATGCACCGGCCAGAAAATACAGCCCACAGTGTTACAGTGCACATGCAGTTTTTCTGACATACCTGAGAAACAGATTAATTCTATACTTGAGCATATGGTAGGTTGCATTTTAAGAAGGGGTCGGTCACAGACAATGTATTGCCTCATTAAATGGGCAGCGGGCTCAACAAATTTTGGGAACGGCTGTTCTACAACATCACCATATTTAAAGGCTTCAGCACACCAGCCTGACCTCTAACGGGCCTGGTGGGTCGTGGCGGTGTACAGAGGCTAATTAGCATTCCGTTATGTTACCGAGATGCACCAGGGCAGACAGGTCCAATTCAAGAGTTCTGGCTGGTGAAGCTGCAAATTCTCAGCAGATGGAGGACAAACATTTCGGGTCAGACCTCTGGTCAACCCTCGGGTCAGGGTCCATCCAACCTTGAGTTAGTAAAGGACCTTGTGTATACTTACTGTTTTCAAAACTATAAACAGGAAAATAGTAAAATTTTGGGTTGCTGTGGAGCACGGATGTGCACCAGGGTCTCAGATCAAATCCAAACTGTACCAGTGTTGACGGGCCAGTAGCTCCATAGGGCGATGTGCAATCAGCAACCGGGTCACCCAGAGTATGGGAGGGTTTGGTTGGTTAGGGGTCTGTGTTTCATCTCTATTTAGCAACCCTGCTTGTAGATCAGGCAGGCGTGGACTGGATGTTAAAGCTGCATATTAAAAACTTTTGATAGGCAGTCTACTAAATGAATACACTTGGTTAAAATGTAAATCATCATGTTAATTATGTAAGAGAACACAAGTTTGCTTTGCTTCGTTGTGTGTAACTATTAAAAATTATTATTCTGATTGTTGAGGGGGTCTTTCTGGCTGGTGTGGATGGGACCTGCACTCATTTATTCTCCATCTGAAAACAATCCCTCTCTCCTATCTCGGCGAGATGAAGCCGCAACTCCGCGTGCACGCCGTGGCCCCGCCCTCCCCGCCGTGCGAGTGTCCCGATCGGCGCAGTGCATCCATCTATTTCCCCGCCTGCCGAGGCGCTCATCAATCAAGCAGCGGCCTGAAGTGATGAGGCTCCCTCTCGCCCTTAATGGTCCCCCCGCCTTTACTGCGCCGATATCCACCGCAGCAGATTGCCAATTATCCCGGGGAAGCAGGTAAGCGGTGTGAGCCGGCGCTGGATGGGCCCCCACTTATTATCCTCCGAGGGGTTCTTCTCCCCATTCGGCACGGTAAGATGACTGATTCCCGGAAAACGCCTGCCAAGAAAGGCTTATCGAGGGACCAGAATCATCTGTCCCCTTAATCAAACTGTTCCCGAGATCCAATAAACACAAGCCAACAAAAAAAAAAAAAAAAGCCAAACAAAAAAACACCGCACAACCTTTCTTCGCTCCCATCAAGACCAAAAGTGACCTCTGACAAGTGCTGGCTGTCACGGAAGCACTAAGGACAAGTTTACTAGTTTGTTGATGGAAGACGCCACTGCTGCTTTCCCTCAGTGCAGACAGAGACAAAGAGAGCCGCCGCTATCTCGATAATATGCTATAAAAATATCAGAGGACATGATAATGTCAAAGCATGAATCATTTCATAGCTTCGGCAGTCTCACCTACAGCAGATAACATTCACGCATATTACGTAACAATGGTTCTATACAGATATCAGGACATTTTCGGTTTTTTATTTTTTTTTACACACACTTGTCAGTGTGTGGAACAGCTTGCTATGGCATTCAGTAGTAAAGGAGACGCTAGAGATGTAAAAGTCTTGGCTTGATGCGGCCTAGATGGGCCGACTGGCCTGTTCTCCTAATTTTGCATTCTTATGTTCTCATGGTTTTAGTTATTTACAGATAAAAGTGCTTCCTCATTCAAATGTAGGATGCCATTGTCCCTTCAAGGATTCAACCTCACAGCCTTCAAGATACAAGCCTACTTCTCAAAGAATCACCCTGCACAAAGACACTGAAATTTCCTATGTAAAACGTCTTTGACAATGTCTCTGTAAAATCATTACGCAAATAAAACTTAATTGAACTGAGATAAAAATGAAAAGAAAACTCCTTTAACATGCTTTTAAGCACCCAGAACAGTTATGGCAAGAGTGAAAAAATTCAGTAATCCCACAATGTTGGCAAGTATGCCACGGATTTCTAAAGCCACTCATTAAGAGATTTAAAAAGGTCAGAAATCCAGATACAGGCCATGTTGTATTTGCCCTCATTTTGTACATGGAATATATCATTAGTCAGACAGACAGATGGTTACTTTCGCAGCCATTTTCCAACAACCCCAGCCATATGACCACTCATGCTGCCATTAGTTTGAAGCAGTAAATATATAGCATACACTAAAACTAAACCCATGCTTCAGTATGAGGTTCTCTTTAATATTGTTAGACTGACTCCCCAGGCTACAGACAGACGGTTAGGAAACCCATTACAAAGGCAGTCAAAAGTTCCTTCCGTGAGTACTTTTTAATGTATTTGCTTAGAATATATCTTCCTCTAGGGCACAGGTGTTAAACTCCAGTTTTGGAGGGCAGCAGTGTCTGCTGGCTTTTGCTGTGTTCTCAGCATCAGTGGTTCATTTAAATCATTGATTGGCTAAAGAATCCACACACCATGTTCTCCAGGCCTTAACTGTCAGCTGATTGAAAAGAAACCACAAAAACCCCACAGCCTGTGGCCCACAGGCAATACAGTTTCACACCCCTGCTGTAGGGAGACATATATTGTTGCTTTAAAATATTATTATGAATTTTTAGAGCAGGAAACTAAGCTAAAACCTTTAGTATCTTGACAGTACAGCAGTCCCCAAACCAGTATAAAGCATGAGAGTAGGAGTGCTGATGTCAGATTAGGTTACTCCTGTCCACATTGTAACCTTATCCATTATGAGATAAAAGGCTAAGCTCATCATAGCTCAGTGCTCCCACTCTGAGATGCCTTACGAATATGGGTCCTGGCCGTTAACCACCACCCCACAAATATGTTCTACACTGAATATAATCAAAACTGAATGAACTCTAACAAGTCATTTTTTGAATATTACCTATGTGTGGACGGTCATTGACTTGAGCTGTGAGCCAAAAACAATGAAAAACAACTGTTGAGTTGAGTTGTTTTTTTTGTTTGTTTTTTTTTACAATAAATGGGCAAAATGAGCACAGTACCAGTCTAAAATTTTTCTCTAAATCCTTCATGGCTGTCAGCCTCCTCTTTCTGTCGTCCCCATTGTCTGAATAAACAGTGTTACGCAGACAATGAGGAGACTGCATAAAAACTGAGCTTCATTGCCGTCTTTTATCTGAAAGTGGCTGAAGGCCCCGTGTGATCCGGGCTCAGGCCGAGTGTGGGTGTCCTTGATCTAGTCTATGGCTCTGGGTAACAGCTTTGTTGACACAGTGAAGCTAAGGCAGAAATCAAGGATAAGCATTTTTATTTTTCCTCAGGAAACGCCGTGAAGACACCGCAGCCGTGGCCCCGTCCTTGAAATAACCGCCCTCGCCTAAGATACGGCTATTCACCAAACCCCGTGAACCGTGCGGTCGACGTGGAGAAAAGGGTTTCACAGAAAAACAGTCATTGTGGTTTTGAGGTGGGAAGCTCCCAGGCTGTGGGAAGCAGAAAGATTTTTCTGCTTGAGCTTTGAGGGCAGCAGATGCCTGAACAGAACCGGATCAAACCGGAACCCTTCACTTATACTGTTGGAAATGGAACCATTTTCAAATGGTTGCTCGTGTTCCTGAGTCAGGTCATTGACTATGTGTGCGCACAGATGTAGAGAGATGATTCAGAGGGGCTATGACTGCTTTCTGAGATTAAAAAAGACCAGCAGGATGAGGTGTTAAATGCTTGCAATATCCTGCAATCACATACACTAAGGTAGAAAATAAAATTCTAAATATATCTTAAAGCCATGTATTATTTAAAAATACCTTTCAATTTCTGAAAGTGGTTACAATTGCTTTGTTGTATTTCAATATGTTGCATTTTATTGTAATCTTCGCTTTTTATACAGAAACCAATGGGTGAATGTGCTCCTCCATCCATGACCAGCAATGGGATAAATATTTGATGAAAATCTGAGAACCCTTTTCCAGAGGGAAGGCACAAGTCATCGGTATGACAGACAGCATTTTTTCTTTCCCTAACCCAGTCCCTTACATCCATCTGACCATTGCACATTGTTTATTGTGCTTAGCATGGGTAATTACATGTAAGCCACAAACAATGCTTCTTACATTACAAGCACCTACTCTGATCAACTGGCAACGATCTTCATATTAAGGCTGCCTGAAGAGGAGATGAAAGACGGTGTACAAAAAAAATAACAGGTGGTCAGCCAAAGCTGGAAAAGGCACACCTCATCAGTGAAGGGGATGTGTCTCGTCTCTGGACGCCCAATCAAAGCAATGATGCGGATGATTCGACATGCTATTCATCGGAAGAGCCTGCCAGGCTGACCAACTGTTGCCCCATGCGGGCAGCTGAGCGGGCAAACGAAACATTCCCTCACATCTCGCCGCAGCAGATTCTGCGTTAAACTCACTATACTATGTGCATGTATGCACGTATGCATGCAAAAAGCAATAAAATGTTGATCACAAAAAAAGATTCTGCAACTCTCGCCAGATACTTAAGCCCTGCTTTCTTAGAATATATGTGATTCAGAGATATTATTCTGTTTTGCTTTGGCCACCTGACCCATATCTAGGTAGGACAAAACGCATGCCACAAGTATGGATTATGGATATATTAAGTCTCTAAGTGGGAGTTACAAAACCTGTAGGAGGTGTCACTGTTTCCCTGGTCTGCCTCTCTTAATAAGAGAAGGGAAGAAACACACCACAGCCATTACTGTGTGGCAAATCATATCCGGTAAGTGTTTTTTCTTCACAGAAAAAAAGCCAGCTCAGCCCCAAGAAACCAAAGCAAGGAGAAAAAAATGGTCAGTGCTCCTCAATTGCATGGCACTGATTTCTGGATTCACACACTTCTGTGAAAGAGGGTCGGGGTGATGAAAGACCACCGATCAACAAGCACCGAGAAAACCACAGGAGCTAGTTGCAGGTTGGCGCACACGAGCCACACCCACATGAGCCAAACCTTTTGGTGGTAACGTTTCACACTGCTGCATGAGAATCAGTTCACAGTCGCACAGTGCTTTCCACAACTCCCACACCCCCCCCCCTCCCCCTCAACCACAAGGGGGGGGGGGGGTGCCATCATGGGCGGTAAACCGCTGGCCCTTTAACTGAAGATCCGTGCTGCAATAGAAGAAAACAGCACCCGGGACCCATGCTGCTCTTCTTGAAAAGATGCGATAAAGAAGAGGAACGCTGTGTTTGTAATATCTCTGGCACAGTGGGGGAGCTGGCCCCCACAGGCAGACTCCCGGTAAGAGGCTTTACAGGGGCAGACCCTGCGAGAAAGCCAGGGGCCACAGAGAAACACATGCTGCCACAATGAGCACAGGCTTCAGTGAGCACTCTCTAAGGGCATTGCCAGGCTCATTAGCCCCCCTGGTGGGAGATACGCTTCACCCCCACAAAAAAAAAAAAAAAAAAAGAACACAGGACCTCACCGGCATCCGTTGAGTAGTGAATTCACCACCATCCCTTGAATAATGGAAAAACAAGATATGCCCAGAGAATTTGGATTTTAAAATGTAATGGGGGCTTTTTTTAAAAGGAGGGCTAAACCAAACATAACCTTAAGCAAATAACGCTTGCTCACTCGCAAATACAGTGAGCTCCATAATGTTTGGGACAAAGACATATTTTCTTGATTTGGCTCTGTACTCCACAATTTTAGATTTACAATCAAACAATGCACGTGCAGTGAAAGCGCAGATTCACAGCTTTTATTAAAGGGTATTTTAATACATTTTGGTTTATAAATAACAGCATGTAGAAGTAAGAGCACTTTTTATATGTAGCCCTCCCATTTCAGGACACCATATTTCAGACAAATGGCTTCACAGGTGTATCTGATTAGTCAGGAGTGTTGAATTGCTTCCTTAGTGCAGGTTTAAGAGAGCTTTCAGTATCTAGTCTTGATTCAAGGCTTCTGATTGTCTTTGGAGTCTGTTATCAGCATTTGTCAACATAAGGACCATAGTTGTGCCAGCGAGAGTCATTGAACTTGGGTTTATATAAATCTCTTGACATTCAAAATTTATAAATGGTGAGTCAATAATTTAGCTAAGTTTGCATTTGCGCACAATCCAATATGGTCCAAGTAGTACAAAAATATGTTTTCTTTTTCAACAAATTAATGCAAATATATTAAGTGACTGAGAAATGCTATTATGAATGAAGGCTAAATATATGTCCCTTTTGATCTGAACAGTACTTGTTGGGCCAGAAATTATTATTTATGTCGAGTACACAAACTTGCAATAATGGAGGAGGTGAAACAACAAGTGAATGAAGACAAAGCTGCCAATTTGCCACACTGAGAAAAGGCCAGAGAAGCAGCAAAATATGCCCAAGTACCTGAACTCGTATCTCACTTGGAGGCAAAACTGAACAAATGGGATGCTTTCTGTCTATAATTTAAATTGCACCCTTGTGTTGTCAGCTCTTATGCTAATAGTGGAGAAAACAATATAAAATAAGTGAACAGAAACTAAGTGTAAGTTCAATTTGCATAATGCACTGCATATTTACATATCATCAGATATAGAGGTGAAAGGCCCATTAAGATGAGAGGTGTTTTTTTCATGGGCTTTAGCTGGGTTTGTGCACAAGGAAAATGAAAATCTGTGTACATGAAAGTGGTAGAGCAAGTGACTGCTCCTTACTCTCTGTTAAAACAGAAATTAACAGTCCAATATACAACAGGATAACATGAACCATGACAAGGCAAAGGTGGTACGTATACGTATATACGTATATATGAGGGAAAAAAGGCTTCATTGTATAAACTTAAAATGTAAATGCATGTTACGCCTGTATTTTTTAGGTTTTCTCAACTGAAAATTTTTAGGTTCTTTCAAAAAATGAACCTAAATTCAGTAAAAAAAATTAAGCTTATCCTATGAAACATGGTTTTTTTATGTATGTATGTATGTACATTTTTTGTTTGCCATCAGGCATGTTAACCTACTGCATATGACTATATAGTACTGCAGCCATTGAGTGCCTGAAGCAGACTGGGAGTTGTTGAGTGGTTGGCAGCAGGTCCATGACTTCCCACTCCACCACACTGAGACACCTGAAGGCATCCTACATTTCAGAGCAAATCAAAGATCCTCTCACCACTTCCCTTCAACATCCCTCTGGGTACATGCTGACCAACAGAACGTTGCTGGGTGAGCGAAGCACAACCCTCAGCAATAACCGGACAGGAAGTACAACCCCGACAATAGTCCCTCCCTACCCCCTCTCCCTTCACAAAGCTGTGGACACTACAAGCAGAGTCCAATCAATTATTTACGTGATTGTCTTTGCATACAGTGCATCTTTCTCTCAAAAGAAACAGCCTCCTAATTACAAGTAGCCAAGGACGGATAAGCTTGTAATTCTGGCTTCTTCCCCAAGAGACCTTTAAATAGCTACCAATAACCACTTCTATTCTTCTTAAGCCATGGTGATCCTCTAATTGTTACTGAATACAAAAATTTGAGATCATGCTGATTATGCTGACAGTTAAGATTATGCTGACAGTTAAGAGATTATGTTCTTTTTTTCAGTCACATTTCAACGGCTGAAAAGCATAAGTACCATGGAAGTGATTTACTTTCAAAATATACTGTTGTGAAATATACTTATCATTATATTATTTTCTAAAACCTCTCATTTAAAATATATTTGGATAAACACCATTTCCGTAAGGATACGTAAGATGGTTTCCCATGATTCTTGCTGTGGTCGTCGCAACTCCACCCAGGGCTGAGCTGGTGGCCTGCACCGTGAACAAATGGGTGTTCAGTGTCTATACTGTCTAAGGCAAACTGATCCAGGCCCCAGATACAGGCCATACTGATTCAGTGTAAATATGCCTACTTCTACAGATTACATTCAGACTCATCTTAAAATTATTATTAAACTCAGTAAAGTGTGTGTGTGTGTGTCTGTGTGTGTCTGTGTGTGTACAGTATACATAGGAATGTGAATTTTAGCTTCTAAAGTCCTCAAATGAAAATTACCAGGGAAAATAATATTTTCAATAATAATTTACATTTGATATTGCAATTAATTACCAAGCTAAGAAAGCTGAGGAAAATGCAGGTTGAATCGATCCAGAACAATTGTTTAAAGGCTTAAGACATTAGTACTGCTCAAATTTCTCATTTGTACATCATCATTGCTGCACTCATTGCACAAGTTCACAACCATTCTCATGCATGTCTTCTAATTCCAGTGTGAAGGACTTTGAGCTCATTGTTTCCTTGTATTAAATTTTCTCTATAAAATTTTGAATAATAATAATTATTATGATGATGATGATGACGATGATGATTCTTCTTCTTCTTCTTCTTCTTATTATTATTATTATTATCATTATTATTATTATTATTATAATAGAAGCAACAGAATAACTACAGATCACTGTTGTTCTCATTAACACACCACTGAAGTGGCACTTCTCCTTTTCCACTGTTCAGTCAATTAGCGACAAGCCTGTCAAACTTAACAAACTAGCCACGGCCAAAACAACGGAAAACTATTCAATGAAACATTGACAGCCACATTAGCAAACACATTTTGTCACTCTCACTTTGAGTCAAAGCAAATCAAAACATAACAGTAACAGTCAAAGAACTGCAAATGTGAGTGCAGCATGTCCACAGTCAGAGAAGAACTCAAACACTTAGCCTTGTAGTGACAGTCACAGGCTCTGTACAAAGCAAGAGGTTACTTCTGGCATAAACCACAGAAGGGTCCAATTTGTCCATGACAGCCATCTCACGGCAAACCTGCCAGGTTCGTATTCCCAATCCATGAAGGGGGGCCAATGGCGGATTTGGGTTTACTGAACAGAATGTCAGAAATGAGCAAATGCTAAAATGCATCAAGGCAAACAGAAAGAACTGGAAAGGTCCTAACTTCATTCTGCTCTCAATGGGCCAAAAGCGCTGGAGTTAAATCAAGTCCAGAACACTCGAACCAACCACAGGACACAAGGAATGCTATGCAAAAGGTGGTGAGGACTGCAACGACAGACACTCTCTCCAGCCACATCACACTGTAGTAGTGGTTAACCCGAGACATTTTCCTACTCATGCAATTCTTGCTATAAATTTTGTGCCATTTCGAAAAAGGAAAAAGTCAATAATTTTCCCAAAGCATTTCCCAAAAAGACACATGATGAAGCACTATAATGAGGAATTTCACCTCAGGTGCTTATGTAGAACCATGAAAAAAAATTAATAGCAATATTTGCCAGGAAAGGAATGCACACATGAAGATCGATTGTATGTCCCTTTCCTTGAGCACTTGCCAGGGATAATGTTTAGTTAACAGCTGATCTACGTGAACCAGAGCGGTTGTGCCTGGCTTTCCTTCCTACGCACTAAACTCCCTGTAAAAATCAGTCACAGGAGTGTGACAGCTGTCCTTGTTCCTGGCAAATGCTCTACCCCCAAACTGGCCTCAGGACAGCTCCGTGTGAAATGTTCATTGCATCAACCCAGGGAATAACTTTAAAATGTTAACGGGACGAGACCCATCTGCTTCACCTCAAACGACCCCCCCCGGAAACCGGCAGCATACAGTATGACACATTCTGTGAGGAACACAGCAGGACCATCGGGGGGGACACTGCAGCCCTCCAGCTAGCACAACAAGAGTTTGAAGACCCAACTCACCGTCAGCAGCCACAGGGGCAGGAGAATAGAGGATCCCAGAGCCCGCTTTAACTAAAAATGAATTGGGGGCAAACTCCTCTTCAGAGTCAGAGTCCTGGGCTGGCTGAGTGACACAGTTACCTAGCAACCCTCCCCGGCTCTCATTGGCTTCAAAGGAAGGGGGAGGGGAGAGGCCTTGCTCAACAGGGCTAGAGGAGGCAGAGGAACAATGCAAAGGAGGACCTGTGGATCACAAACACAGACAAACACAGGGGCAAAAAATAAAACACAATTCACAGAAAACACCACAGAGGAAGACAGCACATAGCATGCAAGAATTAACAGAGTCACAGAATAATGAAACAGTCATGCATTTCTGAACAATAAGATATGAATTGATGAATTCAATAGCTTCAGATGCTTTTGCTTTTTGTAGATTTCCAAATGACAAACATAATGAGGATTTCTGCTGTTGAATTTGCAAACATCAATTTGAATATTTCCCAGGAAAGCACATTTTTTAAACTAATGCATATGGAAATAAGAGAATGTACACAATGTAGCTGATGAATGCATCAATTAAAGAAGAAAAAACACAATAGTCACATGCCTGTTGATAAATAATAATGTCTAGTGGGAGGGATGAAAACATCAAAGAACTTTCACATCAGCCACAAAATCAGCTATAGCCACGCTACAACTTCATTTTTTAAAAGTCATTTACAAAAAACCACAATCTTTGAAGACAGGATAAAGAAAGAGAAGACAGAAAGAAGAGAGAGAGAGAGAGAGAGAGAGAGAGATAGGATTTAAAACCGTATCTCCAGGAGTCACTTTTGAAACTTTGCAGATGTTAAGATTCCACATCTAAGACCAATGGACAGAACTTGCAACAAGTTTCAGACTACCGAATATTTACTTCTCAAGAAATTAAATGCATCTCCTTGCAAATCCTTTTGACATTGCCGCAACAAACCTTACAGTACTGCACACTCAACAAATGCATTCCTCCTTCAAACAGCAGACACTAGGCTTGGCTCATGTCAGATTGGTAGCCTCCAGCCTCTGGTTTCCATCCAGGTTCTTAGCTTGAGGTGCTTCTCCTCAGTGTCTCCACTCTTCATCTCGTCCGCAGAAAGTGAAATTGCTGCAGTGCTCCTATACTGTGTGATTAATATTTGATACTGTTCTGTGGCATGCTGGAGGATGTAGTCCTTAAGTACCAGTACTGCAGGGAAGCACCCTATTCCTGAAAAGTGCTTCAAGTGTCACTTTTGTTTTGATGGAAAAATCTCAGCTACATATCATTCTTAATTTCGATTGTTTTCCCAGCACCTCGGGAAGAAGAATGTGCTAATCTTCTGTCAAATTTTAAATGTCTCAAATAACTGTAATCATTTTACCTTATGAGACACAATTACAATATGATTAGTAAATCCATCAGCTTTCAGCTAAGAAAAACATAACATAGCACAGGAATACCAGCCACTATGTAGGCTCACCACAATTAATTTAGGTTTTAACTTTATAAACAAAATTAGCATTGGTAGGAATTTCCTTAAATACTATTTTTAAAGCACAGTGCCTCAAACCATCAGCTTCACAATTAAAACATAGCATAACATAGTATAGAAATAGCAGTCATTATTTAGTCTCACCACGGTGCATTTAGGCTGTAAATTCATAAATAAAATTAGCATTGGTAGGATTATAATATAATTATACATAATTGTCATTTTTTAAGCCATGGTGCTGACAACAGACTGAAAACATAGTGTTACTCTGTTCTGTTACTGTAAGAACCTATGGAGCACACATTAGCATAGGGCACAGTGGCAGGTACAGATCCCACTTCATCAATCGCACTCTGGGCCAGATATGACAGTTCTGCTTTACCGGGGACTTCATCATCTTGTAATCTGGAAATGTCCTCTCGGCACAGAAACATAACGCGCCGCCTGGCAGCGGGAGATCCTGTGGCCACTGGAGTCATCACGTTTTTTGCACTCACCCCTTGGAGTTTTTATATTTCGTAGTGTACGCACTCTCTCCTCTCCTCTACCACGTAAGCCTTTCACTGTGTAACAATGCAGGTGCTCATTAGCCTCGGGTCCAGCACAGAATCCCCAATGAGAATTCAGCACGTACCAAGTCACCTCTTTAGGTGCCTTTTAATAATTTACTTGTATCACGGAATCTTTCCGATGTCATTAGGGGAGGCTACCACCTTCACCTTCATCTTCTTCCGGATATTATTAATTCCCCCCTGAAAAATGACTTCCTTTCTTGCTCAGGTACGTTGGAAAGATTACAGTCCTCTAAAACTAGCCAAAGTCAAAAAACAAGTTAAAGTAGCACACTTTTTTTTAACACCAAACTCAAGCTCACACATCCGTCAGATAGATCTGTCAGGTTTCATTGCATGCTTCATGACCCAACTCTAAAAACAGTCAGCACACAGCACAATAGTTTTCCTACTCTCCAGTGCATTAGGGGAGAAGACCTGTGTCAGGGCAAAAAAAAACCAAAACAACTTTATCCACTATTGCTGACCAAAAGAAACATTTTTTTTTTGTTGATAAATATCGGTTTTGGATTTTTGAAACAGCATCAATACCTGTGCACCAAAGAAACCTTACCAGCTGCACCATTTTCCCATGAAAAACAGGACTATTATGCTGGCCGCATTTTGTTCACTCTGTCAGTGATACAGACAGGGAAACACCAAGACACACCTGTCCACATGGAGCAGCCCCATCTCTCTTCAGCCCAGCACAACCTCTCGCTCACTGTGCTGTTCTCGATTGTGCTCCACCCAAAGGTATTTTACGCTATTTATTTAAGTTACAATGGAAAGTGCAGACCCTCCACTACCAGTTTTGGTAGAAAAAGAAAAATGCAAGGCCACTGTTTGGAAGTATTGGAAAAGAAGAAGGAAAGGCAAAGGATACCACCAAGCCCATAGTGTAAGTGATGCTATTGCCTAGAGCAGTGCTAACTAAGGGTGTGAACACAACTAATTTGCTAAAACACCTGAATGACCGACATGCAGACCTCTACAAAGACTTTTGAGATGTTAGTTAGTGACAGCTGCCATTTCCATTTCTACTGAGTGACTAAAACATTATGATGCCCTGGTAAACTATCCTATGTTGAAATATTGCAATGGCCCAGTAAATTAGACCGTTATTGATGGCTAAGGATCGGCGATATGGTGATATTGGCTACATCGTCATCAGTCGAAAATGCGTCCCGGTCATAGGTCGCAATTTACTAGTTCACTTTTCCACGCATATAGCATAGATCACCATTAGCTTCTTGAACACTTGCAGTGTTAATTCATCATGAATTTATAAAGCAACATTGAAAATGTTCACAGTGCCACAATCCATTTTACCATAGCCTACCGCTAGTGAAGAATGCAATGTCTCTTCGACCACAGATATTAGTCTGTAGTGGTCAAACTTGCAGTCATACATAAAGAATACATAGCTTGGGGATCTCACCTCTATTACGTAGTTAACGATAACTAGCTAGCCTATATGACCAGACAGAAGTAGATTGGAATCTTATTCTCCAGCCTTTAGTTGCCACTTCATAAAATATTGGACCCACAGCAAATTCTCGGGCAATCATGGGCAGCCAGGTAACATTGCCAAACATAGCTGAATTTAGTTAGCTAATAATGGCAGCTACCTAACGTTACCGAATTCTGACCAGCCACTAAGGAAACCCTATCTCTCCAGCAAGCACTAACCCAGCTGAAAACAAATGACTGTAGCCAATCCACACACGTTTCCTCTTATTCTTCTCCTACTTCTTTTATTGACCACCTGCTTTTTAGATACAGCCCAAAAAGAAAAAGGGTCATGCTCAGAAACAGACAAGCAAGGATGGGGCAGAAGTGAAGATTTCCAGTTCATCATAGTAAGGACTGAGCATGGTTGTTTGATAATATTTTCAAGGTTAAAATCCTCCAAAAGATAGTATGCTATCTTTTATTAAAATTACTTTTGTTTTATGTGTGTTTTTCCCAGTGGTATAAAAAATGGTATTGAATATCAATATTGTTCAAGGTATCGTATCAAAGTTTGAAATTTTTGTATCGTGACAATACTTCTATCCACACAAGATTGTTCTGGTAGTACTACTGACAATTTGAAATGCTTAACTTTCTTAAGAGCAATTCAGCCAAATACATTCTTCATGGTATACACATTCACCACACCACTGGAAATAAAAAATAACTACCTGTTCCGTTAACATTTAGCAGATATTCACCTCTAGGGTAACTAATACAGTTACTAATGCACTTTTCACATACAATCAATATACAGCTGGATATTTACTGAACCAGTTTAGGTTCCTAGCCTGAGGGCAATGGCAATGCTTCACTTGGGAACTGAACCCACAACCTGTGACTTACAAGCCTCCGGAGTTCTAACCATTGTGCTATGCTGATACTGCGATTTTGTACTGACTGGAGGACAAGGCAGTGGAAGGGAAGGAGACATGGCACCTGTCAGGTTCAGGAGGTAAAATCTGCTTTTGGCCAAACAGTTGGCCCTTTTTTCAGCCGTGGTTTTGGGCACTGCTTCAGTCACATCTCGCCACCGGCCAGCACAACGAGGCCACGTGCTGAAAGAATTTTTGCTAGCCACAAGGAGGCTTCAACTGCTTTTGCCTTCACTCACCATGTCACAGCAGCAGTCCTCGGACCGTGTGCCGTTGTTTTTGCTTTTGACAGTCCCTCTCCATAAACCTGCCCTTCAGAACCCCAGCCCTTGACTACCTTACATTGAGAACACAATTCTGTTACTCCCTCCCCAGAGTGAAAAAAACACTTTATCTACTCATAAGAAACCTAATTATACCACCAACTGGCTGAACAAACCACCAACTGTGATTATCAGATAGAAAGAGCCGATCTCCCATTTCCATGGTTACCTGCTGTAAACTGCCATCTCCCTTCTCTCCCTGGAGGTGGGCTGACTGCTTGGCAGATCCCTGACTACTTAGGTTATCGTTTGAAGGAGGGTGTGTATGTGTGTGTGTATGGGTGTGTGTGCATGTTTGTTTATGTAGGAGGTGTGTATAAGGGGCTTCTTCGAATGATTCCTGGCAGCTACCAGCTCCTCCAGACTGAATAGCATTGGCTCAGTTGTTTCAAACTCATAGGTATCCAGGCTGCACTTACTGTACCAAACAGAGGTCTCCTGATGACCACTAAGGTGCTAAACATGGTATGACGGGAGGATAAGATAATCTGCACCAATAAAGCTTTCAAAGGGCAATGAGCACAGACAGCATGCCAAAGTATTTTGTAGCAAATTGTAACATCCACTAATGGCCACCATGGGAAAAAGAACAACTATTTACATTAGTACACACTGTAATTTTGACATTAAAAAATGCCAAATTTCATATTTGAACACACAAATACAGACACACATATTTGTCAGAAAATGACACTCATTTAGATGACAAAGGAAAGCAAACACTGCCCTAAGGGACTATAGGTTTGCATAAGAGTCAAGGTCCGTCCCTGGACCCATGCTTGGTCCCATATTCTTTGTTAGAAGAAGTGTGGTGGGGTGCAGCCACAGGAAGCTCATAAAGAGAGAACTCCAGCTGGTGAAACTCTGGTCTTTGAAAATCCAGCCAGTGCGCCACCACCACTAACACAAACCAATGGTGTGCTGGAGAAGTCTTATGTCAGGCAGCAAGGGAAAAGGGTTAAACATTCACTTTTTGGGTTGGAATATTTGAGTGTATTGCCAGGAAATGTTAATCAAACCTCTGAATAACTTTGGATAACCATTTGGATATCAGTAACATTAATGCAGATTGTTGACACTCCTGAAAGAAGTATCTAATTTCACCAATAAAATTCTCCCTTCATAAGACTGAGCAGGTCTGGTTAGTTATGTGTTTTGTTTAAAAGTCTCAGGGATCTGAAGGAGGATCATCAAATTTTACAGGCTATAGAGTTATAATTGTTTCAAATATGAAACTGAAATATGAACATATGAAACTGCACTCTGGTAAGTGTGTGAAGCATTTTCAGCTACCTCCTTCAGCAATTCAATGCAAGTGAAAAAGGAAAAAGAAAAACAGGAACTGAACACTTGTTGAAGGAGCGGCAGTAAGCCCTGCCTCCCTCGCAGACACTAGCAAACAGGCACTGTGCAGACGCTGTGAAACTGGGGCCTTAGCTCCTCTGCACCCGTGAAAAGAGGCTTCAGAAGTGCGATGCTTCCCTTAACTTCCCTTGCGTGGTGGTGGCGTTATCTGCGGTAGCGCTCAGGTCTCAGCTGCTCTGAGGCTCCAGACTTATCATCAGAGGCAGAGCGCGAGGCAGTACCCAGGCTTTGAGGGAAAGCAAAGCTGCTTTTCTCCCAAGCATCAGGCGCATAAATGGCATAAATGATGCCGGCTAAGCACGCGGTGCTGCCGTGTCATTCTTTGTTCCACGGCGACTTACACTGGTAAGCATATTAATTACACCAACACCTCCACAGCGGACAGCTTGGAAGGGCACCGCTATCAGCTCAAATTACCTTCCAACACAGCCTTCCTTCTTCTTACTCAATTTGCTTAAAATTTACCCAGGTCTCCCCAGCTTCCAGTTTGCTGGCTCTTATTTTTTAATTAAAGGACCTTTCATTTCAAAGCCGCATTCTAATCCGGAAACTTCTTCAATGGAAATCGCATCATCTGGGCAATTACGATTATCCCATGCACTTTCAAAGATGAGTGAGCAGGTGGCCTTCTTTCTATTACCCTCAAACAATGTTCGATCAAGAGTCAACTGATGCGTTCTTCCACAGAGATCACAAGTTATTAATCATTTGAATAATTACTTCCAATTGTTTTAATCATGGAAAAAACTCCAGGCTATAACAGCAAAGCTGGTAACCTAATCATTGATGTAGAATGTCCACAGGATTGCAGGTTTTTTATTTGTTGTCTGTAGTGTATCTGGAAGAGGAAGTCACTGTCAACACTGCAGGAAGTATAAACAGGAAGTTTGAAACTGTCATCACTGCATCCTGGGTATATGATGATCTAACCGTATTGAAACAACATCTAGTTTTTCAAAGAATGATTGCACACAAAATGCCCACAAAATGTCCATCTTTCTCACGGGTTACCCATAGGTCTATATGCCAAGGCACACCCTGGCAGTAAACAGAGAGATTCCTCAGGAAGGATGCTAGGAAGTACACTTTCCCCAAATGCCCCAGCGATGGAAAACAAATAAATCGTCTCTGACAAAAGCTATAAACCTGCTGAGAATCGATACCTGAATGTTTGACAGGCTGTATAAGTTATGTGAAAGCGCAGGCTAATTCGAAATACCCATAAATGTTTTTTTATAGACAAGGCAAGACCATTACTGAGAAAATGGAAATGATATCCGTATGTAATAAAATATCATTTAATGACCACAGAGAGGAGGGCTCCATTTAAAACCGAGCTCTCCCTGTCCACACGCGCATCCATTTAAAATTACTTTAATGGGCCACGTGCAATACAAAATGGCTGAATCCCGATGTACTCAATGAGAGACAGCAACTCATCAGATTTGTAGATGCAAGTAATTAAAATATTGTGTGATCTTGCACATTTATTCCCATTTAGACTACCAGGGCTAGGGCCCTTCTATGTTGGTTTTGATGAGTGCCAGGATGGCCAAATGTTTTAAATAAAGTAAACAAATGTTTTCTTATGACTGTTTCACCATTCTTTTCACCTACATGCAGTATAATTTTTTTAAGGCTGCCCCTCAGGTCATTTGCTTGAGCACAAACTTCCTCACGTTCATCCATGATTACTGCATTCTCATAAGTCAATTTTGTTCCTTCCTGTACTGTACAGACTGAGGGAATATCATATTCAGAAAAGAAAAGAAGAAATGTCAGTCTGCCCAGGTATTGCCTGTATTTACCAAGAAGTGACTTAAGAGAAAAAAAGAAAAAAAAAACAGTACAGAGTGGGTGACATGCTCCACACTGTGCCAGCACTAGAGGAATGCTCATAAATGACCACAATGTCAACCATAGAAGGAAAGCATCACTCAGCAAATATATAATCTATTACCACTTTCAAATATGAAAAATAATACACCATATATTTAATACACTTATTTTAAATATATTCATATGGAGAAAAAAACAACTTCCAAAGACAAAAAATTGTGAGAATTTCCTCTGGCCCTTTGAGAGCTGTTGGGGTGTTGCATGTAAACGCAGGCCCTTAGACACGGAGCGGTCTTTCTTTTTTTCTCTTTTTTTTACAACTTCAGTACACACATTTTTAGTGCAAATGGAATTGGCTACCATTTCTTAGTTTTTTACTTGAACTTTATGTTACATCTGCTAGTTAAAACTAGCCACTTTAACAGCTCCCTGTGATCCAGGAGAGATAGAGCTGTGCTTGCTTCTGGTTCAGTTGTTAGGGGGAAAAAAGAAAACCCTTTTCTCCCACGACTAGCCAGGCGAAGTGGCAGTGATGCACCCCTGATCTTGATGACACTGAGATTTCTCTCCTGTACTTATTAATACTTAGTGCTAATTACAATTGTCTGTCCGCGCTCAAGCAATGCTTTCTCTCCTACACTCACACTGCTAGCTGGCTATTTACTGCTTGCGCTCACCCAATGTTTTCGATCCCAAACTCACCAAGCTCACTCATACCAGACTCTGAAAGAACACCATTAGCGAGTACGTGGGCTAGCAGCAGGGTGGCTGAGCATCCTCGCACCAGCCTCCGAGCCAGCTGCTGTCATTTCCCCATTTCCTCTCTCAGTCTCTCAATTCACTTTTTCAATAGGGAGTGGGGGCGAAGAGGGAGCGATGACAGTGCAGAGCTCACCAGTTCCGTGGTTGCTTTCAAAAGTGGCATCTGTTCACCATGGAAAAAGAAGGTCTGGGAAACAAACCAACCCAAAAAAGAAGAATGAAAAAGGCAGAAAGGGGATTCTGACAACAGAGAGGAAAAAATCGGGGAATGTGGTTAGAACAGGCCTGAGGTCCCATGCAATTTATGCAGTCTGATTTAGAGACGGTCTGTGTTACTAACCCCTTTCGGAATCGCCAAACTCTCCTGAACCATCTTTATTAGAAGACTAGTTGCACTGTGTTAGCAGCATCCTGCCAGTGTATGATCAGTGCTCGAATCCCACTTACAGCAGTTAACTGCGTCCATCAGCAAGGATCACTCTTAAAACTACCCACAGATCTACTAAAGGGGTTGTGCCTGCTCTTCAAATACAAACTCATTATATTAATTATATTACTAAATACCTTTAAATAAATCACCTCCCACCATTTCTAAAATGTTTGGAAAGCCTGTATGCAGTAGCATTCTACTTCAGTAGTTGCGTTCAATTTTTATTCAATCTTAAAATTTATATTTTGGCATATGCTACAATTCCCTCTGCCATTTTCAAGTTCCAGGCAGAAAGGTGGTGAATTAACACAGTCGAGCAAATAAAATTATGACTACACACCCAACAATCTTTAAAAGTCTCGGAATTTCTCTGGAGGAAGAAGTTTTGGTTTTGCTATTTGAGAGTGAGCTGGGCCTATAAATGCACAGAGCTCATTAAGGCTTCCTGGGGCTGCCCTGGGGCTTGGCTCAATAGGAATGGAACAGTATCCCAGAACCCTTCTACACATTCTAAAAGCATGCCCAAGAGAGAAGAGGCTCTTCCCTGATCAAAAACAAAAAATCTGCTTTTATTTGCCTCTAAAAAGTTTCTAAAGCACAACAAGAAATTACACGTCTTTGTAAAATATTTCCAAATAAAAGAAACAGTCTTTTCCAGCGCAGCTGCTGCAGTCCATCTTGCTGTGGAACACACTGAGAGATGTGCGGTTGTTAGAGCTGACGCCCATGATTTATGCTCTTTAAAATACAGGACAGGAGCTGGCGAGATAAACACAACTGCCTGAAAGTTACCCCATTAAAAGCACAAAGTGTTGTCTCATCTGTAAGGAAGCTGAGGTTTCTATATTTTCCATATTTAACAAAACATATTCCGTTGTGCCGTTTCCATTTTCCCTCAAAAAAAGAAAAATACTGTGAAGTGGACTTTTTGAACAAGCATGGTAAAAATGTTAAAATGGAGATTATGGTAGTCACAGAATTAACAGTAATTTCAATAGCAGTCATATATATATAGATTATGTAGCAGCAAACCAGTTGTGGAAATAAAGGCCCCCTAGAAGTCTTCCAGGCATGTATGTGGGGAACAGAGAGGTGAACATGACGTTCTGATAGCAGAGTGCCTTTCCTTTCCTTGAGTACCTACATTTAAACTAGACTTCAAAATATGTGAAATCACCTGGAGAAAAGGTAAAAATACAGGTGTTCATACAGGTGCACTGCATAGCAACCAGGTGGTTAAAGCCAGCTGTAGCTAGCCAACTAGATCGCCCAACAAACAATAACACAGATTTTGTGAGATAGTGTGTAGAGTAATATGTAATGTGTGTAATACCAGTGTAATAAATCAGTAATAAATACAATTTCACTCCCTGAAGGTGTAAAACATGTTAGGTAAGAAGGTGTATAGACATACCCAGCTCCTCAGATTTTTGGAATGTGGCAAAGACCACATCTGATGGATTCTGTGCTTGCAAATGTGTGTCATTAAATTGGCATAAGTGATATCAATAAAGGAAGGGGGCAAGATAAAAAAAAACGATAAGAGTATTTGTTTGAATAAATAATTTAGAATAATTACACAAAATCTAAAAGGTTTTACCAAAACTAAAACGTTTTAGTTAACACTGACAATGAATAACAATGGGATTTTGTGTGTGCAATGCATAAAGATCTAGAAAACAGCATTTTACTTTTTTTTTACTAAATCTTTCACAATTCTACAGCAAAGTTATTGAAACACAGCAGCCATAACTAGTCTCTGTAACATCTGTACAGTTAAGAGAAGAATCAGTATTTGGATTATTACCACAGGGAACTGACGACACAAAAAAACTTACATTCAGAGTGGATTTCCTATCCTCTTTAACAACATCTCCCAGCGAGTCTGAGGTGAGATTTTGCATTTAACATTGCACAAGAGAACATCTGTGGGCAATAAAAATCAGCATTTGCATTTCTCTAAGACGCAAGTCCAAATATAGAAAAGAGGTCCAGGAGAAGGCAAACAGGAAGAAAGGAAGAGAAATTGCTAGAGACATAATTAGCAACTTCATTCTTCTGAGATGTGCTTCCAAATTGCTGAGTTGATTGTGTAAGGCAGCTTTATTCAATCTACCACTTAAGTCATCATTCCATCCACATTAAAATATCACGGAATGACGGCTGTCGTGTGTTAATAATCTGATTTCAGGTACAGAGACACCAAAAACGACTAATCTAATCTAAGGTGTTATTAAGACACCAAAATCTATCAGTGTTTATATAATAACACAAATGAGTGAAGGGTAACCCTTGCATTTGACAAATGGCCTGGCCCCTTGTTGGTGGAATAATCTAGTCCAGGGGTGATATATTATTCTCAGGTCCCAGCAAAATGTTTTAACCAAAGAGTACAGTTGCTGTAGCTCACAATTTGAAAGGGTGTCTAATCAAGTAAACGATTGAGATGAATAATTAAGAACATAAATTGGCACAATACCCTGAAACAGGTTGGCCTTTGTGCACCGTGATCTAGCCAAAACTGTCAGACTAGCTGAACCAGCTGTTCGTTCCATTGCTTTTTAAAGACTCACTTTTATATTTTGTACTCATCACTTTGTTATGAATGTGATTTGCAATTCCTGCTTCATGGTGAGTCACCCATCTCCTCACCAATTCCACCCAGTAAACCAACGGCATTCACTCCTCTCCTTGGAGAGCCACAGGGTGTTCTGGTCTTCAATTCCACTCAGCACTTACTTTATCACTTACAGCAGTTAATCACCTCACTTGGATTCTTGGGTCTGAACTGGTTGCCAATTTTAACACGAAAACCAGCAAACCCTGCGGGTTCCCCAAGATTGAGTACAACAGTGATAAACTGTTCAGTGTCCATTAAACTTTACCAGACTTTATATGAGGGTACAAGGTATAAAATGTCCTCGGAACGAATGAATAAACAAACAAATAACGAAATAAATTAATAAAATGCTGAATTTGTATTCCATTGTGTTGGAAATGGAGAGTGAATATCCATCCTTTGCAAGCCATCATTCACACTTTGCTCTGATTTGAATAGTTGAATACTAAAATGTGACTTTTCCCCAATCCCCAATTTTATAACAGTGAAAAGTGTAACTATGATTACGATAATTGTGACACAGTGCTAAGGACTATCCATGATCATCATCATTGAAATAAAATACCAGAACCTTAAATCAACGGTCTTTCGTAAGAGAAAATGGTTTTGATGAGCCTCTTCCACACAGATCATGCTTCAGTGGGGCAGTGTGCACATTCAGGGCTTCTGTAGTTAAGCAGGTCTCAATTTTCAGGATTCTGCAGCAACCTATTACCATGCCTCCTGATAAGAACTTATCACTCACTGTCACCACAAAGCTTTCCCTCAAGAACCTCATAGGGTCAAAAACCTAGGCCAAATACAATAAGAGAGAGAGAGAGAGAGAGAGAGAGAGAGAGAGAGAGAGAGAGAGCGAGAGAGAGAAAGATTAATTTTAGCAGGATTTACAGCATAATTACACTGGATTTAAATGCAAAGGCTGGATTAGAATAATGACACATTCAGCCTGGTCCTGCATATTCTATTACAGTCAGTGAGGAAACTATAAGCATTATCTATAAATGAAGCAAAGCAGGAAGCACACAACCGAAATTACACAGCTTGTGCAGGGGACCACACATTTATGAAATGTAACACCCAGTCCCTGATGCCCAAACATATATTTCATTTATTATGGGGTTTGCATGCCACATGGCTATCCCAGGCCTTTCTTGGGCTCCCATTTCACATTCAAACAATCTGTATTGTCTTCATAGCCACTGTGCATATGAAATCATAACCCCAGTTTTGTTGACTGCAGCCATTTTCCAGCCACTGTGGCAAATTCTCTCTGTTCCAAAAATGTCAGGAAAAGCAATTGATATGTTTGACATGTAATGAAGCAAATAAAAAATATGTTTGGAAAGATTTAAAAAGGTTTCAGGTTTTTCTTTTCTGCACAGATTCAGACTTCTGGGCATGAATTAGCCCAATACATTTTATTGCCATATCTTTGATGGATTTTGTTTTCTTTGAAAAACAACTAATTTGACACAGATGTGGCAGCTTTACGCATTAACATTTCAATGCATGCGTTCACTTCAGAAACCTTTCCAGTTTCAATTTCAATTTCAATTTCCTGGTAGGAATGAAAATGCAGGAAGCGACAGTGCCAAATTGGCTTCTTTGCCCAAAATGCTCAGCAGTCCCTCAATTTGAAGAACACAACATTGACAGCACTGGTACCTGCTGCTATCCGTTTCACAGAATGAACGCTCCACAGCAAGCCATCATGACATGGCCAGTGTTTATCAAAACAGGGGGATGTGTAGAACAGAAAGTAAATCAGAATATTATTCCTTCTGCACTTCCCCATATTCCCTCTCTGCACGCCATCCACAAATGACACGCGCTAGAGTTTGTTTTACAGAGACACTAAAAGAAGTTGTCGATGTGTGCCGTGAATCATAGCATGGGAACGGTAAGGCTGGAAATGAGATCGAGTCTTTGATGTTCACGTGGGATGTTTTCGATGGATTGTAAAATAAATAAATAAATAAAACAATAAAACCCTCAGACACTTTATTGATTCAGGGGGAAGCCACAATTCAAATGGCACCACTTCAAATACCAGTTTAAATGATTTTCTAGTCCAAGGATTTAAAAAAACAAAAAAAACAGAAAGTGACCCCTCAGGTGATATACCTCTGCCCAGTGCAATGACCCACCTTGTAGTTTGGAACTGTCACCACATGCTTGGGATAAGAATTCTGCTCAAAGTATGATTAACCTATATTTATATTTGGATCTGGAATATACTGAAAATACCTTTAAATAAAACATAGCATGATACAATACATGGACTGGATATTTGCATTATATTTATACTAATGTTTGTCTGTTAATGTGCAATTATAATACAATTTCTGCATATAAATGTATTGCATAATACTTGTCCACACAATTAATCCATAATATAATATATCAAACAGGTTCAGTGTGGTGAAAGTTGCAGCAGGGAGCAAAATAAAGACAGTGGAAAACTGCGGCTGCTAGCTGTGGCATTGATGTTGGGTTACATGTTGGAAATTGAAATAATAATATCTTTTTTCAAACCACTGAAATTCCCACCAGTGCACAAATTTCATCTAGTTACATTCAGGTGTGAGTCTTTCTAACTTTCAACTTGGAACACTGCAGAGTTCAGAGATAATGCTTCTCCACATTGAACAAATCAGCTTTTTTTATACCAACGACTGATTTTCTTTAAGCTGTCAAAGACATCCTAATGTAACTCGCTTCAATTTGGATATTTGAAAGTATAATTATAAATATGCAAATAGGTAATTACTGCCTTAATCAGGCGAGATCATGGGTATAAGTATATTCACACATCTCTTGTTAAAAGATACATTTAGGCAAAAATACATAATGAAAAATGGTGTGCTCATCTCGCAGGCATCATTTCAATATCAACCAGTGCAGGAGTGCAGGATAATGCTTGTTGATTTGAAAGGGGATTGCTGAATATTTATCCTCTGGCACTGACTGACAATTAACATGGATAAGAAAATAAAAGAGGCAATGAACCCAAATAAGACTGAGAAACCCAGATTTATCCAAACCATTAATTTGTTGGAGCTGAGGAGGAAATGTATGTCATTGGGCTGACTACAGATCTCCTGCTGTGTTCTAGGGCCTACAAGACTCCCCTCTTGTAAATGGTGGCGTGAGAGTGTTATTAGCCAGTCTATGAGCAAATGAACTCTGATGCTAATCCATGGTACTGAGTAGTCTGCCTGCCAAACAAGCGTAGGGCATAATTACAGGGTCAAAGTCGAGTTTTTTCTTTTTTTTCAAAAGGCTTCTTTACAGTGTGATTTATTTAATTTCTTTCTCAGCCCTCCTTTCCATTGAATTCGGTCCTGAATTGAAAAAAGACAGTACATGGGACCATTCAAGCACTCAGCTCAAGCAGTGAGTCGTAATTGGGCACAAACTGAAATTGCACTCTCTTCAAGAGCTTCTCCTGAGTAAGTGAAACAAATGGCTTCCCCACAACTCTGTGCTGCCTGCACCCTACAGAGCAGAATGCAGTCAGCTAACAGTGAGGTTCCTGAAATCATACAAACCACCAGTTCTTTACACTGTTCTCAACTGACATTCCTTAAACTATATGACCACAGTATGGAACCATTAGCAATGAAAGATATATTCCTCCAGACCGGGGCTGGGCAGTTCCATTCCTTTTGAGCTGGTAATGTATGTATGCAGGTTTTTGATTTCACCAATTACCCCTGGCTCAATTAGCTAACTAGCTGTATGCACCAAACACTGGTTAATCCCTTCGCACAGATTTTGAGTGTCACAGAGACTTGGAAAAAGGCTGAAATGCAGCAAGACACTTGTAGCACTTACAATACTTAGAATAGATTATATACATTATTTAAGGTGGAAATAAAGTGGCACAAATGCAATTACCTTGGCGCAAATGTAAAAATGAAATAAAATGAAAATGTTTCTTTGGTTTGAAATGAAATAATGAGATCATGAATACATAACAACTAATTCAATACTTATGATGTCCTTGACCACAAGTCTGCAAAATCTGGTGTTAATATGGGGTACTACTATAAATCCATGAAGCAGTGTAGTGAAGTAAACAGTGTACCCTAGTATCCCTTAGAGTGTCCAAAATGTACCGTATCTATCCAGAATGTCTAAATTGTGCATTGTAAATCATAACATAATTTAAAAAAATGTGTTTTGTGCTTACTCAATTTCTCTTTGTCTAATATTATATTTTGTCTGAAAGATCTGAAACCATTCAGTGTGACAAATATGTAATAATAGAGGAAATCAGGAAGGGAGCATATACTTTTTTAAGGCAATGCATATATTTGTATTTGTAGGTGAATGGTAGCTTTATACTGTATATTTTAGTCATTTCAGCCCGTTATGAAAATGAAACAAAAAAAATACCATTTAAATTTTTCCATTTAATGGAGTAATGAGTACACATTTATTCATTTTGGGAGTGATTCTCATTACCTATCTCTGCTCTATATGTTTTAGCCAGAATGCTAATTTTCTGCTGTTAAGCATGTGCATTTTAAACTCCACCTCCACTATGCAGATCCACATGAGGTCAGCTGTAGTGTAGTGTCCAGGGGGAATACTGCAATGTGGGGAATCCAAATTACTTTGATAGCAAATGTATTGCAGCATGTGAAATGAATAATAACATCATCAACTTTCCAAATGGGGGGGGGGGGGGGGATGAGGGGGGGGCGTTAAACCATAGGGGACGTTTTCCTTTTTTTCTTTATTGGCAGCCTGCCAGGCACAGGGAGTGGTAGAGGAAACTGTCAAACTCTTTGAGGATCTAATTCTATTTCACTGTGAATATTAAATCAGGAAAAACCAATAAATTTGTGCCAACTGGGATTCAGGATGCAGTAATGAAATTGATTGTTTCATTTGGCACATGTGATGTTCGAATGCAATGATATTCAAAACCCCGCATATGTGCATATCAGAAGGTAATGAAAGAAAGCATCTCCTTGGCTTTTCAAACAAGGTAATTGCTCATTATTGCATGTCACAAGTTTGCTGAAATGTAACTCAGTTCAGACACATTCAAGTAAATGAGAGGGGATGAGTTGTCCCTGTTCCAATCTGTAATTAGGTGCGTCTTTCTATAAATACAAGCGAGAGACAAACAAGAGAATATGGACACACATTCCACATTCCATCAACGCTTATTCTTGACTGCACTCACAAATAGCAGCTTGCGATATTTTCCATGGCTTCACAAAGAACAAATTCATACAAACTCAGCTATCACCAAAATAGAGTGTATTTGAATAAAAACAAAAGCAATTGCATTAATGTATAAGCAGAACTAAAGATTTAAAAACATGGGAACATTGAACATAAATAATATTTAAGAATTGGTAATATTTTTCTAAATTTTTTTCTCCCAAATTTAAAGTATTAAACATTCTGTGGTTCCTGACTGTATTACACTTTAACTTAATATTGCCTGTCCTGACACTTAAGTATCTAGCTTTGTTCATTCTAGAGAACAACAAAAACTAAGGAAAGTAGCTGGCTGAATAAAACTGAATTAAATTCAAGTTAAATGAAGCCATTTACACGAGTCAGTCAGTATTCATTGTATAAAAAATTAGTAGGTGAGTCCATTGATTATCCGAACGCAGATCATAATAACGCATGCAGCATTAGACAGAGGGCTTCACAGAATTGATCAATACTGACATAAGCATAGATGCAATTCATGTAATATTTGGCAACATGGACTTTTACACAGTCTCACATACAAACACACACTCATACACTGCACACTCGCACATGCACACACATGTATGCACAAAAATTTGTGCACAAACATATACACGTGTTCTCACACAGAAACACAAACATACCTGCAAATGTACCCACAGGCACATACACTTGCACAATCACACACACATGTGCATATGCACCCCCTTCCACCATGACCTGAGGTAATACTTGGGTACCAGCAGTAGTCCCTCACCTTCTGAGTGCAGAGAACGAGTTATTATTCCAAAATAATAACTTTCATCCTGCCAAACAGTAAATCCACTCCACAGATCACTGCGTAGTTTCACAAACTGGCAGCTTAGTACCGAAACACCCTGTGTAATGACTGAATATGTACTAGTGAATACTAATAGGCAGTGCATATTTAAGCACCCTGGAAAATGTATGGACCAAATCAGGGAGATAAGCTTCCAACCACACTTTTAAAAAGGCAAACTAGATGTGCTCTAACCGTGTTTTGCCGGCCGCCAGCACTTCTCACTCCGCGGCCCACCAGCTGAGTCGCGCAGTGTCGCCACACGGTGAGTGCAGGAACCCAGTCCACCACAAGCGTACAAGCAATGAGTCATGGACAAGCCAGCTGACTGAAAACCACACTCCCCGAGAGACCAATCATGTGCCGCCCTGTGGGGCTGTTGACCACAACAGGCACTGGCACAGTCACAGGCACTTAACAGGCAACACCCAGCAGCCCTGCACATCAACCCAATTTGCACATCAACCACACTTGCAAATCAGTCTACAGTAAATACCTTTAGTAAATGATCTCTGTTGGGCATTCCTTTCTACTGATGTTCTGTCCCATCCACAATGAATTGGACCACTAACAGGTGAATAGTGCACCACTGCCTAATGTTATGTACTTGCTCAGCAGATTAAAACCCAACCTTTAGAAAGAATGACTTACACAGCTTGCATTTGTTTTCACATTATCCACAGTAGATTTACTAAAGAGATTCAAGTTAAGTACCTTGCTCAAGGGTACAATGACAGTTTGTTAACCACTGCTGCACAAATATGTCCAACAGCACCATGCCCGTGTTTGTTTTAATATATCCATTCCCCGATGTAAATTCAAAATATTGCAACATATTTCATATACATGGACTTTTTAGAAGGTATAATGTTACATACATTTTACAAAGCAGTGAGCTCCAAAGGAATGAGAACAGCGTTTCTTCCAGAGCCCACTGGTTTCCTTCTTTTTCAAGCCTTTCCAAACTACTGCACTTGATATACCCAGTTACTGTGCTATCCTTTTTAATAAATTCATCTGCCCTCTCAGCTAAGTTGTTTTTTTAGCCATAGTTAAGTCATCTGGTCTTCATAATGTTGTTTGTCTTCTAACTCCAAATGTAATCTTCAGAGATGAAAAAAAAAAGGCTACAGTAAGTAACCAAGACTAGACACTGTTGCCAGTGCCACAAACATGTTAACTCACCTGTGCAGACAACACCCTACTCTGTCCATGGATGGAACAAGACAAAAATGCAAAGCAACACACACAGCATAGTCTCCCTGCAGCATTTAGGCAGCCTTTCCTAGCTGATTAAAACGACAAAAGAAATGACCACAGTGATGGGCATGTTTTTAGCTACAAATATAAGAGCCTACTCAGTACTGAAGAAAACAGGACTTAAAAACATGCTGAGCCACGTTATACAGTACCATTGCTTTTCATCCACTTTAGCAAGATGGTCCTGCTTTATACAATCAGACAAAAGCTCAACTTGTCCAACATTTTAAGGCACATCTTTTGTTTTGTGATATATGCTACTGAGAAACCAGTTTAAATGAGTCATTTAATTATTTCATTACCAAGTCTAAAATATACTTTTGTAATGTTAAATGTTTCAATAAATTGAGGCACATTCTCAGACATTCCTTTTCATTTTCACCATATTGAAAACATCAAATTGTGAAACCAGCATATTTGGATCAAACTGAGCAGTGAGTTTTGTGAATCATTACAATATCTCTGTACATTTATCCATGCATTGTGAAATGCTGCTGTATTGTATTCAGATTCAGACCTACCTCCATAACATAAACAGACACAATCCAAGTCTAACATTGTCCACTTGTCTATCGTTAACAATAACACTGGAATAATAACACTTGATAAGATCAACAACATACAGCTACACCCAGTTACGAGCTAATCACTTTAACTGGCCTCCAGAGCACTGGTCTCTCATGCAGTGCACATGCTGCTCAACGTTCTGCAGAAACCCCCAGTTTAGATTTGCTGTGAGTGATGGAGGTGTTTCGGAAATTTCGGAGACTTTTCTCATTTTTATAATCTAATTCTTTCATTAGCATCAGTTTCCCAGGAGAATGCAGGGAACTCAGCTAATCTTAGGGTGAACATAACCTTCCCCCAAGGTTCTTCAGAGAAAGGGAGCGATTGACTGTTAGCAGCAATAATAACTTTAAACTGAGCCAAATTACAAAGTATGAGGAGCTGTTAATGAGAAAGGCATTTGTAAACAACCATTTCCATTCTCATTCTGCTACAGGCTGCCTCACAGCCAAGGGCAAACACATTTGTTTTTAAACAAAATGTTTTCCCCTTTTTCTCCCAATTTGGAAAGCCCAATCATATATCATCACGGTCCAGTAGGAGCGCGAGCATAAGGACGGGAACACGGAAGCCGTTGAAAAGGAACCAGAGGGTGGGAGAGAAGAGAGAAGTTTGCAGTCCCCTGCCCCACCGCCATGACACAGGGTCACCTCACCCCACTGACATCGCCGATGGCAATGCCTCCGGCGTCAAAAGGTCACCACGGCAACAGCTGCCAAGGCTGCAGTGCCTCCATGCAGACCCCAGGTGATCTTTTCTCACTATTTCCACCGGGTAAAAAGGGCACACAGGATCCTCAGCACTGCTATCTGCTGGCTTGCCTGACGTTTGGGCATCTGTTTGTGGTAAATAAGGCAGAGTTCGCTCAGCCCGGATGGTGAACTAGTTTCAACACGGACACTCTATGACTGTTATGACTGTTGGAAAAGAAACAGACTCTGGAATATTAAAAATAAATGAAAAAGCTGAAATCTTGCCATGGCATGCACCTGCACAGGCCCAGATCAGGAGCAGAACCTTTTTCTTGACTGTGTGTCAGGGGAGCCAAAAAATATTCTCCAATACAGATGCTGGATTCCCACAAATAAGTTATTTGACACTCTAGGTAATTAGATACTGTTTAGTTAATACTGAAACACTGTCAAAAAGTTTCACTGTTTCTCAGAGCCATACACAAATCCATAATTTTGTGCATGTGGTCGGGGAAAAAAACAGTAACCCAAAATAATAAAAACAACACAAGCACACTAGTGGTTCTGTGATATATTCACTTAATCTTTGAGCAGTGAAAGCATTTTTGGCTATTAAAGGTGGTCACTTGAGTACACCGGTGCCCTCCTCTATCTGCTGCAGATCAGACAATTAAAACATTGTCAACGCTCACAGATTTAATTAAATACAGAACTTGGAAGGATAACAGCAGTGTCATCCAATGAAATGTTGTCACAAGGTTGTTCACTGAACATAAAGTATAAATGTGTGTGTCCTGATTGCTGTTGAAATTGATGGACTATGATTTGTCCTCAAAAATACAAAAAGCACTGCTTTGGGATGTACACTGTAAACCATCACACTGAGATGGGTCACTACTGCAGTAGCTGCCACAGCAGTCACTGTATAACAACATTAGGTATAATGGGATTCAAATCTCTGGAACATTAGATCTGCATGAGTCAGTATTCATTATATGTGTGTTTAATGCCTCCAGTTAAAGAAACCACACAAGCATAGAGGAAAAGCTGGCCTTTGGCTAGAATACATTAAAAATGTTTGAGATTAAAGAGATTAAACTGCTTGCAAAGTCAAGCAATATGAAGCCTCTTAATTAACTCCTGCATTCCTTTTATATTCACTTTCATTAATTATAATATATGAATATATTACAGTACACAATATGTATGTCTTTGTGCTACTGCCAAATAAATACAATAGCTTGTTAAGCGAATGATATTTCTGTGTAAATTAGAATATCAAAAGAATATCAATTTTCTTTGTACAGACAGTTGTCAACACGAAGTGTATAAAACACAACCTTCCTTTTCACATAGTGGTCCTTGGTGATTGAACCTAAATTACGTCTGAGCGCATTCGAAGAATGCAGCATTTTAGAGTCATTCAGATCAACAAGCAAACTGCTGATGGGCTAAAACAATGGTCCTCAACCCAGGCTCTGGAGAGCACTTACTACTCAGCACATAATTGTTCAATTAAAATGGTTGATTTACACAGTAACCGTAAACCTTCCATTCGATGCCAAGTCTCTAACAAGAGCCAGTCTCTTTTAGTAGCAAGAAACAAAAACGAAAACGAAAAAAAATGAAAACAAAGACTGGCCACCAATAAAAGCAAAAATACATCACCCAGCTAACAGGGAAGTGGTTTGTCTATTTCCCACATCAGCATAGTTAACTTATGGTAGCTAGCAAACAGACGATAAAGACATATGGCATCAGAGACAGTTCTATATTAAAATTGTGTCACAGCAGCTAGATATGTTGAAATAGACCTGAGTGCATAAAGTGGCATAAGGAAAAAGTAAAAAAAAATA
The DNA here is from genome assembly GCF_018555375.3 of Anguilla rostrata. NCBI lineage: Eukaryota > Metazoa > Chordata > Actinopteri > Anguilliformes > Anguillidae > Anguilla > Anguilla rostrata. Next base: position 40,587,913 of record NC_057941.1, on the reverse strand, counting down.
TTCCACTGCCCAAACAACTAGAAAAAACAAGAAGCATGAGTTGCTGCTTTACAATGATGCTACTGGCATATGTTGGTAAATACGCAATAGGCTAGTATTGCACAGTTCTCCTAGCGTTTTATCATACGGATCATCCAGTTTGAAATGCTGTTGTGAACAATAATGTGAAAATATAACATTATATACTGGCAGTTTCAATGCCAGTTACCTACATCTTTGCTAATTATCTGACTTTTAAAAGATAAAATAATAATATTTCACACTGTAATCAGACTATTGTGAAATCAATGCAGGTACGGCACCATTACGGTAAAATAACTTTGAACTTTGAATTGAACTGGAATAGCATTATGGTATATGGAGGCTGTTGCTGAAACCTAGTGAAGAAGTACTGACAGATACGGTCATCTAAAGCAGTATTCAAGTTTTATTTCAGTGTTCAGATGACTGAATGATCTTCTAGGTGTATCCTTTTCTTTTGAAATAAGGTTGCATCTGAGTTAGCTGTGTAAGCAAATGATATCCGGTATCAAAGCGCTAACATAAAACAATTTGGGAAACGGGCATTGTGTGATTTAACATTATTTTATACTGAAATTATTAGACAACGAGTCAGTTTAATTGAGTGTTTTACAACTGCAATGCTTCTGACGAGCCGTGTTTATCGGTCTGTGTTACTGTGTGATGAAATAACACATTGGTGGTGGTTGAGATGAGTTCCCCCCTTATTGTATAGCGCTTTGAGTGTGAAAAGTGCTATATAAAGGGAATGTTTTATTCATTCATTTATCAAAGTTTTTTAAATTGTTGTTGAAAATCTTTGCAGAGGGTTTCAGTGTTATTGCACTTGTACATTTACATTTAAAACAAATGTTTATATAATTTTGTATAATAATTTCTTCTTTTTTGTAACTGATAGCAGTTGTCATTGTGTAAGCTTCTGATAATTCCTCATGGTATTCTAAGTCCTATGCAAATAAATGTAGGTAGCATAAAAAGGGTTAATATGCAAAATGATATTGTCTGTTTTTGTTTTACTTTACCTGATTACAGAAGGTGCTGTAAAACACCTGCAGCCATACCACCATGTACCACCGAATGGCTAAAGCTAAGCAAGTGTGGATGTGGTTAGAAAACTAAGCTGGAAGTGGTGTTGGTGGGCCAGTAGGGTGGCGCTCTTCCCTCTGGTAAAATAATCCCCAATGCCCCAGTGCAGTGACTGTGTTATAGAAGCCATCTTTCAGATGAGACGTTAAATCGAGATCCTGACTCACTGTGGTCATTAAAGTCCCCATGACACTCATCGCAAAGAGTAGGGGGTCCCCTGGTGTCCTTGCTAAATTCTCAACCTGGCTCTCTCAACCTGCCACCTAATCATTCTCTGATTTAATTGGCTAAAAAAAATTCCCTCCATCTCCAACTCAGTTGATGTGTGGTGAGCGTTCTGGTGCACAATGACTGCTGTGCTACGCATTGGTGGTAGTTGAGGTTTCCCCCTCATCACTGTAAAGCAATGTGAGAAAAATGCTATATAAATGCAATTAATTCAATTTTTTTTCAATAATGTTTTCACAGAATGTGGGGCTGAATAATTCTGACCCTAATTTGGAATACTGTTGACTACTGGTAGCCACACTGTACTGCTATGGTACTCTTCATCCTTGAAGTGACTTCGTCTAAGTACCATTTACTACTGCTGTGCTGATGAAAAAGAATCCATGCAGAAAGCTTTCACTGATTGTATTGATTGTCCTAGACCTCACTTTCACGGCAAATAGCCAGAAAACCCAGACAGATGTTTCACATGTGAACTCAAGAGAGTTTCACAGACCTATATGCCAATATTTTTGTCCACAATACCTCACCTCGCTACTTAGTTTTAAAAAAATTTCATATCTACCAGAAAGCAAATTGTTTTTAAAGGAGTTCAGTTACCATGCTCTACTGGGAAATGTAGTTAAGCTAGTAGCTCCATTACACGTAGCTATGCAACTCACAAACACTGTCGACCAATGCATCCCAGACAACAAATGTCGCTTCAGAGATGCAGTATGTTTTAATTTTATGTACATTCTTATTTTCTTTGAGCTAAAATAATTTATTTTTCAAATTTCTTTCTTACTCACCCACCAGCCACCTGCAACTAATCAGGATGTCATTTTTTTGTGACCGACCATTTCCATCAACCTGTGCATTGCTACTATGCCAGCACCAGCCACAGTCACTAGAGGCATGGTCTGGATTCATTTCAAGACCGTGGGGCTCATCCATGCATCACAGTGTGGTGCCTTAGTCGAATGAGCTACGCAGCAAACCACAGACACAATTTTGACTGTGTGAAATTTACAATCGTGGACATTGCTCAAGGACATCAAGGACATGTTGCTTCTCAAATAGCTCCATCTGTGCCTGCAGTAGTATACACAATGGCACGCTGCTTTTGTACCCTCAAGAGTGGTGGCCCTCTAACTGGAAAACTCCAAACACTCCTGCCGAGGGAATGGGTTTGAGAAGGGGAGAAAGGCTTTGAACTGAATACATCAGTCATCATAATTTTTAACACCAGAGAAAGAACGGATTTGCAGAGGCAAAGTTACACACGGCTCTTAAATACTACTTCAAAAGAGCTTACAAACTGGGTGCTGAGCAGGGATGCATTATTCCTTTCATAGTAGAGAGGCATGGGCTACATTATGCCACTGAACTTATACCTGACTGAGAAGGACAGAAGGATTCTTTGGACTCTGTCACCTTCTAATTTCATTCAGAGGTTCATGTTTAAATAATTACAGATTTGAGACACTATTTCAAAGCAGAATTTATGAACTAAATTTACCCAGATGCACTTTGTTCCAACTGTCACTGGCTTAATAACATCCACACTTGATGCGCTTTATAGTGTCAGATTTCAGGAACATCGTAACCTTGTATGTGAGCAGAGAGTCATTGGGCCTTTGGGGGCTATTAAGAAACATCAGGCAACAGGAAGAATGAGACTGCAAAGATGGGTCCTATTTACAGGGCTTTTATTTCATCAACAGTGAGATTCTCTCTCTCTCTCTCTCTCTCTCTCTCTCTCTATCTATTTATCTATCTATTCAACATCTTAGTCTAAGTACATAAAGCCAACCTTACACCAATGAAGGAAACCAAAATGAGCCTACTTCCTTCATGCTACTGATACCACAGTAAATTATTCAATTAAATTCTGGAGAGAAAATTCAACTATCAAACAAATGACAACTGCTTTATATTTCAAGGTGAGATTAACAGTTTTCTCATCTGAAGTGCGGAAATGTGAATACCCTGTATGTAAGCGCACATTTAGAGACCCCTCCTGCCTTACCATTCTCTGTGTTCTCGTGTTCGGTGTCGGTGAGCGTCAGATTGGAGTTGGCCCGGCTAGAGAGGCAGGAGCTTCGACCAGATTTGGTGTTGCGCCCCCAGAGTCGCACCACGTGCTCAGGGGACATGATGCCGTCCGTCTCGGTGTCTGCGTCTGAGCCGATGCTGACGGAGTACCCACGGTGCTGCAGCCCCATATCCCCGTGGTAACCTGTGCCATGGGAGGGCGTGGCATCACCGAATCCCAGGTCCCGAAGTGAGAAGTCTGCCCCTACACACACAGAAGCGCACACACACACACACACACACACGCACACACATTTACTTGTGTGATGCCACAGGTGCTGGATGGGGTTGAGGCCAAGGCTCTGTGCAGGCCAGTCAAGGTCTTCTACACTTTCTCGACAACACCATTTCTATACACCACGCTGTGTTCTTGGTGTCATTGTCATGCTGAAACAGGTGCCTTTCCCAAACTGTTGGGGAAACACAGAATTGTCTAGAATGTGATTGTATGCTGTAGCATAAATATTTGTCTTCATTGGAACTAAGGGGCCCAGCCCAAACCATGAAAAACAGCCCAGGCCAAGGGATGTACAGATACTTTTGGTAATATAGTGTATATACAGTACTGTGGAAAGTCTTAGACACCCTAGATTTTAAAATATAATATATAGTATATATTTGGTCTTAGATGTTTGTTTTTTTGTTTTCTGCATTAGTGTGTCAGTAGAAAAGAGCAAATTTTCCAAAAAATGAAATTTTACAGATACATTTTTGTATTTTGTTAAATAAAGTAATATTTTATGTAATAGACTACTTTTCAGATAAAAACTTGATCAAGGGTCTCTGGGATTACCCGGAGAGCCAGAAACAAGCAAAACAGCCAAAATCTGCAGAAGAACTGTGACAAGTCCTCCAAAATGCTTGGAACAACCTTCCAGCCGATTTTCTTATAAAACTGCCGGACAGTGTACCTAAGAGAATTGATGTAGTTTTAAAGGCGAAGGGTGGTCACACCAAACATTGATTTTATTTAGTTTTTAACTATTTACTGCTCTTTATATCATTTTTTCGATATTTATAACCCTTCATTTCATTATTTTTGAAAGCATCTTAGCTATACAGCATTTTCTTTACAGGCGCCTAGGACTTTTGCACAGTACTGTATTTCACAAATGTGGCAAGATGGAGGTTGGCTCACTAAAATCTGATAAGCTCTTTTTGTATTCCTGATTGCTTGGATCTTTAGTAAGCGAAATCTTCTGCCAAACTCTCAAACACATTCAAAGACATAAATAGTATGCTGAATGTCACTTGTGAGTGGTTATATTTATTTTTTTAAATTGCTATCTTCATACAGACTAGATGCCATATGGCCTAATCAATGCAGTGTGCCAGTTCATGTCAATTCACTTTCTTCGCCAGCACACTTAAAATCCACAATGTGCCAATATGCCTATGTGTTTCAATGAAGCAGGGGAGGGAAATCCACATTCCATATTTAAGCCAAAATCTAAATTCATGGCAAGCCGTTGGCCAGAACTGCCAGAAATCTCCCCTCCAACTTCCAATCTGGCAACAGCAAGGATGGGAAACAACAATAACAGTGTCTGATATGATCGCATCTCTTCGTTTCATCCCAGTGCAGAAACTCAGTACCAAACTCTAATATTGACAGTATTCACAGTATAAAAACATTGTGCTGCAACACAGCAAGTAATACATATCACATAACAAATAAAATCCTTTATGCTTTGGATTAAAAGCCAGGGAAGACATATTTTAGATACTTTGAACTCTTTAGATACTGGTAAAATCAGAAAGAAAATCCTGCAGATTGCTTAACCAATTTTCAAAAAACATGTTAGAACCGCGAAGTGCAATCATATGAAATAAAATTGTTCTGAATATTTTAAAACATCCACAGGGATTACACTGGGGTATGGACATTTACAGTGAGCTCCATAATGTTTTGGACATGTTTTTTGCCATAGTTTTATAATTTTTTTTCTTCTTCTTGATTTGGCTCTGTACGCCAAGATGGCCAGGTTAGAGTTGGTTAAGAAGTAACTAAAAGAGCCTGCAGAGCTCTGGGAAAAGGTCTTATTGACAAATGAGATCAAGATTCACTTGTATCAGAGTGATGGCAAGAGCAAAGTGTGGAGGGCTCATTTGCGAAACATGGTTTCAGGGATATTATCATTAGGGAATGAATGGCTGCTACATGTACTGGCTGATAGCAGCAGCAGAAAGAATGGGACAAGTGTTTGGCAGTTTTTATTTATTACTGTGAAAATTCTTTGGCCATCAACTGTAGAGGTCTTCCCTGGCCTACAAAGGCCCTTAGTGAGTACTGCGCCCACCATTGCTGTCTTTCTTCTAAATGATGCTAAAAAACAGTTGATTTTGTTAAGCCTAAGGTTTGACCCATGTCTCAAGATTTTTTTCATATTTCTCAGCTTCATAATGGCTTCCTTGACTTTCATTGGCAACTCTGGTCCTTATGCTCAAATGCCAATAACCGACTCCAAAGGTAATCAAAAGCCTAGAATCAAGATTAGATACTGAAAGCTCTTATACTTGCAGTAAAGACGCAATTAACACACCTGACTAATCATTGTGGTGCCCTGAAATGGGGTGGGGGGGGGGGGGGGTGCCAAAAAATCTGCTGTTATTTCTAAATGGTGAAACTAAAATGTATTAAAATACCCTTTAACAAAAGTGGTTACATTGGCACTTTAACCACATATGAACTGCTTGATTACGAATCAAAAATTATGGAGTACAGTGTGTCTTGTGGCATAGCCTGTACAGCACTGTCAGCGGTTCGGCTCCGCCCATGCGACCCCTGTTGCATGTCTCTCCCTCTCTCTCTCCTAGTTCTTCCTGTCTCTCTACACAGCACTGTCCAACAAAGCTGAAAAAGCCCTAAAAATATGGAGCTCACTGTATATGCAGCCGTGCTGCAGAGATGTTTCTATCATCCTGAAATTGGTACACTTTGGATGTGTGTTAAAATTGTAAATATAATTTACTGCTCTCTGTCACATGAGAAAATTCAAGAGTTCACGCTCATTTCAAATTTGTTTTCTTCACTTGCATTGTCTAATGTTCCCTAAGCCATCCCACAAGGGAGTCTGCCAAACATAATAAATGATACACTAAAAATATTTTCATTTGAACTAAAAGCGCATTTGTCTCAATGTTTTCATGGTTTTAATTTGATACATTCTTTTTGTTTCTTTGTGTCACTCCCTCCCCCCACCCCCACACACACAGCCAATACCCTCACATGATTTTCTGATTCAGAGGTAACACCTGCAGCTGCCTAGAGCTACCCCATTGCTGCCCTTGCCCCTACCCCCCTTAAATAGGAATGCGCTACACTTCATCACCAATCAAACATAACGTCTTCATTTAACCCAAGCACTAAATTTGTATGCGATGAATCTGAGGGAGCACATCAATTTTCATACCACACACTCCTACTCTGGCCTTTCGAAGAATGAGAGAGTCTGAGATGGTCAAATTTAGTGAACAATAAATGCATAAATTGCTCTATTCTACACCAACTGTTTGAGGCAAATAAGCAAACTAAATAAAAACAGACTGCCTAAGTGTTCGCTTTCTGGCCAATTACCTATGTTCAGGATTAACCTATTTCTTTGGCAAGATGGCCTTCTTTCATTTTCTGAAGGTGACTATTTTACCCCCGCCATGCAACTCGACCTGCAACAACTGACTAATAGCTAAAACTGCAGCCAGTGCTGCTGACTCTATTCGCCTTTAAAGACTGAGCTAATCTATGGTCGCTGCGACCCCAGCTGCCCTCTGCCCCCTTATATTTCCAACCAATCTCCTCCGAAACCACTGGCTTAACAAGATCAGGAGGTCACGATTGTGCCCTCAGCTCATGTTCCACACAAAAGCCTTGAAGGGACACTGTCTTCCATGCAGAAGGTGGTGGGGGGTTGTTCCTTGAGTCAAACTTGGCACGGTGATTTCACTAGAAATATTGGGATGGCAGGTAGGGTTGAGTATCGAGAGCTGGTTCAGAACCCTTTCCAAATTTTCAAGAACCAGGAATTCATTAATAAATGTGTGTTTTGAATGTGCTTGTCAAATCCTGAAAATGTATTTGGCATTTGGGATGAGTGAAATACAAAGAATTTTAATGAACTGCCAGGACCTGCTGCGCTCACGTCTACGTCGCTGGTTACCTAATACGTACTATGAATCAACACACCTGTAATAGGCTACACCCCCATGAAGGGAGAAAATAATCCATTGTTCTCCATATACTAGCAGTCAGGGGATTATCAAGATTATAAAAATGCCAAAATGTTGTTGCATGGTGGGCAGTACAAATAAAAGTCAAGAACCCAAGTTTTGCCCTCCTGTGCAAGAAGACAGGACCAATGAGGGAAAAAAAGTGGATTCAGGCCATTAGACATGATGTGAAAAGCTAGGACCAGTACTGGTCCAGGAAAAGCCAGGAAACTCTGGGATTTATATTTGTATTAAATTTATATTTGTAGTAAATTAGCCATTTTGTCCCCAGTAAGTACTTATAACTTTCATTAGCTGTGGCTAAGAGGCTGTGTCATAAATGGTAATTTGAATGTTTGTTTACTTAGTTTTTTTCAGGATGTGATGTGACATGTAACTGCATAGCAAGCAACGTCACATATCACGTCACACCCAGGAAACAGCTAGCTTATTATGATAACTTAGCTGCTTTTAACTAACATTAAAGTTATTTAAAAGCAGCTTTCATAAAAACATCAGTTAAAAGCAGCTTTTTACATTGGAGAACATAAAACTTATCTGGGTTCTTGTCATTGTTTTTCGTACAGCCCACACGCAACGACTTTCGGAATTTTTATAGTCTTGATAATCCACCGACTTTTAATATTAACTCGTATTAGCACGACAGGTTGTTTTCCCCCCATCGTGAGCGTGGCCTTCATTGTGTGATGCTTTATGCACTGTCTCCATTTAACTTTTTTACTCAAATGACAATTTACCTTATATGGTAAAGATGTTTTTTTGTGGTGGTTTATTGGTGTTTAATTGGTATTCGGTGGTTGGTTGGTGGTTTATATTTTACTCAAAAAATAAATGACAAGAATCAGAACCAGGATTCAATAAGAACCAGATTTGATGAGCAGAACTGGAATAGTAACCAGAATCGATAAAATCTAAACGATACCCAACTCTAATGGCAGGTATGGCGGGGCATGCCCCATACCTATACAGCACCAAGTTTTTCAGGGTTTCCTACAGAAATAACCACAATGACCACAGACTCTCAGCCCTTAATAACATTAACTTCTGTACCTTCTGACCCCATATACACACACAGAATTGGGTAGCATTGCTTTGGAATAGACCATGTTTAATTTGTGTGAGCTAAAATAGCCAATACTGTTTGTTGTAACTTGGCCTCATTTTGATATCAATACTTTAAATGGCAGGCCTAGATTAAGTTTTAATTAATGACAGCACTTTGTGCTTATTGACAGTGCTTTGTATGTGTAACTTGGCATTTCTGTACATTGAAAATGTTTTTAGTTGACATAGTATTTTCACCAATACACAAAATTAGCATATGTTAAAATCTGAATTTGAAGGTAAATGCTGTCATACTGTGAAAGCCAGAAATCCTCATGTCCTTATCACTAGCTGCTTATAATTACAAAACATAATGCATAACACACTTTGAACAACATTATAATACATAATGCATAAAACAAACTGTATACTCTTACAACTCCAAATAATAATAACAATAATAATTGTAACCACACGAACAGAAAATTAATGTTAATTAATGTTAATTAAATTTAATAGATCTGTCTATGGGCTGAGTTTAGTTTTCAAGAACCATGAGTCATGACAACCCACAGGGCTGTCAAACTGTGGCAGCAGGGGGATGAGGAAAATGTTAATTGTGGGAAAATGTTGTTTATGTCACGTCTTGTTCTTATGTTCTTAAATTACGACCTAAAATATACTGTTTTCACCAGGACAACTGTGACAATTTGTTTGTAAACGGTGCTATAAAGAGACAAGTAGCCTATTGAGCGATTGCTTGCTCACCTTGCTGGCAGAACTCGTCGGCCTCCTGGTGCACCAGGTCTTTGACGCGGCTGCCGTAGGCCAGCCTGGAGTCCTGGTCGAAGGCCTTGAGCGTCTCGCTGGAGCTGTAGGACTTGGGCTGCGGCCGGCCGTCCTCGCTGTCCGCTGACGAGCTGGTGTAGCGGCGCTCCGCGTCCTGTCTGGCCGTCAGTGAGCGGTACGGTTTGCGTTCTTTTATGTCCATGGCTGCCCCTTCTGTCGCTTCAGCATTAAACACTGGAGACAGGCGTGGATCAATCCCAGGAATTCTAGCAAAAAAAAAGAAGAAAAACAGAAGGAATTTTCAGGGATATTCTGGGATTTTTTTTCCCCTCTTTTCCTTTTTTTTTAACTACACAGGTTACATTTCAAAAAATATTCCAGCGGCTTTTGGTTCATTTACTAAACGAACACTCACTTAGTCTCCTTCTGAAATATACTCTTCCATGTCCGAAAGAATAATTCAGTCCATATATCGATTTTGAATTGGATACATTAAAATCGAATGAAGAATACTGTAAAAGTATTTTTGCCTCAATTTCTTTAAAAAGTCCAAGGGGAACCAGGCACACATTTTAATTAGAACAAAATGCTGATTGTATATTATAAAATTCAGAATTACATTACATTACAATTACTTGGCTGACGCTCATACCCAGAATGACGTACAGTAGTACAGAGCACCAGTATTATGCTCAGGAATACAAAAATACAGTATCACCAAGAAGACACGGGTGCATTTATAATCAATAAGTATAATGTTAACCAAACAAACAGTAATTTGCACTGAAGGAAAAGAAAGTACCACTTGATAAATAACCTATTTTTACCCTTTTGGATACTGCTATTTGTATAAAAAAATTATCAAAAGGAAATCCAAAGAAATAAATAGAAAAAGAAAGGATATCTAAAAGGGTCAGGGTAGCCATGATGTATGTCTTCAGTTTGCTTTGGAATATTGGCAGGGTTTCTGTTATCCTGACTGCAGTGGGAAATTCATTCCACCACTGGGGGGTCAAAACAGAAGACCTGGAAGTGCAGGCACACAAGGGGGAGGTGCTAGATGCCCAGAGGCAGAAGAAAGGAGAGTTTTGGTAAGTGTAGTGTCTGATGAGCTTTTAAGGATATAATAGAGCTGTCTCTGTAGTTTCCCAACAGGCTAGCACCAAGCGTTGGAATTTTATGCAAGCTGGTATAGGCTGCCAGTAGATGTGAGATGTGAGGTGAGATGGGAAGTGTAGTTTAGTGTAATAAACATATACCACTTTCACATTTATCATTATGGCTGTTTTCAGGCCCACAACAATTTCAGACATAAACAATGATACTTGCATTTTTGTGAAGTGAAACAAAACCAGAAAGAAATAATATGAAGAAAAATGATAAACTCCGATGTTTACAACAAAATGAAAACCTCATAGGTGTTACTAACATTTTTCTAACAAAAGCATAACTTTTTATGATAACCATTTGGTTGTCAATGAAACAAAGCATGAAGTGTCTTTTACATCTTAAACTCAGGTTCTCAAATTTCATGACACACTGCGGCCATGTACAACAGTGAATGATCTGTAACCCATTTTGAAATTTTTTCAGGAGCACTTTCGCGCCAACAAAGCGCTGTTCCCAGGGGAATGACAGTAGATATTCCTGAAGGCTAAGAACAGAAAAACCTTCCACAGACGACTGCTGATTACACAGAACAACGTGTTTAAGCTGAGAGTCGTCTCCTACTGAACAGGAGAAGTTAACTGCACAGGGCACAACCTCCTCTTCCTCACATGTACTACCAGCCTACATGTCTATTAGCATCCATATTAGCAGCCCATCAATTCTGAAGTATTGATGGGCTCCCCTACTTTGTCTGTTGCTTCCTACATGCTTTTCAGGGAGTTTGTTTTTGCCATTGACAGTGCTACCCACTGCACCACTGTGCCGCCCATATTGTTACAAATTACACATACAAATTGTCAAATACTCTGTACAAGTAAAATTTGATTGATTGATTGATTGATTGATTGATATACACATGAATGTAATTTTGCTCATTCTATGAACTGGATTCTATAAACACAGAAAAATTCTATAAAGAATCACTGGTACGTTTTGAGTTTTCCATTTCATGTTACATTACATTACAGGGAAGGGGGGGGGGGGTAGGGGGTTGGTTGTGTTCATTGTATTGTTGCAAACAATAAAACATGTTTTAAATGTAACAGAAGATATACTAGCAAAATCATACATAATAATGAGAACAGACCTTTTAGCCCACTTAGGATCTTCATTTGCCTACAGATTAGGGGTCTCCTCTACTACATGACCTGGCTAGCAAGCTGTTCCACAAATTGACAACTCCTGATATCCATGCAGAATTTACCTGCTGCCCACCTGCTGCTGTATTTGGAAAAAAAATGTCTTCAAAGACATTTGAGGGTTGTATGACTTGGGCTGGGAAAGACGGGAAATCTTGCTTACTGTAGATAGATTCATCTAGCAATAAGAACGATAAGAACGCCTTTCTTGGTCTAGAATGCTACAGAGCTTTTATTTTAATTTCAACACATAGTCTATGCAATATTCCCTCTGTGAGACTCTGTGTGTATGTTTGTGTGTGCACACGCAAATATATTTCATAATTCCTGTCATACAAAGGAAAGTTACAGACCCACTCGGTACTCCTTTTTAAAATGGCTACAATTGTACACACCGCTTGCGAGTAACTATGGAACAAAATTGTTATGTGATTGCACAGTCTGACAAAGAGGGAAAAATCATGATTCACTCTAGATCGGGTCCACAACAAGGGCCAATTTCAGGATTTTGTCAGAAAATTTGCCAACATTTATTTAATTAGCCCAATCATATCTTGACCTGTGTATAAGCACCAGCTACAGCCGCAGACTGCAAGTGTATCCTAGAGATTTTACTGAGCTCAAGTGCAGGAGTGATGCAGCGTAGTTTATAGAGCAGTTGGAAAACTATGGTAATCGGTTGGAACAAAAACCAGCATGCAGATTGGCCCTCCAGGACCGGAGTTGTGCACCCCTGCACAGTTTTATCCAGCTAGCAAAGAGATGTTCAACTATGAGCATGTTTCTGTTCTGAGGCAGCTGCAGAGCTATTTATTATTTCCACATCATTACCTGTCACACCTCGTCAAACCTGGTTAAGGCTTGTCTGAAGGTGCAACAACTTGTCACATTTTAATAAATAGTAAAGAATTAATGAGTTTTAAGCTAAATATAGCTTTATATTTGCCAATGTAAAAATAGATGTGAAGTTACTCTCAAGACAAGATTGGATTTTTCAACCCTTTGAAATGGGAAAAAGTTGCACAAACCAAAAATGGTGGTATAAAGAAAAAAATGTCAAAAATGAATACATACATGCATGATGTACATCACAGTTTTCTGTTGGAAATAAAATTAAGCCTGCCTTCTTATGTCCCTGCTAAGAAACCCATCTTTACATTACATTACATTACATTACAGGCATTTGGCAGACGCTCTTATCCAGAGCGACGTACAACAAAGTGTATAACCATAACCAGGAACAAGTATGACGAAACCCCTAGAGAGAAGTACCGGTCCAAGTACAGGGAACAACCGCATAGTTCAACTTGGACCCTGATGGTTAAACTGATTAACACTAACAACGAGAACGGCAACAACGCAATCTATGGAAAAATAAAAATAAAAATACAAGTAGTCGTTAAGACAGTTGATGCGCCTAAGTCACCTATGAAACAGCTGCCTAGTTACAACCCTAAGTTTAGTCATTCACAGGGGGGAAGGGAGGGATGGGGAGAGGTGCAGCCTGAAGAGATGGGTCTTCAGTCGTCGTTTGAAATGGGTCACAGTCTCAGCTGTTCTGACCTCCACAGGTCTCTGATCTTAGTCTGTGGCAAAACATAGGTGGCACCAAAGATAGTGCCAGAAAGTATATTTAGGATAGGGGTTTTCATAGAGACTTTCTATGGTTTTCTCTGAACAACGACATGCTGATTTGCCCTTGCGGCTACTTGAATACTTTTTTGGGTGCCTAAAACTCATTTTCCCGCAGCAGACCCACATAAAGGTGTCAGAGAGCATTTTGCCACTTCACACACAACACCACGACAGGTCAGGCTTTTTTCCCTGTTTGTTTTCCACCAAAAAAAAAACACAATTCATCAAACATTATTCATCACTTTAAAAGGACATACAGTATATTTATTAGTCATATGGAAAACTCTCAAACATCATATTCCAGTGCTTTTTGAATATTCACTACAGCATTAAATGCAAAAACAGCATTTCATTTCAGGCCAAGAAGCCAAAAGCATCTACAGTACAAAGAGTTGATTTGTATGTTTTATTTTGTTTGTCTTATGACAGTCCTATGTAATGAAACTGAGTTTTTCCATTTCCATGTGTGTGAGGGTACAGACTGAACAAATCACCAGTTAGCTAGCTATAAATTTAGCCAGACTGAAACAAACACAAAATATAAAGCCATCGTTTATACATACAAATATATTTATGTACACGTGCTATAACAGTACAGCCAATGATACTTTATATAAATAATTTCATATTAAGAAAAAAAAGCTGAAAACGGTGAAAGGACTCACTTGTTACCTGCTATTATTTTTATGAAATAATATTTGATTATTAATAAGGATAATGTTATAAAAATTGAAATATTTCACCCCTTTGGATCTATGTATGAATTTAACATGGCTGTGCTATTAATCCTTGCTTATCTGTCACAAAATCATTCCATCCCTCTGTTTTTTTTTGCAGTTACGATGAGCAGGATGAAGCCCCTGATCATATTTGGTGTCGTATTTCAGTTATGGGTTTTGCAGCAAATGTAGACTAGCAGAGCATGAAGAACTACAGGGATTCATTCTGGGAAAATACAGCACTGCAAATCATCTCGCCATAAAGTTTATGAGCTGAGTCCTGCACAGACTTTTTTATTTTATTTATTTATTTCTTACGTGGCAAACCGAAATGCAGCACTTGCACCAGGGTTTAAAAGAGGCAGACACCTTCACGCGAAAGCAAGAGCTCCGTGTGTGCAGTATTAGGGACATGAACCTCTGTCCTCCTCTGAAAACAGAGGGTCCTTCTGACCCCAAGACAGTCTGGACTCCGAGCAGGAGGTGAATCCAGCAGGAATAGCTAATTACAGACTTGCCATAACTCCAAATAACATTACGCTACGGTAGAACAAAACATAAAAAATAAGAACAATTTATTCAAGAACCGACTGTAGCCACAGCAATGGCAAAATGTGTTCTGTACAAATTTCAGTGATTATTGAGTGATATTCTATTCATTATATTTATAACATGACTCATTGTCGTGTATGAAGCTAAAGAAAGTAGCTAAAATACAACATTTAATTGGTTTCTCACTGCAATCTAGTAGACGCCCAAGACTGAGCTCAGCTGAAGTGTTGTATTTATCATTGGTAATAAAAAGACTAGAAGACAATCCAGAGACTAATGGGAAATGTGCAGTTGGGCTTGTCACAGAAGAAGCAGTCAACAACATATAAGAGGCTATATTATTCAGAAGGTTATCAGGAGGGCGATGTCACACTAAAGGGGGTTGTATCAGTGTTGATTTATGAAGTTGATGAGTAGGTAGCTCAGTTATGTTCTCTGAGGCAGGAGTGGAGTAGGATTTGCCTTCCCAATCCCTACAATTTTCCATTACAATAGCAAAATTAGCCTCTTTCCCCCCAAACCAGGCAAGCTCATCATCCTAAATTAAATGTGGCAGCTTTTTTTCGATTGGTCTGAGCATCAGTATTTATGGTGAAGCGCTAGTCTAATGTGACTCAGAGAGACACAGACTGATTAAAGCCCACACCACCCCAACATGTACCATTTTATAGCAGTGTCTTTCTTTAATATTCAATGGGTTTGTGGAACTTATGAAAACTTGGTTGTATTAGAAAAAATACAACTGAAAGAATCTTTGGAGATGGGTAGGTTCTTTTGAAGTTGTTAAAATTGTTATATGGAGTAAAGCACCAACATTAATAAAGAATATAGCTTCTACATTTTTTTTTGTAATGTGCTAAAGTGCACAGTGCAAACAAAAGACCTTAAAGTACAAGTCACATGATTAGACACACATGACCGATTCACATGATAATACATGATTGTAATCATTGGAAACAAGAACAGCCTATTCTGTTAAGAAAGCTATGCTACATTTTATAGTTGAATCATAAGGACATCAAATTGCAATTATGACAAACAATACATTTTCACATTTAGGCACAATAGAAGGTAAATAGTATTATCCACGTTTGAGAGCCAGAAAAGATGCCAGCTAATGTTGCCTTTCATCCATGCCTTTTTAGAGATCAGAATCTATACACAATGTACCAAGAACCAATTCTTATATTTTTTTACTTCTCGTTCACAAAAGACCTTTTATTGCCCTGGGCTATGACTAACCTGTGGCTGAGATCAAAGAAACAAGCTAAATAAACGGTCAGATAAACCAATTTTTTTTGCAGTTTTGGAAGCGTGCCCTTAAAATGAGATCTTGGAGTGACCCCGGTTTATGACACCTGTGGTTAATGCTCGACTGAACAGAGGTCTTTGTCTAATCCCCTCCCACTCTACAGGTCATCAGAAAGAACTAAGCTATCAAATCACACAGGAGTGTAATGCACGGATAAGTCCAGGCCACTCACATAGAAACAAAGAAGATTCTATGAATTGCAGATGCTTTTGTTGGGTATGTGAGTCGGTCATCTTTTGTTTGCATTGACAGCTAAAAAGATGGCAGTGATTAATGACTTGTAACCCTCAATGAAAGAAAGGCCTGGCTACACACAAAAACATCTTTTCTCCTTTCAGTAGAAAACGCACTTCAGTTTTGTCTGAGCAAACCGAGTCTAGTTTCAAGATTACTACTGTTCCTCCCTAAGTTTTAGCAAAGACCCTCCAAACCTATGCAAATTTGACTGGTGTGGGGACAGGCAGAACCCCAGACGTATTAAATGTACAAGGTGCATTGTTTTAATTTCAAAAGCGCAAGCTTAGTTGAAACGGCCACATCTCCTTTGCATATCCTTTCTTCCCTTTTAATTGGCTGGTATGCACAGTTCTCCACCCAAGGGACCATGGGAACGACAGGCAACTCTTTCAGCCAAAGCAACAGGCAGTAAAACCTTTTGTCAACCGACGAGTAATGCAGATAGTATCACGCCCTCACATCACCACGTCTGTGCTCAAACACAGCCGTTACACCCAATACTACGTTTCTTTAGGTGAAGGGGATGTGGGGACTGGTCATTCTCTTTGTCTTCAAAAATTGCAGTTCAGCCACAAATCAAAATATTGATTTTATTTCCGCAGAAACATTGCTTTTGCTGATATTGATTTTTGAACTCCTAGGGGTCTTAAACAATAAATAATATAAACACTGAATGCAGCTGTTAAATCACTTTACATCAAAAGAAAGGTTACAACACAGACAAGGGTAATGGGGTTACAACTCAGGCATGGGTGATGGGGGCCTAAAGAGTACTCTGGATCCCCAATTAGTTATGTTTTCCATTTTTTAAGATGAATTTGGACAGCAGAGAAACGGCAGAAAAAAGCTGAGGAAGAACACCTGTGTTGTCAATTTATCCATCATCATTCTGTTTCTTGCTCAGTAAAAACTTGGATGGACTGCGTAAATGCAATTTTGAGCTGCCTAAGGAAAACTTTGGAAATTGAAATTAAATCTACTCAAAAACTGCATTTAAATAAAAGCCTGTTAGATAAAGGCACGAGAGTGGATTGTGGGTAATGAAATCAGCCACTGACAGTCTATCAGGGGAGAAAAGAAAAGTTGTTGCACTCAGTCAGGAAGTGCTGGCTATAGTATTATTTTTTAAATAAGCATCGTTACCTATATGTATTGCCTTTGAATTTTAGAGTCACTGCAGCAGGAAACAACCAATATCAACTTCATTTCACATTATTTCAATGTACTATAAGGGAATGAATGCACGTGCAGCCATTTACAATTGAACCTCTGTGTTTGTTGCACTGGGATGCTGCCATCCAATGAGATACAAATGCAACGCCTACACTTTCGAAAAAAGTGGCAATTATGACCGAATGTACACCTGGGAATATTAAAAGGCCATGATGCACAGGATACATTTTTAGGCAATGCAGATGGGACATATTGTCAGCAAGAATTATGGAGAAAAGCAAATGGTACAAAAATCTGATATAGTGGGCTGCAAGAAATTAAAGCACAGTGAGAAAATACTATTGAAACAGCCAGAAGGGCCATCACCTCAGTTGCTTCTGTAGCCAGGAAAATCCCTGAACATACCAAAAAAAAAAAAAAAAAGATAAATTATGATGCAGTAGCCACACTAAGAGCTGGACAGCTAAGTAAGACAGAGCAAAATTGTAAAGGCTTGTGTTACATATATAAGAAAATTTTATCTAATACAAGGGTCCCCAAACCCAGTCATGTTTTCACCCTAAAATCATTTTCTCAAGTTCAGACTCAAGAAACCAAGGGAGGTCAGATAAGTGTGTAATAAACTGCTTTAAATGATCAAGTATGTGCTGTGTAACAATAAAAATCAGTACACCCCGTGACTCTCTAGGACCAGGGTTTGGGAGCCCTGTGCTAATATAACACTAGCTACAGAATTAAAAATATCAAGAGGAGATGGATGTGAATGTGAGTATGTTCATGTTCATGTCACAAAAGAGCAGCTAACCAACCATTGTGAAGCCAAATTAAACGCAAATGGATCCATGATGCCAGACTGGCACTATAAATAACTAGTCACATTTTCTGATATGTAGGAGCCCAAATGATATTGTGGGTATAAAATGTGCGCTTATGTGAAAGAATGTGAACTCTACCCAGATAAGGGCCCAGATGCTTATTTCAGCACTTGCAGCAGTGCAGACAACGACCACATCTCCAGGCAGTCCATTCTGTCACTCGCCTCAGCCAGCTCAAGCAGAAGATAATTGAATAAAGGAATAAAAATGAAAGGTGGAAGGGTGAGTAGACAGAACATTGTGTGCGCTAAGACCACATTCAGATATGCTGTACAGAGGATGCAAGAGTATATTTCCAGTGGTTGGGAAATCAAAGAACCAAGCTAATTAATGTTGTGGTTTTGGAGATGTTTAAGTGCTTCATGAGAAATGAACACCAAGCTGAATGGCACATACACCATTAGCTTGCAACAAATGATGAAAACTGGGGGGTGAGGGCCACGCAAAGTGGTTGATATAATCACCCACGGGAGGGGCCGGACCTGTTGTGACAGTAAATGTCCTCGGAAAAAGTGGATTTGTAAGGTACAGAATTTAAACAGTCAGAGAAGTGAGCTGAAAGATGCAATATAAATGCAAATCACTAGCCTTCCATTCATTAAATAATTAGCAGTTTCTGTTTCTATTCATGCCTCCTGCCTGGTTTTGGGGGTGGGGGGCAGGTCTATCACCCTGCTGTTATTTATGGACAGAGCGATATCCCAACCCCCCACCCCCCTTATTTGTATGCTCCAGGTCTCCAAAAACGGCTTTTCCACTGGCATGGCCACAGATCTCTCCCAGTGCATGGCTATTTTGAAAACATTTTGGAAAGGAGCTGGATGGCACTTGCCACACAGTTATATAATCGCAATCTGAATAATGCATCTCTCCATTACTCAAGTGCTTTCATCCCACCGCCTCGCAGGACACATCAGTCTGCTCTGCGTGTTTTTTCTGAATGATTTTCTTTCTACATGCGTTCATATGGAATATACCATAGGCTCCTGTCTATGGGAGAAGGATGAGAAGACCTGCTTTACGTAAACAATGTTACCATAAACTATGATGAATGCAAGCAGACCCGGAGCACGAGACAAACACAATGACTCGTCTGGGTCTTAGTTTTTTCCAGCTGCGGGCTTTTATCCAGACAGATTAGAACCGAATCTGCCACGTACAGAATCTAGAATATCTGGAAAAACTGAGAGGCAGGCTTTACTCAGAAACACAGTTAACAGCTTAAGTTTAACATCAACCAGGGAAATTCAGCACATCATCCATTCTCTCATGCTAAACAATCCTAGTGCCGCGGAGGTAATTTTTATCAGGACTTCCCGTCTTTGTAAAATCTAATAAAAGGAAATTAATATAACACATGCCACAATAAGCAGCTTACCCAAACGCATTCTACAGATTTCCGAGAAATAACCACCACCTGGCACCAAAGCCATAACATAAACAGTCTTAATAATCACATTTTTCCCTTTTATCCATCTATAAAATAACTTACCAAAGCAGCTCAGGTGAAATTGTATACAAAGCTACCGTGGCAGTGCTCCACTTAAATTCAAACTGGCAAATCTACCTGCTTACCTTGTTACACACAAAAAAGTTCAGCAAGAACCTGAACTTCGTAATTTTACTCATAAGGTAGTAAAACTACAAGCCAATAAATGAAGGCTGTAATGTCCTTGATTACAGGCTTTCATTTGGTTGACAAGATTACTGGGTTTATTGCCAAAACTAATATGAGGTAAAAGTGCCCAGCAATGTATAGACTTTATATACCCAGCATAAGCATAGAAAAATATACTTACTGAGTATGCCAAATTGAATAAAATCAATTAAGCAGTTGCATATGGTGCAGGCAAAATCTGACACAATAGGGCCGTTGCCATGCCCTCCATGTAGAGCTCCGAATACAGTACTTAGCCAGGACACATAAAAAGTTTTTTGAATTTTTTATTCCAGTTTTTCATCGTACTGTCAAAAAAAAAAACTGGGAACAAATCCAATTCCTACGCTCCACTTGTGTCCTTGTGCTGAGATGCACACATAAACAAATTAAGCTGACAATTATGTATGTACCTTGAATATCATATGGCCTCATTTGAAAGTCAAATGAGCTCTTTCAGTGTATGAGTTATTCCCATTCTTTTGTTGACTTTTTTGTAAGCATTTCATTTGTGGGTTTATTTCCCTCCCTCTCCTCCAATCAGCAGGCTACATTTCACATGGCACCTGGTCCCCTTTCATACAGCCAGACCACCCATTAGTCTTTCCAGTCCTTACTAGCTCCAGTGCTCAGTGGAAACACAAAGGAAAAATGGGGAGACTCTAGGTGAACAACAGGTGAACGTCTGGCAACTAAAGGCCTCATTATGGCAAACTGGGGCGCAATTCCTGTTCTGCCTCCCCACCCCCTTCCCCCCCCCCAGCCCCCCCACCTCGAGAACAAAATAAGAGAAACTTCAGTGCTAGGCTCAGTTTAGGGGGGTTGGGCCTCTGAAACTCCTGGGCATACATTGTGAGATGCACACAATGAGGTCAGAGCAGGCGGGAGATGATGCAGAGTGGAGATCTCCCCCAAAATTTGAAGATGAGGTAAGACTGGGGGCATGTCTGGCTCTCTAAAAGCCCCCGGAGCTGCAGGGGATGTTGGGAAAAATCAACCTGCCAAAATCAGACTCCTTCCTGTATAAACCCGACCCCCCCCATCTCAAAAGCTTTAGTACATACAAAAGCAGCTACGAGAAACTGCTGCAATTCCCCCGTGCCAAAAAACTACTAATCACTCTGAATGCTTCAAGGTATAGGCTGACACAGAGAGAATAGGAGGCTATGTATCCTGACCTACACAGTAAATAACAGGACAGAGGGGGGCATTCATTCACTCCTTCACCCTCCTCTGTAGCACACCCCCACCCTCCCCCGACCTTGACCTGTTCATGCGAACTCTTTCCCACACGTAAGACAGGCTGATTGAGAAAAATAAAAACATTTTGAAGAGCAATACAAATAGCGTATCTATTTAAAGCTGCCCTGGGAAAGTTGCCATATATACCGATGCTTATGAGCAGTCTTGCAGCCGATGAAAAGAAAAGGGTAGACACAGGAGAGGAAGCTCACAGTGGGAGACATGGGAACTGAATACTCTCCATTCATGTTTTTATTTTTTCGCCAAATCCAGTGGCCACAGAAAGAAAAAATATAACCCGTGAGGTAACTCCCACCCATCGCCCTCCCCATCAAATGGATCCCAGCTCAGAGGAATTTGTCGAGGGAACGAGACACCAGGCCAGACTGACGGGTCAGTGCTGGTGTCACGCTTTCTCATTAGGCTGTGATTGCAGCTCATTATCCACCTGGATCTGATTTAAAGCGAAGCCTCCGGGTTTTAAACCAATGCTAATCCCAGCCAAAGAATGATCAACTAGTAGAAGTAATCCAAGGCACTCGAGCCAATCACGGCAAGTCCGACCTCTGACATGCTGACTTAGTGCAGAGCGGCTCAGAGCAGACAGTCATCCCTTCGATCGATAAAGCTCAAGCACAACCGACCGCCCGGGCGGGAACCGCTATCCCGCTGTCTTCCACGCGCGGAGAACTGTTTCACTAGTAACCCCTCTTTTTCAGCCTGTTCTCTCTTACCTACTGTCTATGGAATATACCGTAATATGTTTTAATATGTGGCCTTTTTTGGAAAAAAAAAAAAAAAAAGATAAATATACTTGACAGCAGTGAAACTTCTTTATTCTGAGCTTCTTTAAAAATATGCGGCAATTTCACAAAAGGTCAATAATGTGCATATTTTCTCATATACTGCGATACAGTCATATTTCATTTCAATACATTTTTAGAATACTCCAGTTCTGTAAATAAATGGGCAACTAGCACTCTTTTGTCACTGAGAACATAGAGATGTTTTGAAAATGAAACTGTTGACTCTTGTAGCGTTAGAAGACTTGGGTGCCCTGATATTGGCCCCACCCAGGTGTCTGTGTGACTCCTCCAAATTCCTGACCACTGCTTTTCCTTTTTTTGGGACAATGTGGAATTTTTGTTGTTTTTGGTATCGGCTTCCTGTATGCCATGTAACACAGGGGCGTCCAATGTTACCCCAAAAGGGCCAGTGTTTTTGTTTTTTTTTGCCCAGCACCATGAGCCCTGATTCTACTTTTTAAGGTCTGGATTGAAGACCATGCTTAGTTAATTAGTTGAATCAGGTGTCGTGCCGGGCTAAAACAAAAACCTACACTGGCCCTTTTCCAATAAGATTGGACTCCCCTGAGGCATCATGTATGAATACCATGTGACGTGATTAAGAGCCACTCTGCGAATAGTTTTGACTTGGGTTTTGCCAGGACATCCATATGTATTCATACTGTACTGTCTGTGCCCCTCAGAGGTCATTACATCACATTACATTACAGGCATTTAGAGCAACTTTCCAGACTTAACTTTCACAACTTTAGCATTTTTTGTCCAGAGCAACTTTCACAACTTAAAAAAAAATTTTTTTTTTACATAGTACCCATTTATACTGTTCAGTTACAAGCCCATTTCCCGAACCATTATACTACACAGCCAGGTCAGAGATAAGGTCTCCAAAACTGCTGACACGAGCGGTTTCAAAGTACAGATACAAACAGCATAAAGTGAAACACATGCCCTTTGTTGTTCTGCACAGGTCTGCATGCTTCAGTTTCAACCTCAACGCAAATTTCACAAGCTGCGCTCAAAGGACCAGTGATGGATATCCTTCAGTTCAACTTTTTTACCTCCCTCAGTAGGAAAACACCCTTCAGGCAAAGATACACTGCTCCATACGCCTTGATGGGTTTTGACAAACAGTTGTGATAAGTGAGAGCGTTTATTAAACAGGCGTAATGTTATTCTTGAGGAAGATATGAAAACAAATTTGGTTTGGTGGCAGTTGCCTGTAAGACATTTTTGTAGTCACAGTAAGCTTCAAGAAGATTTAAGAAAACATATGGGGGCTTCAAAGGCATTTAGTGATGCTCTTTTAAAGGAATTATAACTGGATGGAGACTGTATTCAGCTTGTGGTGTTGTGGTGGCCACATCGAGCTACAAATAACATCTGTCATGCAGTGTGGTAAGGAATCTGGAATAAAGTGGTTAAAACAGCAATTTAAAGAAAGACCTGGAAAGCTTTCCAATGACCCACTGTAACACAATTTTCCATATGTCCTGTTTGCTTTTGTCAAAATGTGAAATAGATACACATATTTCTTTTTAAAATTCCAGGCACTATACTAATGTTGTAGATGGACAGTAAGATTTCCAAAAAAAAAAGGCAAGAAAAAAGATGAAAAATGTGAAGATGATGGATGTGACACTGCTTGAATCAATTGGCACAAGTTTGTCTGTTTGTACAAGCTTGCTGACCCAAGCTCATTAAAAGAGCTGACCAATACAGGAACTGAACACATTTGATCAGAAAGTGTTATTGTTTCCACATTATTCGACAAAATGTGTGAACTCAATAGAACCAGCAAAAATATGAACTATGCTACCATTAAAAACACCTGCTGTTGTAGCTGAAATAAAACACACAGGACAAAGGTGAAATTATCTTTACCTTTACTAGTGAAAAACCTGTCTTGCATACTGTTAAGACACAACTCTGAGTGCCAGGTGATACCTTTCCCATTTAAAAAACTTATTTCATGCCGTAGGTGTACAACCATTCATGAATTTTCAAACCCCAAACTGCTTATGACTTCGTAAGAATTCTGCAAAAGAAAGCCTTGAAATGAATAATTGAGACCCATTCAATACTTGAGATTTCATTCAGAGAAGCTGAAATGTGGGGTTGATTTCTTAAATGCCTTCATCACAAACTGTCTGAATGGGGGCTAATGGCTTTGTGCTTGCCAACCAGAGAGCGGAAGTGTCTATACCAAAACTGGAGAAAAATTGCACTAATGAAGCTAGACAGAAAAAGAATGTGCCAAGACGAATCAAGGGATGGATGGTAATTAGCAATAACTGAAAGTGACACTAAAACAATGTGGCACGTAGTCCCCTACATGTGTTTCTGATGAGGACAAGGCCTTCAGCTGAACATAAAGGAAGGATCCTTCTGTGGGGACGGGGCACTGTGATCCGAACCTACTGGCCCGTCACGCTGTGCCTTAACAGTTCTCTCCCCCAGCAGGATCAGACCTCACAAAGTCTAGGGGATGCAGCTGGATCTGAGGGTATTGGGAGATTAATTAGAATTCCGTCACAATAGGGGTCTGTAGACTCCAGGGCAACACGTGACGCACCCCAATTAAACTTGTTTTAGCAGTGGGGACTGCGCGTCGTGGGATGTTAGCCTCAAAAGGAAACTGCGATGTCTCAGGAACACTGAATCTGGCCTGGGGGTGGGTCATTCTCTCCTCGATTTAAATAAATCCCATGACCAGAAACAACAAGTGTCTCGTGTCCCGCGGCTGCACTGTTCACCAGACCTGGACAAGAACATCTTTCTCCATCTAATCAGGAGGCTGCTTTTTTTTTGTTCCGTGCATTTCTCGATTCCTTCGCTTCTCATTTTCAACTCTGCAGACGAGAGCGAGGCATTAGGATTTAATCCTCAGACTTTGCTGGTGTAAATCCAGTGTGGAGTAACACCCCGCAATAAACACTCACAGGATTATCCTACAAAACCCACGGTGCCATTCTCTATCTCCCTGGCCCACATTTTTAAAAGTGTGTCATGCTCCCGCGCCTCTTATGAGAAGGGCGTGTGAGGCGACTCTGGTGAGATGAGAGAAGGCCGTCGAGAGCCAGGTGTGGGCTTCCAGGCCCAGAAGCAGTTAAACACTTCACACATAAAAAGCGCAGTCTGATATCCGACCTCAAATATCCTAACAGGAATGGCGGAAAGCCTTCGGAATATTAAGCTCCAACGGAACAACGCCTCGGAATGCTGACAACCCCAGGTGCTCCGTTCCAGGTCCTATCACAGTTACAGTCCTGTACGTGATGCCGATGTGCTGCCTTAACACCCTCGTCACAGCTAGCTGGCTTGTAAAAGTTGACACGAGGGCAAATTCGCAGGACAAAATTCACTCAGCGCAGCAAAAGGGGTTGCCATTAGCCATTTAAACCTTCCTATTTGCTGGCAATTTACTGAAAGCAGCATGTATAACAACCAACAACAAATCAATCAACTCACTGCAATAAATCAGGGATAGACACAAATGTCGTCCCCCGAGTGTACCTTAAATTATTGATTTCCCAAGACCAATGCTTAGTGGTGAAATTTGAAACCCATAAAAGATTTTTAAAATGCTAAAATAATATTTTATCACAGTACAATGTATATTTAAGATGACCACTTTCAAACACAAAACAATATGGGGTGATTACAACCAGACCAAAATTTTCATATTCATTTTATATTCCATATGAAGAACAAAGGTTATTGAAATGTTTAAAATGTAGACAACGGAACAACACTAAAATAAAATAGAAATATTGATCATTTTCTCATGGGCGTATTTTTGAACAGCTGGCATCAACACATCTGCTGTGCTGTGTGCTGTATCCAGGGATTTGGATGACTTTCAAAATGCACTTTATCTCTTTGTGCTTTTCCACGAGCCATGGGAAAACCTGACAAGCATTCTGTGTGTGTGTGTGTGTGTTTGTGTGCACACGCGCATTTGTGTGTGTGTGACTGTGTGTGTGTATTCTGAGCTCTATCTTCTTCTGCCATAAAAGTGTTACCGTCGCAAGTTACATGCGGCTTGGCATTAGTGTTCTTTCTTTATGTTGTCAAGGTTACATGTGAAAATAATTATAGGATCAGAATTGTGTAAAAAGGCACATCAGAGAAAATGGAGAAGATGCACAGTTAACAAGCAATCATGTTTTGTTATGTTGTTCTGCCATTCAGTCCTGACAACTACAGCGCTGCCAGTAAATTATTTTTCTAATTGTTGTGGGGCATATTTCTTCTTTTATTAAACAAGACAACCTGTCACACAAAGAAAAAAGGATTTAGCTCCAACAGTGCAAAGTAAAACCAAGTATCTCATGGGAAGAGAGGCTGAACATGGCAAAGATCTAACATTAACTAAATAAAAGCTACTTGCTCTTTGTGCTGTCCAGTGTCTCCTAAAACGCCCTGAAAAATGTATGCTTTGCTTCGGCACTTTTTGGGATTCAATATGATTAGCAAAATTTGTACCCACATTTACAGATTTACTGTTTATTTTCCGCATTATGTAAGGCAACACGTTTCCAAGGATAAAACATAATTTGGATGAGAGAAATTAGGGGGTGCAAACGGGGCCACTCCTGGTGGCCATATCGGCACCTTTTGTGGTCCCTGGCTACCATGCCATGCTTACTGTTAAACTGTAAAAACTAAATATTGCCTGTGGTTATGGATTTTTTCATGTTGTTGAGAGAACAAGTCTTGCACATTCAGAAATAGAATGGTTCTGGATAGATGCATGTCACAATGACTGGGGTAATATTAACATCATCTCACATCAATAATCACATAGAGTGCAATCTTCAGCAATCTGCCCAGTGGTGAGTACATGTTGTTTGAAGTACAGTAGACATATACAGGGCTATAGCAGTTGTGCTGATACACCTTGATGGAGAGCAGGCTGACTGATCAGCATTAGGACTGATCAATTTCTTTTGAGGCTTTCAGCAAATGCAAACATTTGACTTAAAATGTAGCATTTTATATACAAAAAGATCAGTATATCATTGGAGTCCATGAATTTTTATTTTGGAGATGCAAGGTTTTTTTGCAACACCGATGACATATTTTAAAGGCAGCAAGAGACCAAACAATAAATAAAAAATATGACGATTATCACTGGACCCAGAAAACCTGCAAGAACTGCAGTGGCATCAATTTAATGCCCGTATAATGTGAATGCATCTGACCGTGCGGATGTGCCTTGGCATTCGTGAATGTTTGTGCAGCCTTATCGACGGAGACATTAAAGCACGCCATGAGATGCTTCGGTCCCGAGGCCATGAGATTCCACTGGTAAAAAATCAGCAGACGCAGCACAAGCTGACACAGGTTCCGTATGGCGATGGGATTATTCTCCTGGCCTGGCTCAGGCATTTCTTCCCTGCTTCTCTGAGTGCAGGCCTCCCACTGCTCATATCCCATCATGCACCTCTTCCACACTGGCCACGTCTCCGTCTCTCAGAGGAGGACACGAAACAGCAACTCTCGGCCGGTTATGCAACGAGGTTGCATAAAAATGTAAAAACCCTATATTTTTTTTTGTTAAAAAAAGACTGGCAGGATAGAACCGCTCTCTGCTTTTGTTCTCAGTTTCAAAAAGGTCCAGGATCTGTCTGGGACACTGAACATAAAACAAGGCCTTCCTGGTCATTGTGGTAACAGGACCCCTTCATTTTCAAACCACACACTTACGGCAGGAGGGGAAGGGAGCTGCGGAGGGTGCCCTGTTTCACTTGACGATGTGCTAATCTGTCAATCCATCCTAAACTCATTAGAGGGGTAAAATGGGCAGGTCTCGGGCTGGACCACTATGCTCTATGCGCACATGCCAGCAGATGGCCATGCCGCTTTCCACCCCCACCCTTTTCACATCATCAAATACATTTTTGAGTCATTTTGGGGAGGGGGGAGGTATTCTTTAAGAAGTATGTTGAGGGTTCCCTTTGTTCCATTGGAGTGCTAAAGTGTCGAAAAAATAGGAGTGTGTGGGTTGGGTGGTGATGGTTGTCCTTTCAGCTGTCAGGTTAGCACACTGCATCATTTATACATTAATCTCATTTCCTGACTAAATCAGGATTGATCACCACAGCAATCACCAGCCAGGATCTAATCAGGTGGAGGCCCAGTATAGAGGCACGCTTCTCTGTAAATAAAAAAAAAAACAGCAGTGTGCCACAGAATACCAGTAACAATGAGGTCAACTGGATTACCCTTTTCCCACGACAGGTGCGCTTTCTACATACTCAAACTAAGCCATCAAAGCCTGATCTAATGGCACGTTGGCTCTGCTCTATTCTCGCCTGATGGATTATTAATTTTTTTTTACATAAATAAATCTTTTTATTACATCACACTAGCATCATTGAATGAGTGGATATTTGCACCATGGAAACACCAGGGTTTGCCTGGTAACGCAGAAGAAAGCAGAGAGTAGAGAGGGCTGCTTGGTAACAAGTTCTGGCACTGAGACATCCCAACCCCCTACCCCCCCACCCCCCGACTTGTTGTCGGGTCATAAATTAGCCTGAATTAACACTTGCGCTGATGTCCCGCCTCTCTCCATCCCCTCTCCCTTCCGCTCAAGGCCTAATTGATCTATTAACCAAATGGATGTGGGGACTCAAGCTCTCTTTGAGCTTCAATTTATAGCTAAAACACCCTGTTTTTCCCTCAAGTCTAATGACAATGTCTGGTAGGGAAGTGTTCCATTTGATCATGGTGGGTTAGCATCAGGCCACCCCATTTAAGAAGCAATTGATCTTATGACTGTTCAGACTTGAGCGAATAACAATAAGAAACATGTTTTTCTCGTAACGCAGAGAAAATGCTTGTCTGTTTCTCGATATGAGAACAAAAGTAAAGCCAGCAAGTGTGAGATTTCGGAAACGGGGAATTTATTGACATGCATAGCATGTTCACTGGAGGACAATACTGTCTTACCACTTTTAGTTGGGCCCATACCCCTTTTATAGCTCTGCATATACTGCATGTTTTCTTACCAAAGCCTAAAGTATAAAAGTATCTCTGACCCAGGCAACTCAGGAAGGACGAAGTAAAAACGTGCAGCTGTTTAAATTAAATCAACCGCATACATTTTATTCTCTCCCTTGCCCAGGAGAGTGAGGGAGAGAGTGAGCGAGAGAGATGTCTGCCACAGCTGGTTGTAATTTTCCCCAGAAGTCTGTTTCCGTGGTGATTAAAAGCAAACCTGACAGCCGTGTCTCACTGATGGTTGGGAGCACCTAAAGTGAGGTTTGGATGCCGACCGGCACCCCTGTATCTTTGCTTATTAGTCCTATCTGCCCGGGTTCCCTGACAGGATCGCGGAACCACACAAAGCGCTCCGGACAGCCTATTAACCCTGCCCGTTCAGCACCACGGAGAGTTCAGATAGCCCCGCAGTCAGTACGCCAACTTTCTGAGCCTGCCCCACTGAAGTAAGTGACACCGGTCTGCACATTCATTAACCTGACAAGCATCCAGTCTAGGGGGTATGCGTCAAGCCAGCACACTGTCCAAAAAAAAAACTGATCACAGGGAGATCACATGACATGAGATGCAAACAGGGGAACAAAGAAGCAACAATCTAATCAACTCTCAAAATCGAATCATTGTTTTTAATTGTCATAATGCCAGGCCTTTACTAGAAAGAAATGTGCAATAACCATGGAACTTCAGTCTAATTTCAGAACAAATCGATCAAATCTCACCGACGACTGAATTGGCAGACTTGTTTTTTATAGATTTTTATATTTTGTTCTTTGTATGTTTAGCTCATGTTCAAACATTCAATTCCGGCCAATCCCCCTGGGCAAAAGGTTTCTATTCAATCATGACAATGGAGCATGCCAAAGGCACACAATTCTGATATTTGGGGGTCAGTGTATGCTGGCTTTTGTTCTGACCAGTTACTCTGGCTAGGTTATCTAAACGCTTGTTTGCTCCTGTATTGGACCACAGCAAAACATTTTAACCAAAGAAAACATGCTGTCTGCAGCTTCAGCTCAGAATGAGCAAAATGTCAGATCAAAGACTGAGCTAAATTAGGAACATACATTGGCATGAAATGGATCAACCTGTGTTCTGCATCCCAGGAGCACGCAATCTCCTTTAAAACAAGCCACATGCATGTAACGCAGAGGAACAGATTTCTTTATTAAGGAGTATACTGGATATCTCATTTCAGTTATGTTTAATGCACTGCTGGAACATTTCAATACATGTGGCTGTTATAGAATGACCACTGCTGTAAGGGAACAGCTACTTAGCATCCGCTAAAAAATAAATAATAATAAAAAAGTTACCTCAAATGCCCAAAAATCATTTCAGGTAGGCAGAGGAGCGAGAGTGTGGCAGCGGGGACTGGTCTGCATTCAGCATCATTTAATTAGGTTAATCTAAAAGAGGTGTCCCACGCTGGCAGGCTTCAGTGAATCCTTACATTGTGGGTTTTTAGCAGATAGGAAATCTGCCCGCTACTAAAATGGGGGGGGGGGGGGGGGGTGGAGGGGGAGAGTTATGGAGATTCCTCTGACTCTAACGTGCATTAATCAGCTCTTTCATTGCCTTTGGCATGGTACGTTCCTCAGCTACACTATTTGGTGGGAAAATGTATGTTCTTCATCGCCTATCATCAAGTCGTTTGAAGCTCCAGCCAGAGCAATTAATCAGCAATTAAACGTGAGCCGAGGTCTACATCTACGTCATTTTCTACTCAAGAGAAAGTAGTAATTACAGTCACTCGCCTCAAGGGCATACAAGAAAAAAAGAGTGCAATTCATTTCTGCTTATAATGTATGTTACTTTTTGGATTTGCAGTCTTGAGTTCAGTTCTGATTAATAGTATGCCTGACAACAGCTACTGGTAGTTCCTCTAATTATCTTGAGACTGCCACCTGCAGAAACTTTTGAATATTTAAGCTTCACCTAAACTAAGAGTTGAATATGGATCTTTTCAGAATGCAGGATTTTATAGATAAAGATGTACCGCAGTTCAGAGACACGAATTGTGAGCACCTTTGTGCGATAACCCCTGGAGTTTATAAGATGACCAGTGTGACCAGTTCTTGGCTGGGCATGTTGGTCTTTATACTGAATGAGGTCATTTCTGTAAGCCTGTAACAGACCTACCCTTGTTACACACAGCCTTTCATTAGGCTGTGAGGGAATCCTGCCCTGAGTACCTAGGCTGGTACTCAGGCCCTCTCCACACGGCCAGCTAAAGGATCTGGAAACGCTCCACTGAACATTTCAGTACATCACGTCAATAATGGGTTTGGTGCTTTTTGTATTGAACAAATCAAAACTCTTGAATAAGACAACCCTATTATCGTTCTTGCTACCAAGAGGTATTGCCTCTCAGTAATGAAATGGAAACATGAAAAACTGCAATTTGTAAACCAACCAGCTGGTATACCATTTTAAGGTTAATATAGCCAGTTACAATAGATTTCACTGACATAATTAACAGTACTACCAAACCTAGGTACTAGCCTATGCTAAATGATTATCAGACTCAGTAGGTACACAAGTACAGTACGCTAATACATTGCCAGGTGCAGTAGCTAATTAGCTACAGCATGATAGCATTACCTGTTCTCTCTCCCAGGCTAACCCTGGCCAGCTGGCCAGGTTAAATCCGACCAGCAAGCGAACACCACTCTCCAAACACAAAGAACAGATGCACGGTGGCAAACATCAAACCAGTCACTCAACAAAAGGTATACACAAAACCAAATTAGCATAACACATTTCAAACTTTTACATCAGACTGCACACAGAGCCCTTTATTGTTTATTTTTTGAGCTTTCAGGAAAGGGGGCCATCACAGGTCCACAGGACTGGTCCGTGCTGGTGAGTGGCGGGAAAAAAAAGAAAAACAAACCAACCAAAAGCCTCTCCCACAGAGACACATTCAGCTCATTGTTCCACATGCTCTTGCCGGTGGTGGGGATTAAGACAAGGCCTTTTTTTATAAAACAAACTGCTTTGGGTGGAATGAAAGAATGAAAGAAACGAGTAAAAGAAGTAAGAAAAATAATAGCTGAACTAACAGGGCCCTAATTGAGATGCGTGACTGGGGGGCAGAGACGGCTCTCTCCTCCAGACGTACCCAGTTCCAGATGGCGGAGCTGTACACCGCTGTAGCCTTGCTAATGTGGCGCAATACAAAGCTGGTCACCTGAACACCCCCTTGGGAGTCGAAGAGGTGGGGCGTAACATTTTAGAGGTGAGTGGTAGAACGGATAACCACAAGCTTTAGGGAGAGAGGTGCTGATAATGGTTGCACAGAACTTATTTTCTCAGTTGAACGGCTAACTTGTTTCACTAGGGTTTGATAAATGTCTGAAAGCACTCATTTGTATATTTGGTCCATATATTTGCCATAAGTGTTGCCATGGCTTTCCTGGCCATGAAAATATATTTAATTTCAATACATTGCTTTGTATTGATTTGTGCTCCTCCGTCCACTACCACCCCATGCTATGGCATCCTTAATGCTCATAAGCCACAGCATGTTCCTCATCCCACAGCCAAGATGACATCACCGCAGCTGCCGCTCTCCACGATCACTGGAACTCCCCCATCAAATCAGATCCTGTGCCTTCCGTTAAGCACTGCATTTACTCCATCAAGCTGGAATCACGAAACAAGCACAAAACATATTTGCATTCTGCAGTTACATTAAAAAAAAAAAATTCCTATTAATTAAGAAAGTTCCTCCGCATGAAATGTCAAAATATCAAACCTATCTGCTGCCAATGTGTGGTAATTTCAGAAACTGAAACAGGCAGAGACCTATCCGTTATCACGGACGATAGGGGAGGAAATGGTACTCATTACAGCAAATTATGCACAATTACCAGCCAAAAAGCCAGGCGGACAAAAATAACTTTTTATTGTATAAGCCAAGGAAGCTGTGTCAGACGCAATAGCTAGAGCAGCAGTCAAAGGGAGCAGAGGCCCCCAGTGCATTAAGGCAAAATAGACATTACATCTGAATCCAGCCTACTTTACGAGCAGACAAAGGAGAGGCTCAAAGAACAGGAAGCATTACTGATGGTGCAAAGCTTATAAGACAATGCTCTGGCCTTTTTGAATTTATCAACAGAACAGTGTCAGTAAACAAATAAACCATCAAGCCAACTGGTTCCGTTTTGGAAATGTATTTTTTTCTATCATATTTTCCTTGTTTTGGTTTATAATCAGCTATGTTCACCCTTGCCCTTGGAGAGCTACTGGATTTGCTGGCTTTTATTTTTACTCAATTAACTGCTGTAAATTAATCAATGAAAGCAGCTGATTACACAGTTAATTCAGCTCGCCCAGTTTCTCCCAGGTCTAAACTGATTGCAGATTGAAAGGTAAAAACAAAAACTAATGGTTTCCAGTGGCTCTCCAGGGCCAGAGTTTAAGGACTCCTGGGCCCTGTTTCAGGAAGCAGGAGCTGCATAACTGCACTAAGTAAAAACCAAAAACCCTCCCAAATCTGGAATATGGACTGAAGTAAAAAGTGCTGGTCTGGGTTTTATTGAGAGCACTTTTGCAACTAACTCAGTAATCCAGCCTTGTGAAATACCCCCTTGAACTAGACTCAACATTGGGGAATGAGCACTCAATATCATTTTCCCATACATTGACTTTATTTGGCCGCCCAAATAAACTTGCACCAGTCCAAAAGATTTGGATTTCATGCAGACTCATTGTATTCCGAACACAAAGTTTGGGCTGATCATAACACCATGAGATAATGTGGTATTCTCAACACAGGGAAGTAGTGGAGTTATCTCAATAATTATTGGTCCAGTTCACATCAAAGTGTTGTAGAGCCAATAAGCAACCAAATCATAAACCTCACTTATCAAGAGAAAAACTGATATGACAACCATTGATATGACGTCAACTTCTGCATGAAGCGGCTGCCTCCCCATGATTTGTTCATAATGCCATGAGTCTACTTTAGCTGTGTATTTCTGTAAGCAACACACTGTACTTTTGTATTCATTATTTTTTCTTTTAAATGTCAAAGTGACATACAGCCGACTGTCGCTGTGCGTGCTGCCTGTCCCCCCTCCCTCCAATTATTATAAGCGACTTTGGGCTCCTTTTATTGTTTGGAGATTTGAGATCAAATTAAAGCTACACTAACCAAAATGCCGCTAGCCATTATGTTTTCAAAACAAGCCAGCTCTCCCTCTCCCCTCCCGGTGACTCCATCATTTCCTCAAATGTGCCAATAGAGTGAGCTGCTAGGAGTGTGTTGCGCACAATTCCCACCATCTTAGGTGGGAAGTTAACTTATTAGTATTACTTTGGCATAGAACTAAGCCAAGTATATTTAACTTCTGCCAACTTTGCCCACTTAGACTATGAAAAAGGGGTGTGATTCTTCCCCTGTTCAGGGGCATAAGATAAGCAGACAGTTCCCAGGTAGAGCTGAGCTGCAATATTTTTTATATTTGAGGAGAAACGTCTCTAAATAAAACTAAATAAAGCTCCCCTCCAACATACTGCTCCAGTTATCTCAAGGGCTTCTGTTGGGAAATAAAGTGTTTTTAAATAATTAATTGCACTGCCATGGCCAACATAGACACTGCAGCAACTGTCATGCTTTCATGCTGCCTGTTTATATTCTATACGCCTCACCACCAAGTCTTTTATGCTTCTCTTAAAAAGCTGCTACTGTTGCAAAAAAATGTAAATAAGGCACTAACTATGAATTGCAATTGAATTAAAAAAGTTTAACACCCTGTTTTTACCCTTTTGCACGGTGTTGAGATCCATATTGATTGTTCACTGACTGATAAAAACAAAAGCCAAAAACTCTGTCGACATGAGGGGTCCAGCGCAGTTGAACTGCAATGGCTTTTGGAGCAAAAAAGAAAAAAAAATCTGAGTTCAGTTATTTAATAGATTCCCTTTAATGACTGGTGTTTACGCAAGGTAATTCGTTCAGAGATAATTTGTTCACTAACCTGGTGCCATGCCTGCCAGAGAAGGTTAAGTAGCTTCACAGACCTGAACTGAACCAACTGAATGCTTACCTTTCCTGCAGTGCCTCTAGTAATCATGGACTACGATGAAAGGGGTTTTTTCCCAACCTCTCCGATACATTCCTAAATGTTGCTAGGCCTGTTGCCCTAACACCCAATCCCCCCAAAATAACAAAGTAATGTGCAGAATATATACATTTTGTTAATGCTTTCACATGTTAACAATAGAATGGGTTAGAAGCACAATCAATGTTCATCAATTTGGAATTTGGAAATTCATTTTGGTATTTATTTACTTTGCAAATCCTGTTATCCAAGCTAATGAACACAGTTCAAATTCAGTTACCTACTTGAATAGCTTGGGCGAAAGATGGCCATTAGACACAGGGAATGTCTTTCATAAACAAAGTACTTCAAATAGGGTTCTGGACCCACTGTGCACTTTTGTAATGTCTGTGTGATAAACTGTCTCCTTTTCATTCCACATACTCAGGTATGCAACACAGTGTATCTATGGGGATGTTTACTTGGGAGAGTTAAATTTGAGTCTTTGTGCTTAAAATGTCTCACACCGCATTTTCACCTTTTACACGCTGTTGAGATCCATGTTGACTGTTTACTGACTGAATGCACCAAAGCTGTTAATCTCAGGACACATCTCTAGGCCAGCACAACGTAACTACAATGGTTCTTGGAGCACCAGATGGGGAACAAAAATTCCAGAGAATTCAGTTATTCAACAAATTCCCTTTACCCCAAGATCTGGCTCAGAGACCTAATCCTGTCTCTCATTATGCTGTTAATGGATATGGCCACAGTTGGAAGCTTTACACTTACAGACCAGTAGTGGCGCCTCCCCTTTCTATGTCTTGACTATCAAGAAGATTTGGCCAGTCTCTGATATGGACACAGATTAAAACTGACAGGCCCTTTCCCACGTCAAAGAGTGATTAATTTCAGCAAAATCTTTAGAAAAATATGTGGGGAAAAAAAGAAAAAATGCAAGACAAACACTCCAGGGGTGCGGAAATTCTACTGGCATAATTCACTTACGCATTCAAGCCGGTTAGCTGTACAGTATGTGCAATCTGTCTACAGAATGGGCCAGAAAAGATTTTAAAAGGGGTCAGTCCATGTGGTGTTATCGCATTGTTTTCAACACAGATTCTTCTTCATGTAAGGGACTTGCAAAGCACAATGAGCATATTTTACAAAACTGGTTTCATACCCAGACACATATGGTTTCATATTTAAATAGACTTTCATGCCATACACACACAATGACATGTCGGTGCAAACAAGTCATTGAGCATGGCTTCTTTCGGGAAGTTCATTGGTTTAAGATTCATTGCAAAATGAATTCTGGCAGGACTTTCAATATTCCAAGAGAAAATCTGTCCTATATTTTCAGCACTGGCTTACTCTCCCATTCTGTCAAATCAAATATACTCTCTCATTGTTCTAAAAACACTGTAAGGGACAGGGCAAATATCTTTAACATGTGTATACATAGATAATGCCCTTTTAAAATGTTTCAGAACAAGTAAGATGGTAACTTTATTTTAGTTTATCAATAGGCCACAAATGTGTGTGTGTGTGTGTATGTATGAGACAGAAAGATAAGAGAGGGGCAGAGAAAAAAGAAAGCAAATAAGGAAGAGAGCGGTACAAAATGAAGAGAAAATATCACGACAGGTATAGAATCAGTAGCTGTTAAATACCATGACACTTTTTTTCCACTATTGTGCCAGATCCAGACCAGATAGGCCAGGTACAGCCCAATCCCGTTTAAATTCTCTGTTTCACTGTGTGAATTATCTAGTTCACTGTGTCTGGTCCTGCCCTGGTTAGAAGCAGACAATGGGCAGGGTCATGAAACTGCTTGTTATTAGCACTACAGCTGCAGTACAATACAAAGGGTTCATGGAGGCATTTTTTCCAGTATAGTCCAATTACAGTCCAGTCAAACACACAAACATGCACACACACACACACGCACGCACACGCACGCACGCACACACACACACACACAGATCCAAAATTATTGGCACCCCTAATAAAGATGCTAGAAAGACTGTAGGAAACATAACACCATCAGTAATATATAGTAATTTTCCCACATGAGTAAAATATGAACAACTTTTTTCTAAATATAAACTTATTTTAAAAACAAAGGTCACAGTTACTGGCACCCCTGTGATTACTACTTGTTACAGCCCAGAACCTTTTCCTATAATGCTTGATGAGGCTGAAGAAAACACGCGGAGGGATCTTATACCATTTCTCCATGCAGAACCTTAAAAGAGCCTTTGTATGGTTGTTAGAAGGTCCACCAACTCTCAGCCACCAAACAGAAGGTTAGAAGGTCCACCTACTCTTAGCCTCCTAACAGAGGCGACTATATTTTTGGCAAAAATGTCCTTGTACTACCACTGGCAGTAAAAAAAAGTCCCAATGCATCAGTGACCCACCACCATATTTGACAGTAAGTATCTAGTGCTTCTCCTCGTAAGCCTCTCTCTTTTGATGGCACAGATGAAGAAATTGAAAATGAAATGGTCAAAAAAAAATTGGCACCTGGTTCCAGTCTAATCTGGTTCCAATGAAGTCTAGATACATGAATTTGTTGGTTGCTCTCAATATTGGCTTTCATTGTGCAACCCTTACAAAGACCCTGTTGGTATGCAGGTGGAATTTTTTTGACTTAGTGACCCCAAATGCACCGAAACACCGCAGTTCATGAACTGTGATCCTTGGGGTCTTCTTTGCCTCTATCAAAATCATCCTCACTGTGTAGGGACAACATGCACTTGCATCTTCCTGCTGACAAGATTACCACTGTTTCACTTTCACCATTACCTGATTTGTGAGGGCAAAAACCATCAGTCTCTTTTCATTTGACAGTTCTTTGGCTTACCCCATGGTGATGGATGACAAATAGATTTTACATACTCATTTCCTCATTTTTACAACCTAGTGCAACACAAAGTGATTGAAGGCCACAATACAACTGTAAATATGTTTAAAAAAATATATAACTTCATGAAAAAATGAAATTTTTTATTGCAGGCTTAACTTTGTGTTAGAATTTTTAAAGTGTTGGAAAAAAAAAGTTTTCCGATATTTTTGCATCATTATCTGTGTCCTTACACAGCCTTTTTCCCCTCATTTATACGTTCCCTTTTATTAAGCGTGTCAAGAATTTATTCTGGACCTGACAAAATGCATGTATATGTGTGTGCACAGTATTTGGCCTTTGCTTTGTAATAATGGTATTGCAAAGATACTTCACACTTATTCTTGAGTGTTTCACCAGGGAAGATAATTACTTATATGCCTGTATGCACAAAGCTCTAAAAAATACAGTTATAACTAGTGAAGGATTAGAAAAATAGGCAACATGCAAATTAAGAACTACTGTGAAATAAACTTACAATTTTACAAAAAAACAATTTACAAGAAGGAGGCTTTACAAATCAAGGCAACCATAAGGGTAATAGTCATGTTAACATAACAAAGGTAGGTACAAATGGAAATGCGTTAAAAGGTAAATTTCACACTGTCTGGATTTTTCCACACAAGCAAAATTCTGAACCTGGATGGGGTGAATGACCTTTCTGACTTATGTTCCTGTGTTTAAGATGGGGGGGATAATGAAATCAACTAACACCCATGCTGCAAGTCCTAGGACCACGTCGGTACCTGTCATTTTGAATTTATTTCATACCATCCACTGTAGTATCGTTGCTAATATTGCTCAAGGAATTGGGTAAGGAGTCACTTTGGCTCTGAAGCACTGCAGGTAACTGATGGTGAAATAAACTAATCAGAGCAGAGGGAGGTAAAGGAAGAATTGACTTCTCCCCCAGAACAGCAGCAAAGGCCAATGACAGCTTCAGCTGAAAATGGACTACATGCTTCGCCATTATTTGGGGAGAAAGCCATTAAAATGTGAAATCAAATCACAGTAACACAAATAACCAGACCAGTTTATGGTTTTACATAAGAACTAAAGATTTTAACTTCACATTACCAAGGACGAGATTTTTTCCTGCAAATGCGGTTAGACTTGAATAAAGCTCTGTTTTATTGCCCTGGGCAGAAATTCATTTTCGAGGTAAAATAAGTGCGGGCCAAGCTGTATGGAGGGTATCCTCTCCATTTAAAAAGAAAAAAGTGGATTTCACACTTCTATTGTGTACTCCCTGTGGCATGATTGTACTGACTGATGAACAAAGCACTTCATTTGAGGACACTATTTTCAAGAATGCAGCCATGCACAGCAAAAATAAATAGTGGCCTACAAACAGAATTACTTGTACAAACCTGTACAAACCCATGTAAGACATCAACAATAGAGAAACATTTTCCAAATTCATCAGTAGAGTGTGGTCTGTTGGTCTGTTTTAATTTTTTCATCAATATTACATCCTAACACGTAGCTACATCCTCAGCAGTTTGTCTTTAACTTTGACTAATGAATGCTGCTTTCTAAATTATTTACAACACAATTTTCTCTTCACTTCTGTGAATGGCCTTAAGTAACCTTAGCTTAAGTGGAAAAATTACAGACAAACCACAAAGCAGAAAGACTGAATAACCCTCTTGGGTCTATACTTAAGAGAGAAGAATAAATATATAGCAAATATTCTTCGCCCAGGACGGTTAATAGTTGGCATTTTCTTACCACGCTGGACCCAAACCAACGGCCCCAACCTTTTGCATTTGCATGCCCATGTATCTGATTAAGTCATTCCTCTGAATAGACCGTTTTGCTTGGTGAAAATGATTCTGTTTAAAAGCTTTAATGGTTGCCACATTACCATCAGTAAGATGGTGCACATTTAGCATTCCTAGAGATACAAGTGCTTAACCCCCATCACTTGCCCATTTGGTTTTGGATTAAATATGCATAATGCTGGAGTCTTTAATTTGTTATGGTATTGACATTTTAAACAGATTTTTTTAGACTGAAATTGAAATTGTCTCTCAACCTGGAGGATTCTTAACAGGGATCCTGTTACATTGTTCTGCAAGTCTTTATTTGTTCCAGCATGCTGCTGTCAGCGCCTTGGAGATAATACATGACCTCCGGTGATTCGGTACACTATGC
The DNA here is from genome assembly GCF_018555375.3 of Anguilla rostrata. Classification (NCBI taxonomy): domain Eukaryota; kingdom Metazoa; phylum Chordata; class Actinopteri; order Anguilliformes; family Anguillidae; genus Anguilla; species Anguilla rostrata. Next base: position 40,547,802 of record NC_057941.1, on the reverse strand, counting down.
AGTCACAGCTACAGCAACAAACAGCATCATATTCAATCAAATGAACACAATAGGTCTGATGCATCTGCTTCCAAATTTCATTAATTTTCAACAATAGAGAACTTATAAATTAACAATAATGTTCAAGGGACATCAAGAACATTTACTGTAACTTTTCAGGAATCAAAGCCCTTTTCATTTTGAAAATGCGTCAATTGATGGCCAATAGGCAGATCTCAAACAGAGTCTTTTCTAGACAGATCACCTTCGTGTACCTGGGTCGTGTGAAAGGATTGTGTAGCATCGACTTGGAGTGACTGGCTGTAGGCAAAGTTGGCCGTTGGAATGGGATCATGCACAACGATACCTTGCCATTTATTATCTGCTCTGTCAATTTCATTTTATCACTCAGCCAGGCAACAAGGAGCAGTGCACATCCCAAGGTTATTAGATCAGAACGATAAAACTTCACTGGGATCCGACTTAAGATCCATTGGAAAGGAACACACCGTTGAGGCCGCACATTTTTTTCCTGTTTATCAGCCTGCTGAAAATAACAGGACACAAAAGAATATGAGGTGCAGTGAAATGGAGGCTGGGGATAAAGTCAGGTAAAAGAACCCAGTGTAGACTTTTGAGGTGCTTCATATTTAGTTGTCATGTAGACAAACAAATCGAAGCTCAAAAGTCACTTCTGAGCAGGAACAGAATTTGGCAGTTTTATGGTATTAGCCAAATTACACAAAACGCAAACAAGGCACAACAAAGAAGCATCTGCACACTAATAAAGTTAATTGTAATATAGATCTATCCTTTAAGAACTGCATGGAGAGAAAGAGAGCACACCCACGCAAACATGAAATGAAATAAACGACCTTCTCCCTCACAGGTTCCAGGCAAAAACAATGAACTAAAACAACAAACTAAAATAACAAAAGAAAGTAAAACCGAGCGGCAACTTTTCTGTTCCCTGCGCGTAGCTGGCCAGATTTTCACCTGGCCAGGTCCTCCCGCTTTTCAGTAGTGGTTCACTTTTCCCCGTCTTGTTAAAAGAAACAAAGCTGAAATTAAACGCAACTCGAAGAAAGAAAACTCACTCTCGGTGTGAGCTCCCAGTCTCGGCCCCAAACTGTGGAGAGCAGCACACCTTTAAGCACCAGGGCTGATTAGTTAATGTAACCCAGGTGCATGTGCTCTCTCCAGCAGCCGGCACAGCCAAGACCAATCCGCTTCTCCGGCGGACCAAATGCTACATAATGATTTTGTGCAACTTTTTTTTTACATTTGCCATCTGCAGATACATGAGATTACAATAAATGCAGGGTCTTTTCATCTATTGATCTGAATATTGACACATGTAAGACATTTCAATTTGCCAACTGTTATCTTTCCCCACTTAATACAAATATCATTAGTACAAATAAGGTCATTCCCCTTCCTTTCGATAACATTTTAATAATCTCTTCTAAGATACAATTTATCAGTACTGAAATTTGGACATCTTGGTAAAAACAAACTACTAAACTAATTATAAGAAATCTTTAGCCAAGAACAGTTTATGTGTCTTGCTTAAGACCACAGCAGCAGGTTTATGAATGTCAAGTACAGACAGTGCAGGTCTGAAAATATCCTGAAAAGCTTCCGACAATATTATGTATGGTAACAGGCAATTTCACAATATCCAGCCAGCAGTTACAATGTGCTAACTGTATGTTACACTTTGTATTTCTGATTGTGCAGCTTTCCGATTAACCATAATCCAAAAATATATTGCCACACACTGAAAAATATACTGTACTGTACACTGATACATTTGGAAATGTGGAGGCATTACACATTTTTTTCTTGGTAATACATTCTGTTTGGGGCTATATTCAGGTATATCCAAAGCAGTAATAATTAGTATATTTTGCAATATATGTGCATAGATTATTCAATACACACCCAAATATAATATACTTCAGTTATCACTTCTTTATTTCAAAATGTTATATAATGATATCACTGACCTGTGTGAATTCTGAAAGTACTACTAGAAAACCTTTCCAACATAAAAAACAAGTTTGACAATATTCTGGATCTCAAAATATGGAAATATATATTTTTGTTGCATAAGCATTTAATGTACAATCTAAGACACTATATTCAGCCATACCTTTGTCTTGCTATTTTTGTTTTTCTGTCAGCTCAAGAGACCGGGTGCTACACCTATTTGAGAAGAGGCGTGAACACAAGCTATTTTTGAAACTGAATCAATCTGTAAATCCATTTTTGTTTCATCGGAGTAGTTTCTAAAGCGCTAGTATCCTTGTCTCTTTGTGAGAACTGGGGTAATCAGTACAGCTGTTTATGACATAGATGGGTTATGCAAACAGCTTCCTGAAGTAGGAGAGCAGGCTCTGAGGGTAATCATTTGATTACACAAATAATATGCACACAGTATATTATAAAGGATATTATACCAAGTCAAAAGCACACAAAAATATCATGGCAGAGCTTTGGCACATCAAATGAGGTAAAAGCATTATTTTTTATTTCAAACCTAACTTCTGCTCCACAACTTTGGGTGTAAAAATGTGAAGCTAGTTTGTACTGACAGTGATATTTATCCACATTAAAATATAAATGCAGCCAGAAGGGGCTGTAATCATGAGCTGTAAGCTCCCATATGTACAGAAACAGATCAGGCGCAGCAATTTAGGTAGTTCTAATTAGAACATGTTTTCTGTAATGCTTCTCAAAACACATCCAAGAGATTTTTTTTAATCATCTGCAAAACTTTTTTGACACCACTAACCTATGTGTTCAGATTCTTCCTTATTCAACTGGGAATCGCTTAGGTTTGTTTTGTTTTTTTTTTCATGGAAAGGGCAAAGAAAAAAGGATGTGTCACCATCAGACAGCCAGCAAAAGAAAAAAGAAGGAAAAAAAACAGGCAGACCACACATGTAGCATTCAGCTTTTCACTCAAACCTGCATTAGCATTTGGATCTATCAATACAATAAAGGAAATGAAAGACAACCTTGTAAGATCAGAACTGCGATTCTTTAACCAATAGCAGACTCTTGCTTTCTAAGGTTTCTTGGTTTCTCTGATCTACAGAGCTCCTTCAAACACAGAACTAATTATAATATCTTTTTTCATTAAGACTCCAACATATTTAATGCACCTATTTAAAGCTCACTTTTAACTCAAGAAATATCCCTACAAAAATATTTATGAAAACATAGCACAGGATTAAATACAGGAAATGCAGATGACATTGAAAACTTCAAAATACAAAAGTAACAATTAACTCATAAAAATAAATGATAACCTTAAGGAGAAAATAAAGATATCATGGTAGTGAATTTCTTGCTTTCTCTTTTATATTGTAGAACTTAAGGTTTTTCTCTGAATGTTAATTTGAAACAAGAAATACACCTTCCTCTTCATAACTTCCAATGTTGGAACATCTGTGTGTCAGTAACATGGACCTACCATTTAGTCTTAATATAAAAATTAATATTACAAAAATGCCTAAAATGGCTGCCTAACGCATGCTAAGAGATATCATCAATGTGAACTGACCATCTCCTTGTCCCAGAAAGCTTTCTGCTCCTTGTCATTGACCACTTGCTATTGATATGATGTCATATCCCAGGGTCTACCTTTAATTTACAATTGTCATGTATCTATCTGTTATTATCACACCTCTTGGGACTGAAGTCCCCGAAGAGGTCGAGGTGGTTGTTTTCTAGGCTGGACATTTTGCCTCCCTTAGCGAGACAAACTTTTAAGTAGGCTATTTGTTTACAAATGGCCGCTGAAATAATGTTGTCAAGTTCACATTTATCATTGGCTTCAGAAGTGGCACCACAGGTCTAAAACTGGTGGAGTGAAAATTGTATTCTACAGACCCACCAGAACCTAATTAGTCTTGACCTATTAGCAATCTACGGTCACAACTATATACATTTACCACCATTTCTGACCACAATAATTATGTATGTATTTGAATAGTAGGTGGCAACTTTAGTGGATAACTACAGTACACAACAATAAGCAGTTCTTTCTGTCACTTTTCATTATATATATATTTTTTTACATTTTAATCACTTAAAGTGTCATCACTAATTTCATCAGGCGTTCTACCACTCATAGTATTCTGCTTTTTAAGAATGTGATGATGACCAACTGAACCAAACAATTTGGCTTCCAGTTCTAAACCAGCCTTGGGTCATCATGACCTGACCACCCGGCACTGAGGAGGAGCACTCCTCAGAAACGGCTGCTTTGTCTGTTCTCCACAGGACCACAGGGCAGACCTTCTGTAGGCTACAACAAAGGTGACCAACCCTGTTCCTGGAGATCTACCATCCTGTAGGTTTTCATTTCAACTAATTTGGCAGGCCTGACTCTACTAATTAGCAACTAAACAAGATCTTTAACTGTTAAATGAGGTTTGCATTGTTAGGCCGGAAACATACCCTACGTATGTACGCGAAAGTCGTTTCCACACGTAGTTGCGTTATAAAATGTGTCACCTAAAATTATTAATGCAACGCAAGCGCAATCTGCAGTTATAAGTGCTGCAGTGAGGGGCATTATGGCAGGGATGAACTCGTCTTCTTCAATTTCAGCTTTTTTCAGCTAAGTCTTTCACAAATGTCCTGGATCACCCCCTCGAGGACTCGGATTTATTACTCCGCATGAACGAAAGAACGCACGGCGAGTATGTACAACCAAGCTGTGGGTTTGCAGTGTGTCGGCCTGGAATTTGCCTGGCATTTGTCACTAGTGGTTGCATACGTAGGGTATGTTTCTGGCCTTAGGGCTGGAATGCAACCCTACAAGGATGGTAGTTCTCCAGGAACATGGTTGGTTACCACTGGGCTACAAGAAAACCAATGCTATGTATGACAGAAAAGTAAAGCCACCACTCTCAAGCAGTTTGGTTTGTCGAATCAGGCTACGAAATTCACACCTATGTGTGGGACAGTTGTAACAGAGGTGTGGTACAACTGTAACAACAAAAAATAATGGCATAAATCGGTAATACCTGCAATATTTTCAGGACAAAAGACTGTTGGTTCGAAAAAGCATACCGTGCATGGATGTTTAAATCAACAACCAACCAAGCAGGAAGGTAATGGTTTTTTTTTTTTTAGTTTATTACAAAAAACAGTAGGCATGCAGGATTGGATGAGTTGTGATTTAGTCATGTTTTAAATACACTTATTTTGACAGAATAAATACACCCTTTTCAGCCAATCTTGATTTTTTTTTGTAGGTTTTACATCATTTGTTGGCCAGTTACTAATCATGTGTGGGCTTGAAACTAGGTTTTACCTCATTTTAAAAAACAAGTGACATAGCTATGAAATCTTTCTGCTTTGTCTCTCTTGATCGATAGCTGTTGTTGCACTTGACTTGACAACACCCCATCCTGACCAATCGCAGAGAGACACAACCAGCTTTCTCTCACTCATATTTCCAAACGCACAAACACAAATTCACAGGCCAATAGCCACGCCCACTACAACACTCCCTTCAGTTCTAAAAGGCATGGTATTTATTTCCCAATGGGTGGAAATCATTTCACTGCAATAGAAAGCAATGTCAGGTGCATTTTCTAATTTTGCCAAATGCTGGTATAGTACCGCTATAAAATTTTGCTACTGTAGTACTTTTTTAGTACCGGTATACCATGCAGTTCTATTAGGGAACAACATTGACGAGCAGTTCATTTATTTTACCTTAGAAGTCTGTGTTAAAATAACTTCCATTCACATTAATCTTAGAAACAAATGGAGCACAATGCAAGCGACTGGTGAGTGCAGGAATGCAGGTGTGTCCTGAACTGGCCATTTGTTTTGCCCACATTCGATTTGATCCCGTTACTGCATTTTAAATATCAAATATCACACCGCCACACATCATGGTGTTAATGTATACACATTAGATGCAGCCAGCAATGTCCTTGCATGTAAAGTGATTGTCTAAATTCCAAATGCATCCAAATTTGACTGAACATTCCCTCAGCACCTGGAACATGGCCAACACCAGACATTTAGCGCTGACATGACTTTGCTCCCCATATGCTATCACACACTTGTTGGCAGGGTTCATTATACTTTCATATTACTTACCTAGATTCTGAATAATTCAGACACTGAGGGTTTATTCAAAACAGGCCCAGTAAATCAACACAGTTAGCCACTTGGCAACAGGGGTCCCTGGCTGACACGGCCACAGAGAAATCAGATTTTAATGCTTTCATTAAAAAAAGAAACCTGTAATATACAACACTGCCCGTGTTGCAAAACCATGCTCAGTCTGCATGCTCCCACATCCCAGGCCTAGTTAAAATGCCTTCTTCATATCTGTATGCGCCTTCCGGATCAAAAGGACTAATGGCCAAACCCCAACTGAAAAGACTCGCATAAAGGCCCTCTTTGTGAAACTTTTTAATGAAAGGAGGGCAACCAGAGTATTGCAAACAAACAAACAAGCAAAAGAACCCCATGCTGTATGGCATGAATTAACCCCTTGAGTTCAGAGACAGGCCTGGAGGCTGGGCATTGTAAAAGACGCATTTGATGCAATGCTGGTCTGATAAGAAAAAAGTTTTTTAAAATCACACTGAACTGAGGCTGCCAATTACAAAAAAAAACACATAATAAAAAAGTATTTTATTACTGCTGCCTTTTTTTTTTAGAATGCAGCAGTAATACTGCCATAATAAACTTCTCACTTTTTAAAAGGTAATGATGTGTTATAAACACTGTGTTCTGCAATTGTAAAGAACCGTTAATTAATTTTAATGTAAAAATTTAAATGCGTGAATTATTATGAACTCACATTTATTTATTATGAATGCTTTAATTTCCATTTGAGTCTAATATAGTAGGTTTAGTTTTTGGCAGCACAAATATGAAACATGGCCTTACCGTTACCAAAATATAACTGTCACTGTCACATCACTCTGATATTTTAATATCAATTATAATGTACTGATTGGCACATTCAGAAAAACAGATATGTGCAGTCTGTATAAATAAAATCTGGGCATTTCCTAGTTGTATCTGGGCAAATATCCAACTGTGTCCTCTTTGATTGATAGAGTGTAACTAGCAAGTATGTTGGCTCACATTAAAAATAAATAATGATATATCAGAACTGCTCAAGCTCAACCAGTTAAAGATTTTACATTTTGTCTTCTTCCAAAGGGCTGTGTGTGTGTGTGTGTGTGTTGTCCCGTGCAGTCTATTTGAACAGTGACACAATTTTGTTGTTCTAGCTCAGTACTCCAGTACATTGAATTTAAAATTTAACAATGAAGATGAGGTCATATTTGAGGGTATTTTTATCCATATTGGGTAAACCGTGTACGAATTACAGCCCTTTTTGTACACACATATAACCTAAAACTTTAGGCAGGGCAACCAAAAGAATGTATTAATGAAAATCTAAATAAATATTGTGATTAAAATATTAATTTAACCTGAAACTACTGTGGACAAAAATTGTCCCTAGAGTTACAGTAGCTTTGACACTTCCAAAACATTCCAGAAAGCAGATCGCCTTGACTGAGTGTTCTATTATTTAAACACAGGTTCTGGAACATTGGTCTGTGTGCGGCTAATTATTTCTGCCAGGCGAGAGCCTGGAGGGGATTATGCATTTGGTCACGTGTGTGCGTGTGTGTGTGTTTGTGTATCTGTCCGCAGCTAATCTCGCATAGTACTGGGCCGATCAGCTTAATACTTGTTGTGCATGCTGACAGCTAGCCTGCAGGACCTGAATTCTCGCAAATCGGTCAACGACAAGTATTTTATTTGAATATATCCAATTGTCCATTGAAATACATTGAGTGCTAACTCCTCACTTCTACTAACCGGCCAGTAGGGGCCGCAAGTGATCAACAACTGCTTCCATTTGGAATGAAAGACCAGCGATGTAAAATGTAAATTTCAACGTTAAAATGCCAACAAAATAATCCGCCAACTAACGGGGTATGTTTGAATCTGTGGCAATTATTTTGTTGGTATTTTCACATTGAAATTGATATTTTACATTGCTGGTCTTTTGGAATTGTTCCTGTCCAGATTTGAAATGAAAGTGCCAGACTATAACGTCAACGTTAGCTCTGCCTAATACATCGTGGCTGATATGAATGAAATTAGCCAACATGTCACCACCTTTACCGTTACTTCACTGAATTGGGATTTTCAGTGGCACATGGTAAAAACCTGTAATATTGTACTTGTCTGGTTGCATTGATTGTGTAGCCTCTATTGTTGCATCAGCAAAGCTAACACGCCTGGCGGAGATCTACACTTTACTGAGTGCACTCTTCTAGTTAATGGCTCTTCTTGATTTACATGCTCATTTCTGGAAGTTTGCTTACGCTCAATCTGTCAGAATTTTTTTAAGTAAACACAGGTCTGCCTTTTTGTTGAGAACTTGATGAATACTGCCATATAACAAAAAAAAAGTCCAAAATTATTGTTCAAATGTTTTTTCTGAATACTGATATTTTGGGTCCACCCATATTAATGATGGCATGCATGCAAAGTTTAAGCCTGAGGTAACAATGCAAATATTTTGAATTAATAGGCATATAAACCATATAATCACATAAGTATACTTCACAGAGATTCAAAAAATGTATGCTTTTTTAATGGTATAAATATACTGTTCTGGTTTAATTGAACAATCCCAGCCCTTGCCTGCACCTCTCATAATTTTGTTTTAGGCTATAAATGAACAGATTTAAACAGTTTTACATTTGTATGCACCATTCTGCTGACATTGTGTAAATTAATTGATGCCCTCATGTTCACTGGCCATACTTTCCCTATGAAAAGTTCAGTGTAAAGTGTAAAATTATGATAACCGAGCACTATATATTAAAATACTTTTATTTCACAATCTAGAATAAAGAAATCTTACTGACAACAACGACAACATATGTTACATTAAACTAGAATGTATCACATCTGAATTGAATTGACAGGGAGGGGAATTGAACTGAATAAGTGCTGAATGAAATTGAATCAAATCAGAGCTGAATTGGATCAAATTGTTTCATTTGTAAGGGTAACTTTCCTGTATCGTATCACAGGCCATGAATCGAGATGCATATCAAATCTCAATTCAGAAACATTAATTCAGAAAATAATCATTCTGTTCTGTCTATGGTCAGTATCTACCAGCATTTCTAATATCTCTAGCTATTTTATATGGAAAGATTTGCTTATATTGTGGCCTAATGTGCCTTTTGATACACAACTTTTCCCAATTCAATTGCAACAAAACTGGCTGCAACATTACAAACACAAATCACATTTATCAGACCAGATTTAGCTTAACCGAAGAAGCTCATTCGACATATGGCACATTAAACATTTTTAATGTTTAATCTAGAATCAGGTATTTTTTGTTAGTATGGATGATGTATGGGCCATTTTCATTAGTGACACGATTCCTTGCCTTTTGGCTTGCTTGATTTATTACCTGCTAGCAAAAACAAGGCAGAATAAATTATTTATTCATTTATTTGCCACCACCATTGTGGTTAATAGTCATCCAATCCTTTTGTAGCGATGCATTAGCACTGTAGCATTACTCAGGACTAAGGGTTTTCACATACACCCAATGATAACTCTCCCTGACCTCTCACTGACTTGTAGAACTCCTCCCACTTGCTTTTCTCTCCAATGGAATGCCCAATCATCTATATGTGCTCACTGTTGCAAACACTGCATTGCCCATTGGAGCTACCAGTCACAGTTGGCTCTGGCAAAGTCCGGCTTCCATACCATACCATGCATCAATGCAACAGGATGACCCACCTGGCATGCACCCCAACAACTATTCTTTACAAGCACCTCTAAAAATCAGGCCTGCACAGGGGTTAACAGTACAAGAGGCACCAGCACAAATTAAGCAAAAGACTGTTAACAGAATAGACTCAAGCAACTAATTTAAGGAGCCTTTTTTGGGTAATACCTCTTAACCACAACTTTCAGATTATCTTTGTATTACAAAAAAATTAGGAATACACAGTAATTCCCTATAACATTTACATCTGTAACCTGTTACTAAGCGAGGTATTGCCTGGCTAGCAATCAAACATAAGTTGGAAAGCATATTATAGTAATGGTGTGTTGTTAAATTCTTGCCTTTGTAGTCAAGTCAAATTTGTAAACTAATGGTAACATGGTGTTAGCAAATTCAGACGTGTCCAAATCAATTTCTGTATTTTCGTGACTTGAGACAGTAGCACATCTGTGGCACATTTTTAAAATAAATATAAGAGGTGCATGTATAAAATGTTATAAGTAAAGAGAAATGAATTACCTATGGGTTTTGTGAGAGTTTGGTTTTATTATGTTCAATCAGATTAACCTATTTATTTCCCTTCAATACCTGTGCAACAGTGCCATATGGCACAGGCAGTTTTTTCATGTCCCATATATGCTTGCTTGGGAGATCCAGAGTTGCCACATTTACATTTACGGCACCTCACAAACCCACCTAAGACTAGGGGAGCAGAACATGGTGCACATTAATTTTCTAGTTTATGCACCTTAGGTGGATTTAACCATAAACTGTTGCTTTATTTTTGTGTTTATTTGTATTAGTGATTATTTTTCTTTATTTCATGTATTTATGCAATTTTTATTTCATTTTTATTATAATTTGCAGTCTGAAAGTTTTATGAAATGAAAATGGCCTACTTTTTGAATTCACCAATAGAATTCAGACTATTTCAGCAACAACATAGTTCTCCACTTCAATTATGGTTCATTGTTACACTTGTGATGCACAGCCAACAGGTCCATCCCAGTAAACCAAACCCGTAAAAATCCCAAGGTAGCATGTCCAAATATACCATATCAAAATCAAGTTATATTACAAAAAGGCAAGTGCTAAACCAAAACAAATCACGTTCCATGACAATAATTAAAACACCATCAAAATTAGACAAAGGGGTATATCTCAGCACTATTGTGAAAGAAAACAATTTGGCGTTTGAATGTATAAAAAAGGGTACATCGTAATTAAATACAAATCACACTGAAAAAGTCATGTTAGCAAAGTTATAAAATATGTGACCACTCCGCATTATTGCCAGAACACTGCAGTTTCCAAGTAGCACCCTCCTATCAGGGTTAATATTCAAATATATGCAACAGAAAACACACTACAGTACTAGCTGTGAAGATTGCATCATGAGCATGGTTGTACATGATTGGGCTTTACAAAGTGGGAAGATAAAAAGCATAAAGAGTAAGCAACAATTCCAAGGAAAGGATTTAATTTAAATAATTTCAGTTTTTTAATTTAACTGACATGTGTAAACACTGCAGAATGTATTATATACACATATATTAATTTAACATATGCGTATCATAGATAAAGTGTAGAGATGGTCTCTCTCTCTCAACATCCATAAGACAGTTTTGTGTAATCGCTTGCCTGTCCGATACGTTTACCATTCATATGTGTGCTTTGGCTAAGCCACCAAAATAGCACAGAGCATCTGCATTTGAGTAAAGAGGTGGTCTGGATCCATTAAAAAGCAAACAATTTATCCAGATCAGAACAGTGCCTAAAGTTTTTATTGACAAGAACCCTTTTGTACAGCCCAACCCATGCTGGCACAAAAGCCTTTGTTGTAGACCTTAAATTCAGAAAAAAAGTGTTCTGTTTTCACAGGACAAAATTAGCAATTCCATTAGCAGCCAGGCGTGTTTGTGTGAATGTTGTCACAAAAATAAGGCCCTAAGATTAAAAAAATAATGTGGGCCATGATTTAATATTTTTGTATGTTTCTCCGTGTTTTAGGTATGGCAAGAAGAACAGCACTACATGGACAAATACTGACCCATAAACCTATAACATGAACATAGAATTATTGATATAAATGTTTTCTACCTGGATACATACTTTAGCGAATGCCAGATGAAAAATATGCGGTTCTAATCAGAACAGAGTGGAACTGATGGAAATAAAAGTTTATATTCCCAGAAAGAAGTATGTATGCTTAATGCTACCAGAAGATACGACACGACACAATATACATTATTGTCCCCTTAGGGACATTTTTCTTGGGCTCAGTGTCACTGCATTTAACAACTGTCATTCTACATTTCACATACAGAGTACGTAGACATGTGACACAGTCAACCACATACTAATATTCATATGTACATACATTCAAGTGCTGTTAGTAAAAACTTTAAAACGACATATTGCATGACTATGCTTGTAGTTGAATGTTTTTGTAAATCCACCTCTTCAGGAGAAGTCTACTAGTGAAATTCCTCAGGTTTCCAAATAAGCCTAAATTCATATGCTCAGTGCAAATGAACTACTATTGTTATGTGTGACAGCAATTTAACAGGTATTCCTGGTCCAAGCGAAGGTCGTGTTAGTCCTTGCTTTAAATGACACCCAATGATGTGTGAAGCTCATCCCTGGCCGAGACTGCAGGTTGAGACCCTTGAAGCTTTCCATGTGTTTCACTGTTCTGTTCTGCCCCTGCATTGCATAGAGAAAATTATTTTGTATGAACATTGAATAATTTCATTGGTGATGGCAGGGATGCTGAAATGATGTTTCTCACCAATGATATCTCTCTGAGTCTGTGTGTTCCTGCCAGTACCCAGCTTCTCCTTAGGGAATAAATCTGGCCAGTTCTCTAGACTGTCTGAAGCCAAACATTAAAATGGAATGATGGCCTGAATTAGGAGAAACAGCCATTCACTTGTTTTTAACCACCACCACCCCCCACCCCACCAACCTCTTCAAAAAGCAAAAGCAGGCCGAAAACTGAGCAGAAGCAGACCCACTTCAACACCATTAGCTGCAGTCCTCTAATAACCATGTACTACACGCACATTCTCTCACACGATACAACACCTCTTACTGCCTGACAAACGTAACCATCATTAACAAGCCGGGTGTAACATCCAATCACTGCATACAGTATCGCAGCCACTGAAAGACACAGACAATCAGTCCAAAATGAAACAAAGGGCTTTAGTATGTCCAGAGAAGACAGCAGTTAATTAAATTGCAGTTTAAAATTCTCTATCACTCTCCTTCCCTCTCTCTCTCTCTCTCTCTCTCTCTCTATCTATATATATATATATATATATATATATATATATATATATGCACATACATATATATAGTATAAAGTATATGTAATTGTATGCAGTTTTGTAGCCCATGGGGGCTCATGGGACCCTCTCCTCTCCTTATATCGGTCTACAGAACACTGGAATTTCATCACCACCGAAATGTTAAAAGGGATATTCACAAAACCTAAAAGGTTTAATTTCGAGTTTGTTTTTTCAACCATTCATAACTCGAATTTTGAAAAGCTGTGTTTCAAAAAAGAAACACTAAACATTCATTGCATGCAGGCTATGCATTTCCATAACTTTTGGGAAAGGCAAAGGGGGCGTATTTTATTCATTTAAACAAGCTTTAAGAAATTTAGCATGCTTCTAGAAATTAAAAAAAAACTGGTGCAAATGTATTTTAGGAATTGTGCTCCCCAATGACGAGAGCCCACCAGGAGGGTTCTTTAAGGCAGGTACTTCCTGTGTGTTATGCTCATCCATGTCACCATCCAAGAAAGAGCCGATGCTGGAAAGGGAAATTCATTTGGGACCGTGAAAGGTCTTCCAGGTACGGCATGGGAGGAATGTGGCACACCGGTCTCCCATCAAGGTCATGGCTCACACCCTCTTTAAGACGTGCGGCATGGAGGAAGGGGGGGGACAGGTGAGCAGCAGACCAACCTGGCGCAGTAAGGGACCGAGAGGTTCCGATCTAGAACTTTTAGCAAACAGAAAACCTAAAAAAGAAAGGAGGGCATTGTTGCGAAAGATTTTAGTTGTTTCCTACGGGCGGCGTCACGGAGTGGGGAAAAAGGGGGAAGAAGACTTCCCGAAGGATGTGAATGGGCCGTGTGTTTTAATTTAAATTTTTTCTCTTTCTTTCCGCCCCCACAACAGAAGACGTTCTGCTGTGGCAACAGCGAGGGAGGAGGATGTTTCAGTGCAGACCCATACTTCTAACAAGCAGCTTTGTTGCTCAGCAAATTTTTGTATTAAAAAAAAAATGTTCCCTTCCTTCCAACCCCAGTTTCGCAGTGGACCTTTCTTTCAAAATAAAAGCTCTGTTTCCAACTTTTCTGGTCTTCTGTCCCCCAAAACTGGGTTCACTCACTCCTCTCAGGTGGGGGCGCTCACAGAATTTAAACAAGAATGGTCAAATAGAACATTTTTACATAGGCTACCTGACTGGTATGAATGCAGCTATTGCTGTATTTCCAAAAGAGATGTGATTCCAGCAGTCTGCAATATGAGGTCATAAAGCTACTGACACAAAATATCAAGTTGTTTTCTTGGTGCTCATTATCTTGGGGGTGCAGACGGGGTTGAGAACAGAGGAGGTAATGTTTTTGATTCTAAACACAGGGAAAGCAAGGGAAAAAATCCTACATAATATACCTTTAAAAGGTGACACCTGTTATACCATATACATGATAATGTAATTAGGTTAATAAGAGGCAATTAAATGATCAAATTATTACATAATCTGTAATATGGTTTTCCTCTTTTAAATTGGCATTAATTGTCATTGTATCACAATAAAAAGATCTGCTGCTACTGTTTTAAGTTTCAGAATACTTTCATGTTCAGTCACTCTTTCCCTAGTGCCTAAGTTGGCTAAGTTCAAAGTGTTGGCTCCAACTCATGTCAAGAAGGGGGAGAGGCGTAGGCGAAAGACAGAACGTATTTTATGGAGAAGATCATAGACGGGAGCAGACAGCCTTACAGTTCTTCTTCATTCTAGAATGGAAAATACACGCACATTCTTTTTAACAGGCAACATTTTGCAAAAGGAACCAGAAAAAATTGTATAAACATTTAAAAAGAAAAAAACGGTGACAGAAATTTTACTGTGTGCATTTCCATAACCGCCGCTATACAGCCATACAGTTACACAGCCATTTTGCTTGTTTTCTTCAGGCCTGGAGTGAAAAATGCACACTTGGTGAAGTGCATCATCACTTTACATTATGAGGCCTGGCATGAAGATGCAAAGAGACTCTCTAAAATGCACTAAAAGCATTCTGCTTGCAACACGCCAGCACCCCACACAAGTGCCCACACACAAACACAAACGCATGCACCCATAAACAAATGCACGTACGACCACACACGCGCGTGCACACACACAGTGCTTAAGCGGTCTGATGTTAACTTTAACGTCTCACGGAAGTGTTACAAATCACAAACGTCTTACCACGACAATGGAAGTCATTATCAACTATGTACAAAAAAAAAGTGACGTCGTCTTCCATAGTTATTCTCACTCCACCTAACATCATGTCCCCGGGGGTGGAAAAGGCCCCTCTGTCATTTGTGCTCAATGTGCACTTACGGGCGATTGTGTTTAACGTGCACTTACGCCCGCGGGGTGTAAATCACCAGGGCCATCCCATTCTGCTTCCTGTGTGAGATTACCAAGCTGACGGAGAGGCGCCCTGAGGGAGACGAGTCCCCCGGGGGCGGGGCGACCCGAGCGTGTGAAAACGTGGGCGTCTCTTTGTTAGTCTGATGGCGCGATTAGACGTGATGGCTGTCAGAGGTTGTGCGCCTAAAGTGTAACCTTTGCTCGCAATGAGGACGTCATCGTTACTTCTGTGTCATTTGACTTTGACTCCGATGTGCCGCCTGTTCACACTGCTGGATGCTCCCGTGGGGGGGGGGGGGGGTATGAGGGACTGGGGAACGTCGCTGGACTAAAGTGTCCACAGTACTCCCCCAGTTTTTGTTATTTTTGGGGAGATATTGATCCAAATAAAGCAAGTCTCTTTGTCACCTTCATCTTGGCATCTGAGAAAGGTTTATTATTATTTCTTTTTTTGTTTTAGCTTTCATTTGCAACTTTAAATTGAAGACAAGGCCTACAAAGAGCTGTACCTTTCCCCTGCTAAATTCAGTTTCCATGGCAGCTGAAAGGTCTCAGTTCAAGGCCAGTGTTTATTCTATTTTTAGTTTGTGTGTGTGTGTGTGTGTGTGTGTCAAAGAATTTCTTTTGTAAGCCAAATTATTAAAATTCTGGCTATAATTTTTATCACTTTATGAGGATGGTACGCAGGTGTGGTTAATGATACATAAAAACATAATCTTGTATTTGGACATAACAAATTATCATTAAAGTGAAATATACAAATATCCATGCCTTGCAAAGCAGGTAGAATTAGGTAAAAAAAGGCCACTTTGAATCTGTTAGGTGTGTGTACATAAACAGTTTTGCAACAAAAGAAGCTGTCATCATTTTGCATCATTAGTTGTTTACTGAAACATAATTTGCTTCTGAATAAAGAGTAATATCTCTATTCACCACGAAATGGCCCATTTGGATAGCTGACGATGAATTAATTACCTTTAGCTGGCAATGCAGAAAAATGTACTCAACAAGACAACAAATCAGCAATTCTCTGATTCTAATACGCTAATCTATAGGACAATTCATGTTCACCAAGTTTTGACAAGTTTGGTGTTAAGACAGTTTTTTTAAGTTTTTTTTTTATAACTCTCAAAATATATCAATAGGGCTCAATACGGCTATTGGGCTATTAGCCAACAACCAACTTGTTAAGGCTAGGTCTTTCCATATAAACTATTACATCATTGCATGGAAGTGGCCAGTCACTGACTTGAGCGAAATGTATCACAAGTTTTAGTGCAGCTTGAGATTCGCATCAGCCATTTTAAACCTTTTCCTCCTGTAGACAACGTCTCTGTGAGGTTTTGATCTGATAGAAACTGCTGCGTCCTGCCTACAGTGTCTATTAGGCTGCTGTGCTGTTATTACAAAAAAAGGTTAAATGTATATTTGAAATCGTAAGGCCCATTATTTAGGCTCTATTATTTCTTCATTCATTAATTTATTAATTCATTCATTCACTCACTCACTTATTTATTTCCAGCCACAATGTCCACAAGGCTTAAAATATTCTGGACTGTGATCATTTTTACCAACCATGAATCGGCAACTGTCAGCTACTGAAAACTCTTTTCTTGCCAACAAAAACACTCCCAGCCACATGCAAAGACAAGCAAACATGCTCTGGACATAACTGTGGAAATCTTCAGTCGGATCAAATATGAGTTCTAATTAAAATTGCAGAGGTGGAGCGTAACTTATTAATGTAACGCAGTCCATACACAGATACATCACACATTTTATTCAGCACTGCAGAACAAGCAGAGGACAGAGGGCACAGAATGATTAATGTGTGAGGTGGGCGGAAATCTGAAATACTGAGAAAATTGCACTGCACTATTTATTAATTTGGCAGACAGCCTTTATCCTGGACAACATTTGATATATTACCCACTTGTTATTTACTTATGCAGTTCAGGCTAAGTACCTTTGATGAAGGGTACACCTTCAGTAACCCACATAGAACTGAACCTGAATGTTAGGGTTGCAACCCCACTTTCTGAAGCACCCATATGCGAGTGCACTGAACACAGCGTAGCGCAAGTAAAACCATGGCACACAAGGAAACCACAGGAAGCCTGTATTCCACAATAATACAGGAAACCTGTGGTTTTCATTTCTTTTTTTTCTTTTCTCCTCTTTATAAATGAACGGGAAAAGAAATGAGGACATTATTTCACAGACACATATCAGCAGCGCAATTGGTAAGTGCACACCCTGCAGTATGAACACATCTATGAAATTAAGCAACAGCAGCTATGCCTAAAAGGCCATGAAAAGGGAATACAACATTAATTATCTGTTTATTTATGTCATGTTGTTTATCTGTTTAGAATGATGAGGTTTCCTTATAAGCTACTATAATTCAGTTCAACTGTGCCCATCAAGATAGTTTTTACCTAGTTTTTAGCTTTTTTAGAGTTTTTAACTAATACTAGGCCACCATCATCCCCTTTCTCCTTCATTCCAAATCTATACTCAAAAGGGTAAAATGGTTTTGATTTAAAAATTTAAATCAAAAGTATTTTACGTGGACACATATGTGAACTGTACAAAAATATATAAATTAATAAAATATTTTTTAGTTAGAAGCCCAGTTCCTGAAACACAACAGTGAGCAGAGAAAACTGCACAATGGCCTGAATCCACAATGATATAAAAAAAGGCCTGCGTCAAGTAGTGTTATTTAATATTACTTCCTTCACTGTCTCTGGAATCCAGAGAACCTTAGAGACCACAGTGTCTGTAGCCTAAGAGGCTGCTGGGTGGTTCATTCCGTTAAGGCACCATGCTGGGGTTGCATGAACGAGTCCAATGATCTCAGATCAAATCTAGACCGTGCCAGTGCCGGCTGCGGCCAGTAGCTCCATTGGGCAGCTGACAATTTTCAATTGTTTCGCCAAGTTTTGGGTCTGTATTTCATCACTCTACCAGTCAATCAGTTGCCCATAGTCAAGACAAAGCTGCATATGAAATGTCTCCATCCGACTCAACTCAAGCTTGGCTGTGAGGTGCGGCATGAAAAGAAGCAGGCTGGCAACGCCATGTTTTGGAGGAGAACCATAGGTGTCTATACTCTCCTGAATTAGCAATGGGGTTTGTGCATGAACGTGGCAGTTAATTGGACATTCTAAATTGGGGGGGGGGGGCCAGGATGGGTGCCTTTTTTTTCTTTTAAAGAAACAAGTTCAGAAACAAGGGGCCTTGGAAATGAGGGATGAGGAATCGATCATTGACTTAAATCAAGCATTTTAACGTTCTGATGTTCTTAAATAAAAAAATAAATAAATCAAATCTTCATGTGTTGTTATTATTATTATTATTATTATTATTATTATTATTATTATTATTATTAACAACTACAACAACACCAACAATAACAATAATAATAATAATTCTGGCATTTTATCTGATTGCTTTAGTGATCATTCATCTTTTGTGTATGGAAGATCAAATCTCTCAGTATTTCTCCAAAATGCATTAGAGTTAGACAATGCAAGTGCATTCCATTTGATAACTTCATTCACAATTTTATTTCAATAAACTGGGACAGGTTTCAACTTATACCTTATGTTGAAGATGCTTGGAATTATTTTTATTCTGAACTCACAAGAGTTATTGACAAACATGCACCCTGGAGGGAAATTAAAGTTAAAGGCAAACATTTACCCTGGATCAGCTCTGACCTGATTGGTCTTGTTAAACAACGGGATACATTCTGGAAGATTTACAGGGAAACCAGGGATCCTACTGACTGGGACAAATATAAATCTTTAAGGAATTTATGTAAGACAAAAACACGTAACGCTAAATCAGCCAACTACAAAAAACATCTCTCTGAAGATATGCATAATCCAAAACAGTTCTGGAAAAGAATAAATAATATCCTCAATAAGTCAAACAAAAATAAATGTTCCCAGATTCAAGTCAACAACAACATCTTTCATGACCCTTCCGTTGTCTCAAATGCTTTCTCTCATTTGTTTGACCCATCTATAGCATGTGATTCTTTTAGTAGCTCCAGCTGTAGAAGCTCTTTTTCCTTCGGAAAATACTACCTGTTGAAGTTCAATATGCAATTAATGAACTAAAGGACAACTGTGGACCTGGACCAGATGGCATTGAGACTAAATTTATTAAGTTAGCTGCTCATATTTTGATGTATCCACTTTGTGACCTATTTAACCTCTCTCCATCAACCTGTGCCCTCCCTCCCACTTGGAAATGTGCCATAGTTACTCCACTCCATAAGGGAGGTGACCTCCATGACATTAACAATTACCGTCCAATTTCTATTATCAACTCCATAGCTAAAATCTTTGAGAAACTGATTTTTAATCAATTATCACGCTGTTTTTGATTATAATATTTTTATCTCCATGCCAGTCTGGCTTCAGGCCTAATAACTCAACAACTACTGTTCTTTCAAAATTTACTAATGATGTGCTTACTGCATGTGAGAATGGCAAACTCACTGGTGCAATTTTTCCTGATTTAACCAAGGCCTTCAAAATCATCGCAAATAAGTGAGAATAAATCATCAAATGAACATCATTTAGGTGGACCCATGTTGCCAAAAGAATAAATAAAAATTGATCGCTTGTTTTAGTTTCGCCATTAGAGCCATTTTCTCATTACAGGAAGCCATGTAAATGAAGGCAATGAAAATAGTGCTGATGTAAATGTAAAAAAAGACTGCAAGCCAGAAAATGACACAAAACGAAGACGTACCACGCATACATGACCGGAGTCTTCACAGGAACTGCTTACAGGACAGGACCCAGTGCTGAGGAGCTCTCAGTGGGTGCATTATTGATTTTGACATGTCCATGGTAAAAACTGCATACAGAACACTATGCATGTGGATTAGACTCCCCCATTAGACAACAGTAAAACAACAGAAGAGAAAATCCAGAATATTAAAGGGATAGTACAACTTTTTGGGAAATTTGCTTTTTGGCTATCTTTTGGCATAGTTAGGCTAGATGATAAGATCGATACCAATTGCATCCCTGCGCATCCAGTACAAAAATATTACACAGTAATATTACACTGCATGCTAACTGCACTACCACTATGAATGGCTGCAAAGAGAAGCAACGTTAGCTTTGCTAATTAATGATGGAAATACTTCCAGCATCTCCAAAAGCAAAGTTATTTATACTTGCATCTTGCGTGTTTCTAACGATTATAACGAAATAAAAGCCGGACTATATTTGAAAAATAACCTCTCATCTATAATCTATTCACTGGGCAAAGCGGTTGAAGCATGAGTTTGGGGTTGCTCGGTATGCAGTAATTTATAAATCGATTACTATTGGATATGTGCCTACTCCTTTTTTATTTTCTCATACAGGCTATGTATGTACAATGTGTAGGACCTTGGCTCCACTTATTAATTCATCATACAGTAGTCCATGTAAAAAAAGAAGAAATGCATCAAAATATGAGACAAATAAAATATGTATTTGTCTCGTATGAACAGAATAAAGCAAACATATATTTGAAACACTTTTTGATTGCAGTTTTTTTTTTGGTGAGCCGTTGAATAAGCGGGATAATGTCTGAGCGGCTGAGCATCACTCAGAATGCCCTGGCGAATTTACTACCTCGTCAATATTGCTGTAAAGTAAGCTATACAAATAAAATTTGATTTGATTTGATTTGATAATAAAAACATGCATTTCAAAATATGAGATTCCATTGCAAAGGAAATGTCATCCTTATTCTAGCAAATATACCATACCCTTTAGGCTACCACTTAGCAATGAATGACTCTTTTGAGTAGACTACATAAACCAGGTTAGAACGGTAATTAAACTTTTGCAGGTGCTATTCTATAGTCTCTATATGTTAGGGGTGTGCAGTGTGTGAAGGATTTTTTGGAACTGAACAACTCTTTACTGACTCAGGAATAATGATTCACTTTCTCAGTTGAGTCGTTCATTTTACTCATTCAATTGACTGAGTGGCCCCACCTACATCGCACTCATTTTCCAACCAACATGTTTTTAAACATGATAATTTATTGCATTCTGCAAAAGCATTTAAATGACGCGATGCTGCAGGACATAACATTGTAAAACCAAAAGTAAACCCATTTGCTGCCGACTCCCTTGCCAAAAATTATGTTTTGAGTGAACAAATGGGCAGTAGTCTAGGCTACTGAATGACATGAAGGATAATCACAACTCTTCTGGGGCCTGAGAATAACAACACTTTTGAGTTCTTCTAATCAGGTAGATTATCTAGTTGTGTATTAATTAAACAACTACAATGCTTCCTAGGCTAATGATAATAAACACATGGGTAAATGTTCATGTATCACACCAAAGAATAAGGTGCTCTCCGCTCCACCAAACGAACGATATGTGTCGGAACGAATCGTTCGCAAATGGTAATGCCGGTTCTGAGTGAGAATCACATTTTTGCATCTCTGTTTGCCGGTTAGGGGTTTCCCATGCGCTCTGGGGAACCAGAGATTACTGAATCAAGCGGACAAATTGAAAGATTAGTTCTGTTCCCTGAATGAACGTTCGTGAACGAGTCATGAAAAATAAACTAACTTCCCAACACTAACGTATATGGAGAAATAATACACAGCCAATCAGAATTGAGTATTCAGCCAAGCCATTGTGTATTGGTTTTGTGGGCACGCAACATTTGTCAGTTGAAAATAAAATTCTGTAGTGTCATATCTGACACTGACAGTGTTTATTGACACCATAAATCAATTCAACCAGTGGTGCCGCCCAGCCATGATGCGTTCAAAAATTAATTCTTCCCCATTCGAAATCGAGCACATTACGCAATCTGTGAAATAATTGAAAATCACTGTCCCTAGTATGCAGTACTATTGGCTGCAGTGAGAGTGGCAGTGGGAGTGCATGTTTACAGTTAGGGGCTGCCAAATATGGGTGTCCCTAACTCATGCTCATATTTCCATCACTTAACTTTGCAAAGATAACGTTGCTTCCATCTGCAGCCATTCATAAGGTAGCACAGTTTGCATGTAACCCATAGATGTTGTCTAAAATATTTTTGTACTGGATACACAGGGATGAAACTGATATTGATCTAATCATCTAACTATGGGTTAGATAGCCAAAAAATCCAATTTTCCAAAAGGTTGGACTGCCTTCAACAAATATCAGAATTTCATACACTCTTTTATAATAGTTTGGATAACTGAGGATAGATATGGGGCTCAACATCAGCCCACATAAATATTAATTCAGATTACTTTATTGGCCTCACATAAGAATTTAACATAAGAATTTCTTTTTCATCATTTATAGAAAAATGTACATCATGTACCACACACAACTCTTGATCTTATATAAAAAGTTGGACTGTCCCTTTAATTTCATAATGTGTAAAATGAACTACCAAACTTTTGTCACAATTGTCCAGATATCATCCAGATCTCACATACATGACTTTGACTCAGCTATGCATCAATAGAGTGGGAGTGGCTACTGTGGTGATGCAAAACATATGGGAGACATATAAATAGAAGACGGGTGTGGTGTGTTATAAGCTTCCTCTCGGGCCTTACAGTTCTATACTCCCCCTCCCACCAAGTAAGTTAATCTTACACATCCACTAATGACATCATCTAACAGAACGCGTCCTGGTGTGACAGCCCATCCCATTTGCTTCTATATCAAAAGAGCTTGTGTCAAATAATTCAGAAGGCAGACACTAGCCAGCCAGCACAGAAAAGTAATGCACTTCCTTCAAAGCCCAAGCCCATTCCATATGTCCCAAACATGCCTGCTTTAATTAATATTTAAAACCTTCTCCTTCTGCATGGATTATTGCTGACACCGGCCTTGAATACAGCCTGGTGCTTTGCTAAACTCTAATTTACAAGCTACTTACACAAGCTGAACTTTTATTCAGGTGCCTATCCCAGACTGGAGAAAGGTTGATAAGAACGCAGGCGAAATAAACAAGGAGTGTTTGTTCCATCTTCAAATGTGAACCAAGCAACAAAACACTGGGGTGGCTTTTTACGATGGCACACCAAGTTTACAGCCATCTGAATTTGATCTTAGCATTCAGGCAAGTTATCTGTTCGTAGCCAGTATTTCTTGGTCAGTTCAGGGTCAGCCAGCCAGTTTTTAAGACAGTTTTAAGGGTCTGCTGTGGACAAAAATTTCGTATGCACTCCAAGGATAGGGTTTTAGCCACAAAGGGACCAGCGGAAGTAACTGGGCAGACTTTTACTAAGATAAAAATAATAAATGTAGCTTTTCATGTGTGCGTGCATCTGTGAGTGATTATGTTGAGATGGGTGTAGAGTCCTCGATCATCGGCATCCTTCTGTATGTTGAAGCACAAGGGAATTTGTGATTCTCATACAGTATGTTATTTTCTAGTGGTGTGGACCCTTCTACACTGGATTCTTTTAAATAAAACATCCCAGAATAGGAGTGTTGACCTAGGGTCAGTTTTTCCTAGTAGCTTGCAATGGATAAGGTTAATCAGTACTCCTACTCTATATGTTGGCTATAATTTGATATCAGTCACTCACATTGCTGTGGAAGAATTTTACCACACTCTTCTTTGCAGAATGGCTTTAATTCAGTAGGTTTTTGAGCATAAACTGCTTGTTTCAAATCTTGCCATAGCACCTCTATTGGGTTCAAGTCATGACTTTTTTTTTTACTTCACTCAAAAATTTGGTTTCTTTTAAGCCATTCAGATGTAGACTTGCTTTTGTGTTCTGGTACAGAACTTCTCCGCACCACCACACTACCACCACCATGTTTGACTGTCGGTATGATGTTCTTACTGTGCAATGCTGTACTTACGCCAGACATAATGGGATCTGTGCCTTCCAAAAAGTTTCAATTTTTACTCATCTGTGCATAGAACATTATAGACTTGGGGATCATCCAGGTGCTTTTTTTTCTTTCTTTTTTTAATGTGAGACAATCAAGTATTGATGTTTCTCTTGGTTCACAGTGGTTTCCACCTTGCTATTCTCCAATGAATCCCATTTTAGCACAGTCTCTTTCTTATTTTGGAGTCATGAACACTGACCTTAGCTGCGGCTAGAGAGGCCTGCAGTTCGATGGAGGTTTTTCTGAGATCATTTTTTAATTCCTGGATGAGCTGCGCCCTTGGAGAAATGATGGCAGGCCAGCCATTCCTGAGAAGATTCACCATTGTTTCAGGTGTCTCCATTTGGAGATAATGGAATTTCCTTTGATCTTGGCATAGTGTACCTGTAGAAAATTTGTGGTGATGACTTCACTCTGATGGTAAGGGTAAATATGGGTGAGGTTTAGATTGAACAGGGCTGGCTGCAATCAAGTCTGGCTGTGTTCAATCAGCTGAACCTAATGATCAACCAATTAACCAAATGTAAATTGATAGAGTAACTAAAACAGCAATTACTTTTCCACATGCGTGATATGAGTGTTTGATAACTTCTTTCATTAAATTTAATGTTATTTCTTGTGTTATTCACACAATTCTGCAATCTTTAACAATGTTTGAATTTCACACACTCTTCTTTAATAATTTAGATTACTTCATTGGCCTCACATAAGACAAGGCTTAAATATATCTCCAGGTTTAGTACTTTAACCATTAATAGAGATTAGGTGAATGAGAAAATAACACTTGTGAATATTTCATTTTAGTGGTAACTGGTGTTCAAGCTCCAAGTTACTGGTTTTATTTATTTATTTATTTATTTATATGTACTTTATCAATTATTTATGGATTTACATTACTACACAGATGTTTTTAAATTATCTATAGACATCATGTATCCACAACTCTCTATCTTATATATCCCATTTATCCAATGATAAATCCTGAGCCTTCTCAAGACCCACCGTTTGAACTAGATGGTGGATCACTGCTCCAGAACATTCTGTGGTCTGTCAAACATTCCAGGGGAACCAGTTCAAAAGAAAGTGTGGGGGGCACGGTTGTTTTTTTGGTTCAGTGTGATATAGCCAACAGCTGACAGTCAGTTGACAGCTTGCACTGTGCTCAAAGGCCCCTCAGTTTTTCTATTCCCTTGGCCACAATGTACAAATGAGAGAAAGAAACCCTCTTTTGTGTCCCTTAAACCAACCAGCTGCCAGTCTTCTTTAAAGCTTACCAGCCCAAACACAGAAGAAGCTTCTTGGCTTTAAAAATGGAATACTACTATTTCCATACAAATTCTAAAGTTAAGGGTTGCTGGGTGACTTATCCTGTTAAGACACTGTTCTAATGCATGGATGGGCCTCACTGCCTGGTAATGAATCTGGACTGTAACACTGACAAATGTGGTTGGCAGCCCCGCAAGGGCAATGCTCAACTGGCTCTAGCGTTGCCCGTGGGAATGTTTCAGCCAGATGGGATGACAATGAGGATATTACCAAGTCGATTGGGCGACTGCAAGTTCAGCTGTGAATGAAGAGTCTTCCTCCAGCTCACTGCTGTGCAAACCTGGAATAACTTGCATTTATGCAGACTTTTGAGACAATTCATGCAAAAAAAAAACATCCACAAATAGGTTTTTTTTCACTGAGTCTGGTCCAGTCAATCAGATTTTAGGGCATCCTTCCCTTGACATCCACATTACTCTGACTGATCACAGTATGTATGCGCTGCCTTCAATAAATCGAGAGGCGTGGATGAAAAAAGTAGTTAGCTTGCTAATTCGCACACTTATTGAATGCAGTCCTAGCTAAAAGTATGTCTCACAAATAAATACCAAACAAAACAATGAAATATTTGCTGATTAGCTACATTTATTTGTGGATCAGTATCATTTATTTTTGAACCAATTATTTTATTTCCAAAATAAAAAATTAGTTATTTGTGAATCTCATTTTATATGTGAAGTGTATTTTTTATTTGTCTTTATACTGTTTTCGTTTGAATACAAGTACAAAGTAAATTTACAAATTACTGCTTTCTGTTTTTATTTGCATTCCATTTACCGTCCCAACTTTTTTGGAATTGGGGTTGTATAAGTGACTGTTCTATACATTAAAATAAAGAGGCATGATAGAATATTGCAAATAGGTATCAAGTTAATAAAATAACTGCACAGCTCATGTTAAGACAACTTACAGATCAAAGGCAACAATAATCCTCCTAAAAATAAGTCTCTAACAGAACATGCTGTTTCATACAAACAAAACAAATCCTCAGCCTTGAAAGTGAACAAGCTAAACAACTGAAAAAGAAGTAGGCTATGCTCTTACTTTTGGTTCAGTTCGATCCTATTTGTTCTCTTCTTTTGTTTAAAATTGTTTTGTTTTTTAAACAGCAAGTGACTCAAGAGAAAACTGCATCATGTCATAGCCACACAAAAGACTAACTTTGTTTTTTTGTTCTGCACAAAATATCAAGGTGGTAGGAGTGATAATGGTAAGCTAAACACAAACCGTTAAGTTATCACTGATTGTCCTTCTTGTTTCCAATATAGTCAATAAATTCATATTCACCCTAACCATAACCTTAACCTAACCCTACCAACCACTTTAAAAGTGAAAACACCCGCATAACGCAAGCCACAAGAAGGACTAGATATAGTACTTTTGAACATTTGCAGTGCTCAAGTACTCTACCAGCACTAAATTCATCAGGATTTATTGACACTCAATTACTTAAACATACAAACTTGGGTTATCAAATGTGGGTTTCTTGGTTGTTGTTTTTTATACAGCTTGGCAAAATAGTACATTTAAGCCAGTAAGATTAGCAACAGCATTGCAGATCAAATATTTTACAGTTCAATTGTCATTAAATGCTTGTCACTGAAAAGAGTAATATTTTGATACAACACCCAAAGTAATTGTGATCAAAATGGCTAGTTCAAAGCATCCCTGAATTCAAACAACCCCTTAGAGTCGGCAAGGCAAGAAAAAAACAGCTTGTTTTGAGGAAACTGAGCACATTTAAAAAATAGCTAAGGACATGGTGGTTTCTTTCAAACTGAGATAAAATGCATTTAATACATTGGAACTGTGACTTTTTATCATCCTCAACTATTTGGGGTTATACTTATAATGCCTATTGCATGAAACAAATATCTTATTTCCTAACAAGTTTTTAAGATGTATAAAAAGTAAACAAACATAATTAAGTTTTTGCTTGGGATTTCCTCTAAAAGTCTGCAAAACTGAATTGGAAATTAGAGGGATACCAGTTCCTGAAAGACAAAATGCGTCATCACAAATATCAGGAAAAAGTTGAGTGCTTTCATTTAGTGCAAACAGTACACCAGATGAATACAGTTAATTAAAAGCTTGATTTATTACCATGCAAAGTACCATAGACTTCTGAAAGCCTTCTAAAACCTTCTAAAAATGTGCAAATCCATTCCCTGTCAAATTAGGCCTGCACTTTGCAAGAGGGTAAACTGTCTGCCACTCAGTTACAGAATTACAGTTCCTGAAAGAAAAAGACTGAGGTGGTTAATTGGCATTTCATCATCATAATTTAAGGGAAAATCCCCAAATTGATAGTGTGTAATCTTAGCCAGGACAAATCATTTCTGATATAGATATTCCTGTACCCTCTAGGGCCAGAGTGCTACTCATCAAAATTCTGCACACTCCATTTGGCAAAAAGTTCTCATTATCAAGCATGGAGACAACTCATAATTATTATATTTTAACCTTTAATTCAATACATTTAATTCTGCATTAACAGATGGAATTGCTGGTGATAACATTTTCAAGGCACTTTAAGAGGCGTGTAAATTTCAGGACGCTGGCATAATATCAGGGTTGTTTCGGTATCAGCTTATAATAGCTTACAACAGGCTAATTGGTATCAGCTGACAAGCTAAGATTATGGCCGATTCCAACAGGCTGATATGATGATGACAACATGCATGTGCCCAAGAGACAACACATTTGATTTGCTGCTGATGCTGTAAATTAAGTGAAAATGTCATGCACAAGAAGTAGCCTAATTATAGAAATCCGGACCTCTTATTATTTATTTTTAATGTACATATCATTTTCACCAGCCAAACTCACAGCCATGAAGACTCAGTAGCTCCCTACTTCCATGCTATTAAAAATAAAGCAAGCAAATTCTTTGTTTTGGTAAACAAAGAAAATTGTTACATTTTTCCTTCAAATGATGATTGTGGTGATTGTGCTCATCTACTTTTTCAATGAATGTGAAAACGTTGTAGCAGTTTGCATCTGTGATGTTGAACAGGGGGGTACCAGCATCAGCATCAGCCAGTAAGGCCAGCCAATATCAGTTATTGATATCAGCCCCAAAACTTCCATATTGTTCACACCTACCATCAATGTATAAAACTGTTTATCATAAAGTTACATTTGAAGACCAACTCCAGTTTAAAATAGTTTACATTTCTAAACAAGATGATCAAATTAGCCCATTGGTTTTAAAACCCTACTTGCATGATTAACTTTTTAAGCATTGACATAAATCCATCAAGCCACGCAACATAGGCCATGTAAAAGGTACTCTAATGTAGCGTCCCAAAACTCTTATTCTGCAGCATATCCATGACAATGACATACATGCAGTTAGAACTAATTCCTTGTCCCAGGTACATAAAGCATTCATAGTAGTAATGATGATTAGGATCAGTTTAGCTTTTTAGCTCATAACAAGCATGTCTGCAATATTGAGAGGGCTTGCCTGGTCCAGCACTCCTATAATGAGATGCTTTAGGAGTACAGGGAGTGGATCGAGGATGACTCTGTAGTGGATAAGAGACAGAGACACAGAGAAAGGAAACCTGGTCCTTGGTCAGTACTTCTACTCTGAAACGCTTTTTAAACATGGATCCCTAATATTATTCTTACCACATACTGTATTTATAAACCATTTAAAACCCAATGAAAAATTACAGAGAATCAAATACTGTATACGGCTCATAATTTAAAATCATTAAAGGCAAATTATTTTCTTCAATTTAGAGTGGCATGGTATGATTCTGTAAATAACTTTTGCCATTGCTAGGTCATGTACAGTAGGAGATACGTCATTGTCTGACTGACAAGATAAATAACCCTGAAAAACAAGGATAATTTGTATATGCGTCATGCAATTTTAACTGAAAAGTATTTATTGTTAATATTAACACTCATAATACTCTGATGCAAAGAAGATTTTCATGATTTGTTTTCCCTTTCCAATTTCTTATGTTTTTTTTCATGTTGGTAACTCCAACAACAAATCTCTACCATCTTAAACTTACACTGAATGCGCAAACTTTCCTGAAATCATTGAATGCAATGCTGTAAACAGTAAATGTAGATTTGAGTAAGAAAACGTTGATCTTTGATGAAATCATATTTATGTCTCCATAAAGCTAAACTGTAAATGAAAATCCATGTCTAGAATTGTAAATTGTGTATCTATGCACACCAATGCAATTAATGTTAATGTAATGCATGGGGAACCATTTGATATGAATTAATTCATAAGTTATATTGATCAGCTCCATGAACACTCAGCAAGGCAAGCTTTCAAATCTCTGCACATGATATACTGATATGCTGAAAACAGAGATGAAGCCTGCTATGCATAATCAGATTAATCAATTATATTTTCACCACAACAATTGTGGGATCTTTGCAGTGGAAAGTAAAACCTGGTTTCTCAGTGAGTAGATTTTGACTGACCAGTGACCATTTAACATTTTGCTATGTGTCTGTCAATATTGTACCATCACTTAATGGAGAAGATTGATTTTAATCAGATTCTGGCACAGAGCTCACAAATTTGGCCAAGATAACAGTCTTATTTGAAACTGTTGAGACAACAGTAACATTCATGAAAACTACTAACTATATTTAAAAAAACATCTATATTTACGAATATTCAGACATAAACATTCTTGAGATTGTATGGTTTTAGCCAGCAAATTAATGAACATTCTCAGGGATTTCCACTAATGCTTTCAAATTTTATTCTCATCTAAAGAGTCAGTATTTGACCAGGGGAAAAAGCACCTTCCTCTGAAGGAGCCCAACTGATGGATCAGGGCTCGACAATAAGGTATGTTTTTAATAGCCTATCGGCCAATAACATTCAAATTTTACTGCCCAGCAGGAAATCACCAGTGACCCTAGATTTTTTTGCATGGGTGCCACTCACATTATGTTAATTTTGTGGTACTATACTTGTCTTTTAACATCATTAAATTTCAGTTACCTCCAACAAGCATTGTCTTTAATACACACAAGTATAAATAAGTTCAACACCATCAAAAGATTTAAAGATGTGTCAAATAAGTAAATGTTGGTAATTTCATACCTGCTATCCCTCCTTTATTTTCTGAAAAACTTGATTATTTCACTGGCTCCTTTCTTTTTGTGATTTCTCATGTATCTGTATGTCAGTCGATGAAGGAAAAAAGGTGTTTGCAATTGGATTGTTTTATGTCATATCTATAAGAAATGGCATTAGATGCCATTGATGGTTTGTAAATTGAAATAAAATGTTGGTCTTAATCCATAACTTCTTTAGCCAAAGAGGAGTTTTGCTAAGTGCTCACTTGACCTTCAGAAATATGTCTCGCTCTTCAAGTATAATGGTTACACATTCATAATCGATCGTGTGGCAAAGAAATGGCTTGCTTACCGCCTCAAACAGTGAAATGTATTACCTGCTCAGCTGAAAACCCTGTGTCATGCTGTCTACGCAAATTCTGATGACACAGAATTTCTGCAACTCAATTTCAGTTGGTGTTCTGGGTGGATGGGGCCCTGGGAGCCAAAGATCTTCCCTGGGCAAAACGAGCCATAGTTGCAAAACAGTATCCATGCTTATTTAAAAAGTGTATTTAAAAACTCTTATGAAAAAATCACGTGCTCAAAAACCACATGTGCTCAAAAACCACATGTGAACACCCAACATGTGAACTATAAAAATAATCCCACTAATAAAATGAGCTGAAAATGGTAACCTATGCTATTTCAAGTTTTGCGTTTTGTTTTCACATGTGAAAATGTAAAGTTTTAGAAAGTTCACATTTTAAAAAGTCAGTGACGTGTGAAAATGTGAAGAAGCAAAGGACTCAATGTGACCTATTTTCTTTTCACATGTGGAAATTTTCATTTACACGTGAAAAAAGCCAATCACATGTGAAAATGTCCAGTTCACAATTGAATTAAAATATTTGCAAGTGAAACTGTGTAAGTTCATATGTGAAATTGTGATTTTAACATGGGAAACGGCTAATTTCACATGTGATTTTTTCATAAGGGAAATAAATAGGCATACCGACACAGAAGACAACCATTACATTACATTAAATCAGATGCTTTTATCAAAAGCAATTTATTCACTTACAAAATTGGAGATCATTAGTATTAGTCTCAGGAAAACAATAGTGTGATATCAACAAGAAGGCACAAAAAGCCTGTTTGCAATTAATAAATACAATTTCATAAAACATAATAACAGCTAACCTATCTTTACATTGTGTCTATAACATTATTATCCCAGAAGGTAATCCACAAAGGAAGAGGATAGCTAAAGAGGGTCAGGGAGCCATGATGCAGTCTGAAGAAGTCAGTCTTAAGTCTGAATCAGACGAGGGTTTCTGCTGCCCTTACTGCAATGGGAAACTCATTCTAACACCAGGGGGCCAGAACAGACAGAAGATGAGACCAAGAAGTGCAGGCACATGGGGTGTGGGGTCAGGTGCCCGGAGGTTACACAATGGAGAGGTCTGGCTGTTGTGTAGTGTCTGATTATCTTTTCAAGATATGACAGAGTGGTCCCTCTAGCTGCCCAATAGGTTAGTGTGAAGGTTGTGAATTTGATGCAAGCCAATATCGGTAGCCAGTGAAAAGGACAGAGTGGGTTGAGTCAGTGGTGAGACAGGGGTAGATTCCAAGCAGATGAAGAGGTCAACACTGTGATAGACTCAGAGGCCCTGTTCAGACCTGTACTTTGCATCCAGATTGTGTCTAGATTCAGTCGAGACTGATGTCAGTTCACACCTGGCACCAGAATGCGTTTCTACATGCGTTTCGAGTGACCACTTGTGATCGGATCTCACTTCTCCACTCAATATGCAAATAAACACGTACATCATTTCCGTTTGCAACGACCAAATGCGTTGTTGTTTTTAACCGGCGGGAGGCAGCAATGCACTACCTGTGCGTAGTCTGCGAAGAAGAAGAAGAAGAAGAAGAAGTCGTAGTCGTAGTAGTAGTAGTAGTAGTAGTAGTGCAGGCAAAATCTAAACAAAAACAGACTGGGTCTATTCCTTGGCATGTTCCAGGCAAACCAAATCGCCCAAGATGTTTGACGCACTCGTAATATGTCTCTATGCGCTTTCCAAAATTTTAAAAGGTGGTGGACAAAGCCAGCTTATGTGATTTGAGAACCAACCAAAATTATACAGGGCGGTCCTTCAATGTGGGCCAGGACGCATTCGTGTACACACTGCTAAAAGAATGTGGCCATGTGCAACCCAGACCACCTCCGAATGTGGTCTGAGTGATCGGATCTCAGTGCATCCTCAATGCATCTTGGGTGCATTCACACTTGTAGTTAGAGCTGTCCACTTGTGATCGGATCACCCAAGACGAATTTTAATGCCAGGTCTGAACACGGCCTGAGTGAAAAATCTAACAGGGGAGAGGACCTAGGAAGTACAGCATCTCATCAGCTACAGATAACAGAAGCTGAGATGCATGTTGACCAATATATCAGAGGGAGGGAAGGAGAGAAAAAATTGTGCGTCATCAGCACAACACTGATAGGACAGGGCATAGGAGGAAATGACAGACCAAGAGACTTAGTATACAGAGAGAAAAGGAGATTACTAAGGACTGAATCCTTCATCCCCCTCTCATATATTTTGGAATGGGTGGCAATCAAGGTAGGAGAGCAGTGCCGCAGATCCCCAAGGTAATCGGAAAAACAGCAGGTGGGGGTAGCCGACTGTGTCAAATACTATAGAGAAGTTGATCACAACAGAGGGGAGAGAGAAACTGCCTCTGCACACTGTCTGCAAGGAAGGCCTTCTGGAATTAGTGGCCAGTACTGAAACCAGACTGGTGAGGGTCTAAGCAGTGGGGAGAGAGTTGGTTTAAAACAGCACATTCAAAGGTTTATAGAGAGAAAGGGGATAAGAAAGACAGGACAGTAACTGAGGGGGGTCAAGACTAGGTTTCTTCAGCGGTTGACACAAGCTTGCCTGACTGAGGGAACACGTCCAATTGACTGGGATGGTTTCACCAGTAATTAGCTGAATGCGACAATGTCAGGAGAGATGGACTGGTGCACAATAAGGGAGAAGGCTGAGGAGAGGGCTACTGAGGAAGCAGTGTTGTCTGGGGTGAATCATGTTTCTGTGAGGGCAAGAAACTGAAGGGAGATAGAGAGGCTTGGGACCAGGTGAAGTCTTGTGAACGGAAAACCAGTTGACTGAAGGACGAGCAGATTGGAATAGGAAGGAAGCACATGGAAATGAATGCTAATAGCAGCAAACAGTCCTGCTGAAGCAACTTTGCAGTACACCATTAATGGACTATCAGAGATAGAATCCCTTGTCTTAGTCCTACTGAATCTAACCTAGGCTGTTGCTAGGACTGCCTTTTCAACAATGTTATATGCTAAAATACTTACTAAACAATTAACAACTGGACAGGCTGTCTCAGCTGAAACATGCACAGTTAATAAGCAATTGAATACACCAGGTCCACTTACTAATTTCTCCACAAAAACAATCCAAACATTATGGCTAACTACTGCTACTCAAAATTCTGTTTCAAGCAACACAAAAGTTAGTTTTATCAATTTATTTATTTTTTGTTTATTTCTTTTGAAGTAAAACAATAAAAATGTCAAAATCATGAAAAGCCACCAGGCAGGCCTTTGTCAAGTCCTGCTGGGTGCCACTGTGCATATGCAATTAGCTCAAAGCTGTGATTTTAACATCCCAGCCCTCCATCATATACACAATACACCAAGTTAACATGAAGTAGAAGCAGGAAAAGCATGTCTCCCAAGCTTACTGACACAATTGCACTATTTCATCTCCATTTTTATGACAGAGGCATTTTATAACCTCTGAATACCACCAGAGACTAAGTCAAATATGCATTTGGGAAATGGAAATTTTAGTGTCCCTTTTTGGATTGAAGGATACAGTTACGTGCATAAAAAAACCTACAGAATTACAGTATTTCACTATTACAGCGCGCAGATACATGAAACATGTGGCCAGAGAAAAGATTTGTGTAGATCCCTCATAATCATGGCTAGCTGTGTTGTAATGCCAAGTAATGTCATGTTCTACCAGTTGAACAGATCACCTCAGCAGTGCAACATGTATTACTGATAGTCAGAAGCCTGAAAGAACATTGCAAATAAAACCATAGCACCATTAACATGACACAACCATTTCTCTCATCATCCTCATTTCTCATTATAATAATTAAAGTCCATTCAAAAAACGGCAGGTACAAATGCAGCCATTAACATGACAAAACATTGACAGTTTCTCTCATCAAGCTCTTTTACAAAAATTAAAATCTGTTAATTATTCAAGAGGTACACATACCCATCATTACAAATGCTATTTTGCAACTGGGTCATGAGTACTATGAGAGATCTAATAGATACTTCCCCAAACCAGTTGAATAGCTTGCATGATATCATTCATAAGGGGGCTTTAATTGTTCAGTTGAAAGTGCTATGCTTCTATAGCCATTTTTCGTAAAAACACAGCAACCTGAATTATGCTTCTCTGCATTTTTGCTGCAATATATTACATTAGCACTCAATCTTAATTTACAATCATCCAAGCAATTGGTTTTGCTCTGGGAATTATGTATGTGACGTGCACTTCAGTGTGTATGCTTGCTTCATTTCAGTTACATGCAAAACTTAAATCACATTGCTAAAATACTATCTAAAAGTATTTTTCCTAGACAAAAGAAAACATACTTTATTTTACCATTTTCTTCTCAAACAAAAAACCTCAATGATAATATGTTCATGATTTATTTGTTAGGTTGTCAATAGAAAACCCCAAAAACTGACAAAGGAATAAATACTGATTGTTCTTGCTTTCTACACAATAGACATTGCTGAACCGTATTCATTTCAAAACTCTATTTTTGCCCACAGCTGTGTTCAAAGGATGCCAAGCAGGTAGGTGTGCAGTAGAATGAAATCAAAGATAGTGACAGGACGAAGGAGAAACAAGCTCAACTGCATGGCAGATCTCTATGATCTCACAAAGGTCTTAAATTGGGTCAATAAAGATCTATTGATCGGCCCAGGTCTCATTTTCCAACAGTCATTACGGCTATGCGGAAGGCAGTCAAACTGCAATTAGAAGCTTCCCCCAACCCTTCTCCGTTTGTTGAGTTGCTTACTTGCTGGTCTTAATGATGTGTTTAATTTCTGACTAATGCTATGGGCTTTATACAAGTGGAAAACAGCAATGTTCCACCATTGCTTTTGCTTCAATTAGTGCAGAGCAAAAGATTTTGATATATTTTCAATTTTGAATCCTCATCAAATATTCTATAGTGCATTTCAATTTGGCATTTCTTCCTGAAATTCACCTGAGAAAATACAAAAACACATTACCTTCAGTCACACTCCAATTCCCAGCTACCATTGTGTAACAACAAGTGTGTACTGCAAGCTTATGTCACCCCATTCCAGCAAGAACACACACAAGCAAAAGTAGTAATCCTAGGCATAGGCAATATAGGCACTTGCCTAGGGCAGCAACTTGCTGAGTACATACATATGGCTTGCACTCCTCGTTATGTGAATGTGTGTGTCCTTGTATATCCATTCTCCTCTATTGTACTTGTTCTCATTTTTGTTTGCGTTTTTGCATTTGTATCTTTTCTTCTTCTGCAGCACATTTCTGTTGTTGCGTCTGCTTTACCTTTTTGTATACGTTTTGAAATTTGCATCATATCTGGATTTGGAGAACATTTACCTTAATGTTTGTGTTTTCGCTTCTGATATGCGATCTTCCTTGTGGGCGAAACATAGGTGTTGACACAAACGTGAGTCAAGAGCACAGATCGAATCTGAGATTAGAAGCCTAACCAATTCTGCATCGACATGAAGCGGCCAAACCCATCTGGTGCCTAAATTAAAAAGAAACTAGCCAGCTTGGTATAAAATCCTTGTCTGTATAAATGCTGTTGTCTGTATAATCAGCTGTTATAATTGTGCCTTGCTATAACAAACAACATGCATTTTTGCTGTTATATGTTTACAGAATGCCATCTAAAGAGAAAACGAGAAGGTTGGTACCTCATGGGGTGGGCTTCAGATTTGGAGATTATTTCTTTAAAAAATAAATTTTACTCATCAACATGTTTGCCTTTTTAAGAGGCTGGTGTTTAATGTTCAATGTATTCAGCGACTTTGCTTGCTGCATTGACACAGCCTCATCATCCGGATGCTCCAAGTAATTAATGGAAAAGCGACAACGACCGGCATTAACAATAAGCACACATCAGATTGGTCTGTATGGTAGGTCATTTGTTTTGTAAAAGCTTACCTGGGTTTTGAGACACAAACAAAAGCAGCTTTCCTCATCTATTTGGACATTACAACAATTCACAATAAGTTACAGAATTGCTTTTGCATCACTTGCATTACTTTTTTTTATGAATAAAGCCCCTTGCATCGTGATCTAAGGATGTGGCTGGCCTCATTACCAATGTAAATGTGTTTCCTTGATTTGCATTAGCATGTGCAAAAAAAGCCTGCGTATGTACATTATAGGCCGTTTTCATTTACTGTTACAATTATTCCACACCCGTTACTGTACGATACTGACTAGGTGGTGCACGTATTTAGGTTTTAATTGTATCTGACTCAATCAACTTATGAATGTAATTGAAACTGCTAATGACTACTGACATAGTCTGCCTACACTGGGCTGCGACTTCTGCTATAGATGTAGTCTGAGCATGCGGGGAGAGGGCGCAAATTCTCAACTAGGCAGACCAAAATTGCAATGAGCCACACAAAAATTGCAGTGTGCTGCTCAATCTTGACTGACACACCCCCAGAAGCAGCTCTCCTCCCTCACAGGGCGAGTCACAAAACTACCAAACAACTCAGGCCTATCAAAATCCATGATGAAAATACCACTGAACCAGTGCAACGGCTCTCAACACGCCAAGCACCAGCCGAAAAACAGAACCCAGAGACTTTTGCAGTGAAGTCCACCATCATTTAACTGTTTAATATCAATCGGAAATAAGTCTAATTTAATTGCTATGATCTGTTTGTATTATATAATTAAGGACAACACCAGTTTCTAAGGACAAGCGAAATAATGGCCTGCTAGGCTGCACCCATTGGGTGCCTAGAGAAATAGCCCATATGTTCATTTATTTTTTAACAAATGAGGGAAATATGCCCTGACAGCACTGTTTAAAAATTCAAAATTATCATCAATGTTGGCATTAGCATCATTACAGTATAGACATCCCTTTTGAAATTATTTTTCAAAAACCTGAAGACTTATTTCTCTGAACATACAATTTCCTGTTTCTGTTTGTCTTTCAGCAGCTTGCAGCAGGCATTAGTAGGCTACAGTAGGCTACTTTTTGAGTTTATGTACCAACTGAATCTTTCATTTTGTTCATTCAGTACAATCAGTATATTTAGTTAATTGAGTCTTCCAGGACATTCAGTACAATCAGTGCATTTCATACGAATTGTTCCTTTCGAACTATCAGTAGATTAACGAATTGAACGAAAGACTAGTCAGACACGCTTGCGCTCCAGCAGTCTACACAAGCAATTTCATATCAAAGATTTAATTACATAAATAGCATTTGCAATGCATAAAGAGTAAATACAAAAAAAATCCTATTTGTATAGTGATTGCAAGTATGCCTGAAGCTTACACTTTGATAAATTGGTGATATGTCACTATGTCGCTATTAGAACAGCGCATAGGGAAGATGTGAACTAGTTAGGGTAGCGTGCAGACCAATATGGACCACAAGGGGGAGGGAGTTCAGATCATTTGGTGAATTGAATCAGTCCAGGAGCTGAAATTTAGCTTCAGTATGTAACATTGACTGTTCAGTTTGGACTGAGTTTAAAAATGAATCATTCAAAAAGATTATTTGTTCAATTTGGAACAATACTACTCTCATCCCACACTCCACAAGTGAGGAGTGGCAGGATGTGTTGTTTGATAACTACAGACAGCTTGCCTTAGTCTCCTGTGAAAAGCTGCAGTGCCGTACCATGTTGACAAACATCAGAGACAGCATCTCAGAGTAGGAGTGTTGATCTAGGATTAGGTTTCTACTAAACCTATCCTACCCTTCTATTACAAGCTATAAAGAAAAACTGATCTTAGATCAGCACTCATATGCCGAAACACTTTGTCAACATGGGACTAGGGTATCTGATGTCTGACACAATGATCCAGTCGTTCTTCCCCTACTCCTGCAGAAATGATCCACAAACAGGGTATATGTGACTCCTTGCAGGCAGGCTGAGACAGAAAGGTTTCCCGTTTAACCCTCACCAAGTTTCTTTCAGCCGTCAACAAAGAAGAGGAGGGGATGCAAAGTCCTCAACAGCCCAGCCACTTGATCCCCACAAGTAGAAAACTGAAAGGAAACAGCATATGGGACGGACACATTCCACTGAACCCGCTTTATGCATCTTGCAGCACTTGTTGACCACCACCCCTTAGCCCGAGAGTGCTTAGTTCACAAAATACTGCGTCACCATCCCCCAAATGACCTACACCCTCAAAAACCGTCATGAGATGAGTTGAGATACTTTTGTCAAAATTAGACGGCAGCAAATGCTTAGTAATATTATTAGTAATATTATAAAATAAAAAAGCTAAAATTTCTGGAGGATGTTTCAGAGCAAATTCCAACCATTAAATAAATGATTAACAGTGACAGAAAACTGTTGCATAAATCTGTGTTCTCACTTTTCCAAGACCCAACTAACCAAGGAACAGGAACATTGATAAACTGAATATCTATCTTCTAGAAAGGAATGATTTCCAAAAATACATGAAAATACACAGAATAACTAAGAATTTTTAAATAAATAAGAAATGTATAATGCATTACAAAATTATCTCAAACAGTAAAAACTTTGCAAAGCAAAGTTATGTACTTAAAATGCATTTAAAAGCTGAATTGGAGTAGTGTGTGGTACAAGGACAAGGACTCTGAACTTATACATGTATATATCCCATGCAGTGCATTTCC
Organism: Anguilla rostrata; assembly: GCF_018555375.3. Classification (NCBI taxonomy): domain Eukaryota; kingdom Metazoa; phylum Chordata; class Actinopteri; order Anguilliformes; family Anguillidae; genus Anguilla; species Anguilla rostrata. The sequence continues at coordinate 40,508,079 of NC_057941.1, read as the reverse complement.
CATCTCTATCTGTAACCCTCTCAGTTTTTCCTTTCTTAATAAGGTGGGGGGAAAATGTGAACTGATAACTAAACTGTAATGCTATTCTATTGCTTCACGTCATTTAGAAAAACAATGTTTGTGTAATTCCTGTCGCTTTCATTTGAGACAGACACCTCACCATGTGTTGCTTAAGCAAAACAAGTGCTTTGAATGTGCTTTGCATCACAGCTGGGCTTCATTTTTGCAATGGTAATCTGCCAAATCCCCCACAGTAATTCAGGCCTCAAGACAAACACAGACCTCCGCTGACATGTTGATCAAACAGTTGTGGCTTAACGCAGCAAGAATCCCTCACAGGTGCAATTCCTTATTGCCAATATGACCATGGCTCGTACAAAAAGATATCCTGCATGCCAGGTCAGTTTGCCATGGGATTAGGCCAAGTGTAGTTTTCAGTAATATAAAAGATGTCCTTGATAAGGAGTCAGAGACAAGCTGTAATGATAAAATAGGGGTGCATTTTCTAGCTAAATTAGATGATCTGAAAGCTGTAATTGGTTGTCTTCACATGTGCAATAAACAAAGGACTAAAAATAAAGTTATTATCTTCTTTTCCATTCCATTATAACCACAGCTAGGTATATGCATGAAGTTGGTTCTTTACAAACTCCTGCAAGCACTTTTTTGTAGTTCAAAAATAAGATTTAAATATCTAAAGAACAGATCAGTTTAAACCCAGTAACAATTCACAGAGATTCACAGTCTAGAGTTTTTTTGGTTTACAAAATATAGGTATAACAAATTGAAGTAAAAATTTTGGTTTTATCCAATGAAACATATTTGTTTAGTGTATGTTTTCAGTTGGCCCAAACAGTCTTTGTGTGTGAAGGAAATTTTAGGTATCGAAGGTTCCCCTAGTGTGCGTGAGTTTAAAATGGCTGGCAAATGCACTTCAAGTAACTTCAGAGTGCCTTGTATAAACTTTATGGTTCCAACAAAAAATAAATAAACATGATTATTTTAAGAATAATTGGCTAATGTACATATTTGTAACTTCTGGAGGCATAACACTGTAGTAAAAGCTGCTTTGGAGTTTCTTGAAGCATACTTTCCTCTTTCAGACCACAAACCCCAATACGCCCCAATACCCGCCATTGTAAAGCTGGCAGGTGATTAGAAAGTATCCGTCATCGCACACAAAAACTGTCTGAGCCAGCTGAAAGCAAACACTGTAACTGAAATCATGCAAACTCCAGAAAGTCAACTTTCCCTTTCACCATTTGTGATAATCCAATTTGAAAAATCTGGAAATTGTAGTTAAAAATACTAACAGCTCACTTAATTGCACTGTCAATATACTCTGTCGTCCGTTTCAATGCTTATTGTCTTTGAGGATAATTCATCACTTCATTTTTACCCTGTTTTATTCCTTTTTTTACTATCAGTGTTTATTTATCTTTGGGGGTCACAGAAATTACAAGAAGAAAACATCAAATTACTTAAAAACAATAAAAAGAAAACTAAGCCTTCGACAGAGAGAGAGTGTCTGTGTATGCGTATGTGTGCACCCGTGACATCAAGAATAACCTGGCTGCCCTGTGTTCTGGCTGTTCTTGGTGCGCCTCATTCCCAAGAAAACAGTGTCATCCTTGACAGGTCCATATCAATAGGCACCAAACAGCCTTAGGCCCCTCCTTAACCACCTCTGCACGTGCACACATGCACGCACACATACACACACACACACAAAATGAAAAAAAAAACTTTCAATGGCCTTGGCTCCTTATTTGGCACTGGGTGTAAGCCTCCTCTGGATGTTAACCCCTCTCAGTTTTCAGCAGGGCTTATGGGTCTTCACTCCACCCAATGGGGAGCACTCAGAAGCTTTGCCATATACAAAGACCCTAAGCATGGCACTCTATGTAAGAGGGCTCAAAAGATAGTGACGTAGCACATTTTATTTAGATCCCACCAGAAAGGGACAGGTTTTGCATGATCTTTCTAGGCTCCCTTTGAGACAGCCCTGGTTTAAACTATTTTCCCCAGAACGGTGACTAACCCTAGCCACTTTCTTTCACCCGTTATTATTCCAGAACTCCAGTGTTACAAGGAAGGACTGCGATTACAATGTTTTATTTTTTATTATTGCTTTTTTTTTTTTGGGACCATGAGCAAGACAGCGAAAACCCAAACAACATTAAGTGACCGTCCTCAATTCAAAATAGTTTAAGTTGAATATGTAAAATAACTATTGAATTACAAATATACATATTAACGGCATGGTTTCAAGAATCTCCCATTTAGATAACAATACACTAATATAAATATTTAATACATTATTAGACATCAATAACGCACTCTAACACAAGTATCCTCCAAGATGAATGTACGCCATGACAAACATAATTATCTACACATTTGTGTGTACCAGTGTAAATTATTGTTTTATTGTGTTTTTACACATGCAATGTACTAATTAAGCTGCTAAGGCTAGCATTTTTTTCTTTTTTTTACTCCATTGGTCTCCCAATCGTTAAACGAGCAGCCTATATTTAACACTAAAGTTCGGATATGTTAAAATCTGATTTCTCCCTTTTGATGGAGCAATAATACCACATTGCTCAGGCGAATTAGCCATAAAAAACAGCGCTCTCACCCATACATGAATATGAAATAATAATTAAAGAGGATTGTGTCCATTTGTTTTCTTTTACGAGCTCAAGATCGATAGTCACATTTCCAACACTAAAAATAATTTCATATTTCATCAGGCTATTCTTGGTTTAATTAGTTATGCATGTGTCCGCGCAAAATGTAGCTAGCCTAGGTCATCATGAGAAGAACATGACAGACCATTTCTTATACACTGTCGACAGCCGAAGAGAAAACAAGCTAAAGGCGTTGCGTTGAAGGGCTAGTAGAAGCCCCCCGTTATATACCCTAGTTCTTGATAGTTTGAAGCCTATAGTTTGATAGACAAGCCTATATCTGTAGCACGACGAGCACAAATACGATCGCCCTAAATTCCTACAATCGTATGCCCCATTTCTAAGATTTAAATATTTGCATCATATTCTTGACTGGAAAAAATATCCAATGCATGTTATCCCGCAACAGACTTTTTTTTTTAAAGATGAAAGAAAAAATCGCGACAAAGATGCTGCATGTCACGTCGTGCCAACGTCGTGATTTATTTTGAGATTCTTACCAATAATTTTGAACACACTCTTCAGTGAATATTCTCACATGGTCACTGACAAAGTTATATGAGAGAGCGCGTAGGTGCCAGATACTATAGCCTTACGGAACAGCCCAGTTACAAAAACAGACTAATCTTACATGGACACTCGATTAATGTATCAAGCCAAATCATGTAAAAGGTTTCAAACAAATAGCACACTCTATTAAAACCGATAAATTACATCTACCCACCTAGCTATAAACTTCCATCGAACCTCGGGACACAACGTCTACTAGTACTATAGCCGCCTACCTTTCAGCATGTTGTATCAATGTAACGGTAGTCTATTACTCGTCATTTTTAACCCTAAACTCAGCTACTACAGTGAGAACATAAGCACGGATGCGAGGATGTCTAGCTAATTCAACACAATTTTTACTGATCCTTGCGTGTAGCCGTTTGGTAGAATTATGCACTTTTGTAATTGAAACACACATGCTTACCATTCTGCAGACACATCCAACGTCTGTCCTGGTCGTTCCGTAGTTAATCGCCGAAATACAACGGAAGACAGCCACAATTTCGTCTTTCAGTTATATAATAGTTGTAGTAGTAGCAGTAGTATTTTCTAGTCGATTCTGTGCAGCGCGGTTAAGAGACAGGGCTTCTCGTCGTTGCTTGTTGGAAAAAAAGAAAAATGCAAGGATGCAGTAGGCTACGTACCAGTATTGACAAGGAATCTTGCAACAAAAAAATAATATAGGCTAAAAACGCCCTTCGTCCAATGGTATCAGAACAACATGGGTTTATTACATACAGAATAGCAGTTCTGAGTGCGCAATCCGAAAGCTAAAAATCCGTGGCAGCCACACAACCCGAAACTACAAGATTTCACTCTGTAAGAGAGGGCAGTGAGCCAGCCTAGTGCTGAGGATTGACAAACTACAAACATGCATCCAGGGCTGGCTTGTACCAAGTAACAGGGGGTGTCACTGGACCTCCTGCGGTAACCGCATCTGCATTCGAAACGACAGGCTACTTTCTTCTCAAACCTTGAGGTGAGACCTCGTTCACGGGGATTGCAAAGAGGATTGTGCGTGGAATGATAGCCTACGTGTAAACTAAACATAGGCTATATAGGCATAGCCTAGTGAACGAGTACTAAAAAATCAAAAAGAATTAGCCTATCCTATTGATAGTATGATGTCCCTTTCAGTAGCTTATTGGTTCTGTGTTATCGCATGTTCAAAAACAAAGCGCATTCCAAGGTAGAAATTACATTTATTTTACATTTACAGTACATTTTATATAGGAATCTTTTACATGATTTACATTCGTCTACAAAATGTATGTATGGTGTGACTCATCTGCAGTTATTCACGCGTGGAATTTGCAGTCTTGATTTTAAAAGTTACTGCACTAATGCCGTGAATGTTGCGAAACATAACAATCGGAATGGTGCCAAAGCAAGATTATTTTACGGCTGCTATAGCATAGTCTTAATTTAGCGCAGTAGCCCAATTGTGGCACCTGTTGCGCTGCACATTTTATCTTAATTAAAGGGCAGTGGTTCAGCATGATGGCTCATTATGTCGGAGCTTATTGCACTGCATGAAAATTTTGTATTTATTCACCCATTTTTTCATTCTTGCAAATGTATGAAGTAAGCACCTTACAAAGGCGTTATAGCTAATGGGGACTCAATTTTGGTAAGCGTAAACGCGCCTGGGCACCGGTGGAATTGCAAGTTGCGCCTTGCGTTGTGGTCTGCCTCAACATGGGCTCTATTTTAACGATTTTAGCGTATAGTCTAAAGCGCATGGCGCAAGTAAATTTAAGGCTGTCCAAATCCACCTTTCCTTGTTAAACACGGGATTAGGGGAGACCGGGATTGGTTGACACACTTCTCACTCTTTAAATTCCCGTATTTTTCCGGCATAATTTGTTACAATATTCTTGTAACAAATGAAAAGGTCTCAGCAACAAATACATCTATTTTAATGTCCACAAATTAGGTGTATAAAATTGTCTAAAATTAAGTGACTAATGATTAAAGTCATGTTGTGCACTTGTGCCAGCCAGCCCCAACATGGTGCCCAGCCATTGGCACATTTCGAGGTTGGTTGGCACAAGGTAAAAATAGCTACAAAGAATGAAGCAACTGATGGAAACAATTTTCAACATTTAATTCCAATACGAACCAGAAAACATGAATATTCAATGGCATAAATATAATAAATAAATATAATAATTAATGTAATATGAACCAAACAACATTTTTAACCAGTTCATCAGCAGAAATTATGAAATTTTCTCTCTCCTATTATCTATTATCTCCTATTATCACCCTTTCTCTCTCCTCTCTTTGTTTGTCTGTGTGTGTGTGGAGGGGGGGGGGGGGGTGTATGTGTGCTAGTGCACACGTGTGTTTTTTGTGTCTGTGTGCACAAAAACTGATGGGACAGTACGTGGATTTGCATAGAATTATGTTCAATCATGTTTAATAAATGTAAAATGCATGTGTTCCACATTACACCTACACCGGGGTTGGTTCGCACAACCCAGAATAACGGTGCCTACTCTATTTTATATTATAACTATTTTATATTATATTTCTAATATATTTAATGCATACATTTTATTTATTAGTGTGGTTGCCGATAAAAATATTGAATATTTCATAACCTTTGAACCACTTGTCGTAGAGCATTGTGGGATGCCTCATTGGACTCGGTAGACTCCTTTGTCCATTGGTGTAGGTTAGCCTTGCCCCCTTTCCTGATTGGCCAATGTTTGATATTTCATAACTTTTGAACCGTTTGTCATAGAGAATTATGGGTCACCTCATTGGACTCTGTAAAGACCTAGCAACCACCTAGAACATCATAGCAACAACCTAGCAACCTCATAGAACACCATAGCAACTACCTATTAACACCCTAGCAACTGCCTAGAACTCCATAGCAACCACCTAGAACATCATGGCAACAACCTAGCAACCTCATAGAACACCATAGCAACCACCTATTAACACCCTAGCAACCGCCTAGAACTCCATAGCAACCAGCTAGCAACACCCTAGCAACCACCTAGAACACCGTAGCAACCGCCTAGAACTCCAAAGCAACCACCTAGCAACACCCTAGCAACCACCTAGAACTCCATAGCAACCACCTAGCAACACCCTAGCAACCACCTAGAACACCCTAGCAACTGCCTAGAACTCCATAGCAACCACCTAGAATACCCTAGCAGCCATGTAAAACACCATAGCAGCTACCTAGCGACACCCTAGCAACCACTTAGAACACCCTAGCAACTGCATACAATACCATGGCACACATCAAGTTTTTATGAAGAGTTAATTTAGCTCTGTATATATGTGTCGCAAATCAACTAGTTTCTGTGATGTTATAGCACATACACATTACTCTGTCTCTGCTCATACTACAGACATTGTTCACTCTGTTCAGCACAAAGTCGACTTTGCATTGGCGGCAACCACACCACAAGTTCTGCAGGAATTGTCTAGTTATATTTATTCCATTGAATATTCATGTTTTTGGCATGAATTAAGTCAAAATTTCTTTTGGTTGCTTCATTCTTTGTAACAATAACATTTTAACATTTTGCCAGCAAACCCCCCAAAACCCCAGACTTTCAGATCTTACATCAAATTGTAGCTGATTCATGTCTCTACTAACTAGAAGTAATACACTTCCAATATTTCTATCCAGCAGTTTTATTATCTGTGTGAAGACATTTTTTTGGCTTTTGATACTACAAAACTGCCTTTGCACACAAAAACGTGAGTAATTTCTAAGATGTTTTAACATGTAACATGACTTTAGTTCAAGAAAACAAACATTTTGATTTTACATTTTTATGTCTGTGACCTACAAAGAACCAGAAAATAGCTGTGTGCCAACCAGCCCCTGTGCCAACCAGCCCCGGTCTCCCCTATTTGAGCACAAAGTTAGGTGCAAGATTCAAATGGGCAGAACTTAGTCGCTTATGTTGCTTAGTCACAGATCTGCTGAAGTCTTCATTGCTTAAGTAATAATAAATGTGACTTGGGCATAACATGCAATAAACCAGTCACTGTCATCTCCCATCCCCTTTAAAAGTCACATGCAGATTACTAATACAATGGTAGATTTAGCAAGACACTGGGCTCTATTTTAACAATCTGACGGCATGGTCTAAAGGGCACGGTGCAAGTGCAATTAGGGCATTTCCAAATCTACTTTTGCTAATTCAACAGAGGATTATTTCAGCACAAAGTTATGTGCAAGGTTCAAATGGGCAGAACTTATTCGATTGACTCTAGAGCACCACTAGAGCATTGCGTCATGTCAGTGTCGCGTCAGCCATCAGCGTTGCATAAATTTCTCATTCAACCTGTCCACAGGCCACGTTCTGTGCGTAACCAAGTTCAATGTATTGAAAACAGCACATGGGAGAAATCTCCTTCTCTGTGATCTCACCATATTCATTGATTATGTGCAAGCACAGCTTCATTCAACCAAAAGTTTTTTGCATTTACATATAGAGTTAAAATGAGGGCAATAACATCATGAGGTAAATGTCCCAAATTAGTGGCTAAATGTGGTAAGAAATACCATTTGTGTATAGCTGGCTAAATACCAGCTAGAAACCAGTTCAGACTATACACAGCTTGTACACATAATGTAGTTTAATGCACTTTAGTGCACATAATGTAGACCAGTGGTAACCAACTCTGTTCCTGGAGGTCTGGTAGGTTTTCACTATAACCCCAACAAAGTACAATCATTCAACAACTAGAGATCTCTAGAGCTGCTAAGTAGTATTTACAGCCAGCCATTCGTCGTCTTTTTCACTGACTCCTAAAGACAGTGAGTTTAATTACAGCTAAAAGCGTAAAAACATTATTCCTGCATTATTGTTTGAAATTAGGCGGATTCAATCTGGCAGCCAAGTTGTAACAGACCATTCATACTTATATATACGCTGGAGGCCACAATCATACGAACCACTTTCAGAGGAGAGAGAGAACAAGTGCAGGTAGCAATTGTTGTGGACTGTTTTAGCATAAAACATGAAATGTATCTCATTATTTTAACGCGCTACTATGTGAGTGGACGAAGTCAGTGTCAGAATTGAAGCTCGCTGATTTTTGAGCTTGGACACAGCCATCGGATTCAACACAACGTTAATGCGACGTGGGCTGTGGAGCACATTTCATTGACCGCAATGCCTGCATTCCTGGGCTGAGGCCAATGGCCAACGCAATGCTCAACTAGAAATGGGCAAGAATCGGGAACCGATTCCAAACTTGGAATCAAGACACTGGTTCCAAATTTTAGAACGTAATAATTCCGGTTCTTTGTTGTCTTGTTCCTAGTTATACCTGCTCGAGTGCAGTTCCCAAGCTAGAAGTCGTAATTAAAAATCCTACTAGTGGTGAAATTAATCTGACAGACTTCTGTGGATCTGACAGAGCTCAGAAGCAACTGTGCAGTTCGCAAACAATTTGTATAAAATTGAACAACTCATTTTGCTGACTTAGGATTAATGATTCATTTTCTCAGTTAAGTTGTTCATATTACTTGTTCAGTTGACTGAGCACCTACATCACATTCAGCTTCCAACCAACATGTTTTAAAAATGATAATTTATTGCATTGTGCAAAAGAATTCAAATGACGCGATGTTGCAGGACAAAATATTGTGATACCAAAATTAGCTGCTGAGTGCCTAAACTTGTGCTTTATGAGTGAACGAATGGGCATTACCCTAGGCTACTGAACAAAATGAACGATAATCACCACTCTTTTTGGGGCTTGAGAATAACAATTATTTTGAATTCTTCTAATCGGGTACATTAGTTAGTTGTGTTTGCTATCAGAATGATGCATTGCAATGGTTTAGCACTTATGGGCCAAGTTAATATATCATGCCAAAGAACGATTCTCCACTCCACTGAATGAACACGACATGTCTGAATAAATCGGTAAAGCCAGCTCTGAACGAGAATCACAACATTTTCAAGTCTTCGTTCGCCAGTAGGGGGGTTTCTATGCACTCTGGGGAAGTGGGGATTACCCAATAAAGTGAACTAATTGAAAATTTAGTTCTTCTCACTGAACGAATCGTTTGCGAATGAGTCAAGAAAAAGACTCGAACTTCCCTTCGCTACTGGATAGCACAGTGATCAGTGAAACTTCACATGATGCAGTACATGCTTGAAACTAATGAGCCATAGAAAGAGAGGTGCATCAATAGAGGGTCAAAACTACAAAACTGTTCTATGGTCGAAACCAGATAGTTCTGTGATAGAAACGGTAGACGCTCTAATGATTAACACAGGCTTCAGTTCAGACAGTTACAATAAGATCCTGGCTGGCGCACATTTTGAATGCACATTTTACTTCAAATTACAGGATTAGTGTAAACAACTAGCTGGCTTTTCCATCATATTACCATTCTGCTATCTACTGTATAATCATAGGTGTAAGTTATCATAAACATTACTCCCTAATCAATCATTTATCAATGTAGCAACATGTTAACAGCATTTCATAACAAAAACAATTTGAATTTACTTGGAATCAGAAAGCAGATTCTATTAAGAAAGGATCTGGATTTGATTCCCGCTCAGATTTGCGCTCAGTGGAATAGGGGGGATAATAATAGGTGTGTCTAGGGCATACCGTCCGATAAATCATCCCATTCCTTTTAAGACCACCTGCATTTGTACCTTGGCGGATTGCTAATATAATTGCAGATCTAGCAAGACTGCAAACAGAGAGATTTACTGCTGACAAAACAGACTGCAAGTGCCCAAGGTTAAAGTGCGTGAGCAGAGAATATATACCAAACATAGGGTTCCATAAAAGCTCTTTAAAATCGTTCTGTTAAGTTATGGAGTAACAGGTGAAATCAGCAGAGTTTTAAGCAGATGGCTGTATTGTAATTTTCCACCTGATGCATCCAAATATGAAGCTTATTTTCAGCACTCCAAACATCTTCCCTGGTGTGTATTTTCATGTTTTTTTGATTGACAGTTCACACGCTGTTGTAGGCATGATATAAGTGTCATCAGCTGTGTCTTCAATCGATAGCCATATGTGCAATTTACGGTGGCATTCCCCATAAGGGGATCAAGAATCTTGTGCACCAGATGTGTGATGAACATGAAGCTTGATTCTGACAACTCACAGAGAGCCCGACTGCCTCCAAGGTTCCGCACACTGTCAATCTGTAAGAGGTGAGGTGATTTAAACGATGCGAGGATAACCGATACAGTTGCCAAATGACCTGTCCATTTCTGATCCAGTCTCTGTTGTGAAAGCATGAGCTCATGAATGATTGTTTCTTCCCCTGAAATAAATGGGTCAGGTACTTCTGCAGTTTCAGCAAAAACAAGAATGCAGCAATCAATCTGCTCTTTGCAGAAAGGCTAGCAATTGTCACTATTCATTCTGCATTATTTCCATTGAGCTGAAAGCATTTTCGGGAGCATTTTACTAAGAACATTTCTATGTAAGTAAATAGAATTCCTAACTTCGAAAAGTGTCATTTTTCTAAAAAAAATAAAAAAAACACCTTCTTACCTTACAAACAGTGAGAAAATGATCTGAATTAGACATTCCAGTGTCAAGTAAATGACCTAAAAACAAGCTTCTACCTGAAAAATTGGACCCTCTCTAAGATCTACTTATTGTGGCTTTTGCCCCTGCTTGGAAACCTTGTATACGATACAGTAATCATATAGTGTTGTATTCTTCAAGCTCATTTACATAGCTTTAGAACATAGCTTACGGCTTCCTTCTAGCTGAAACTATGGCTTCACTATTCTACTGCGTACCGACTTACTTTCACTTTGCGTTTTTGCATAGCGCATGAATGGAATGTAATGGAACACTTTATCAGTTATTTATCGGAGCTTTGTTTATCGGCAAAATACTCTGCAGTAGTGATAAAGGGCACTATATTATTGTAAATCGTTTATGATTCTATATATTTTTGTAATTTTCCTCCTTGTGATCTTTCACTCTGTTGTGATCAGGAGGTTTACTTCTTACAAGCCTGATTTACAGAAGTATGGCTGTTTATAGCAGGTCAGAGCTCTCAGAAGAAACAATCAAACCACTTGGTTTTATCTAAGTGAATTTAGTTTGTGTGATATCATTATGAAGATATTTTGTAGATAGAAGCTCTCCAAAAGGACAGCATTTGACTGAAATACAGGGCTTAGTCAAAAACAGAGAATGTGTAAATAAAGAATATTTGCTTTGTGGGGTTCTAGGAGGTACCACCCTCAATGGAATTAGCTTCTGGGAGTGGAATATGGCTAGAAATAGATATACACAAAATTCCAATTTGGAGAGGTCTGGTGCCATTTGGAGAGGTTTTTGGGAGATTTGGGCTTTGTTTAATCCACTCCAAACATTTATCCTGGTGTTGTATCCAGTGGTATGATTGATAAAAGAAATCTGGTTACACCCAGTATCAGAAGGACAAATTATTTTTGTATTTCTTTCTTGTTTTCTAGAATAAAAATGCCCTGTATGTTTACGGAGTGAAACTGCCATAGGATTGGGAGATTTTGGTACAAATGTGCTCTTTATTTTAAGCTTTGAACCATAAAGTACATAATTTTGGAGATGGGGTTTATTTAAGACAAGGGGGGATTCTTACAAAAAGCCCTTGGTTTTAAGTGGGAAAGAAGGGTTTTAAACAACGTGGGTGCTGGATGGATAAAAGTCTATGCTAGTCAGTCTGAAACTAGCAAAGACAATGCGTTTGGGTTACCAGCACGGTGTAAGAGTGTCAGGGTCTGGGGGAGGACTCAAAAGCAGACCAGATGTCCAGTGAAAAAACGTGGAGATTTATTTCCAGACACAGGGTACAGGAAGCAACAGTCTCGTAGTCAGAATACAGGCGCAGGTCAAAAATCCAGAAATCCAAACACAAACAGGCAAAGGCACAGAATCAGGAGCAGAGACCAGGTCGATGGAAACAGGCGGAAGTCAATAATCAGAAGCTAGAATAACAAAGTCGGCAGGCTAGAAACGTAGTCGAAAAACAAGCAAAGTTCAAAAACCGGGAATACACAAAGATACAGAGATAAGGCTTGAACGGCACTGGAAAAACAGAGGCACGATCTGGCAAAGAAAAAAGGTGCACACAGAAACTAAATAGCAACGCCAATGAGTGAAGATGGGATGCAGGTGAGGAAGGTAAGTGGAGGCTTGATTGCAGATGCGGAAACCGGTGGAACAGGGGCGGGGCGTGGGCGTGGACAGGAACCAGGAACCTAAGGGGGAAAAACAATAACAAACGCACACCCAAGCACACGAACACAGAAAACACAACCGCAAGCGAAAACAAGTAAACTGAAAATAAAAATAAATACACACTAGACAATAAATAAAAAATAAAAAAAATAAACAAAACTAAAACGGAACACAAGGAGAATCAGGCAGGATTCCTGACAAAGAGAGAGCCTCATGTGTTGGGTGGTGCAATAAGGTATCAGTAGAAACATTCACCGCTGTGTAAGTTTGGCATTGAATAATGCATTTGGGACATTCTAAAACACAACATAAAACTGCTTAAAGAGGCTTAATGTATCTAACAAAATTGGCTAGAATCACTACAATATTCACAAACATAGCTTAGCATGAGTATTAACAGTGTGCAAAAGGATGAGAAAAGTATGCCTTTTAGAGTGCAGCAATCACAGCATTGGCCTTGGACTCAATGCAGTTGCACACTGAGGACCTGGATTCAAGCCCAGGTCCTGCCAGATCCAAGTATGGCCGGTGCATCAAGGGAGCGGCAAATTGGATGACCACTCCAGGAGAGGGTGGGAGGGACTCAGCAGAGAGAACTGCTGCACAAAAAGCGGCCTTGTGTAGCATTGGAATCATGGTCAGGGGCTTGAGGACCCATGCCTCGAAGGAGACATCGTGACCTCCTTCCTACCACAGACTGACAAGGTTGTGTAGCAGTGAATTTTCAGCAGTACACAGGGAGTTGAATAGCACTATGGTACAATTGTCCACCAAATTGAGAGAAAAAAAAGAAAAATGCATTGTTTGCTTGTTAAGTGTTTTTTTCCCCTGCTTCTTGACAAAGCTTAATGTACCTAAACAACAAGCAAGAGACACCTAAATTTGCACGTGTGGAGTTGCATACTGTTAACAGTTAACAATTAACTGTTAACAGTATGCAACTGAGAAAATGTTTTTTTTTTCATTCATTAAATGTTGTTTTTCTTAATACATTTTAGCTCATTGTTTAAGTGCATTAACCCTTGTTAAATAGTGAATTAAGGATAAAACAGTGCAGGAAAAGCAATGCTTAACAAGAAAATGAATTACAAAGCAAAAGAGTGACAAAAGTATCCTTATAAAAATTGGGAAATAAATTATTTCAATTTTGCAAAAATTTCAGTACAAATTTCTGACATGGTGGTTTGGGTATTAACAGAGGTGAGGACCCTGTCCTTGTCCCACATGACTCTACTTTTGTTCTTCTGTGCCGTTTAAGTGAGTCCTTTTACAAAGTTCTTGGCCACATCCACTACATCCCCAGAAGGTTATAAGCTATGGTCAAAAGTTCCTTTCCTCTGAGGTATGTTTGGTTGCCCCTGAGAACAAGAGAACAGGGCCATGATAGGGGCCTGTGTGCAATTCAACTCAGCGTATTATCCCCCAGAGCTAATCTTGGCCATGCTTTAGAGTCTTACCCACTCAGCCTCCGTGAATAGATGAGTGCAAAGTTAAATATTCTTTCAGATGTAAATTGACATGTAATTGTGGGAGAGAATTGAAGAGGGAGTTTGCGTTAATGTGGGATTTGGATAGGACATCAGCCACAGGGGGAGGGGGCTGGCCTCATTGCATGACAGGTCTTGGTGGGTGTGTGCAGATGTTTGATCAGCAAGCCGTGATTGCTAAAAACCAGGTATTAACTTTCAAACTGTACTTTTTAAGAAATAAATAAACACTTAAAAGAAATATTTCAACATAAATATCTAATTAAATGATTTTCAACATAGCTTGAGTATCATTGCTGCAGTCAGATATATTTTTTAAAATGTCCCCAAGCTAAGTTTCAACGTACAAGATCAATCCATGCAAATGCAAGTACAGTGGAATCAATTGGGCAAAAAACCTGCCGTTGATACATTTGAATAACCTTGTGTGTGTCTATGTAATGATTTTATAAGTTGTACTTGTTTGAATCCATTGCTGACTTTAGCTTATTTTGGAACAAATAATGCAATAATTGTCAAAATTACCCTCTTCCCCAACCAATTCAGAAAATGTTCAATTTCATCGCAGAAAAAATATCTCTCCTCACTTAATTTTGTTTCTACCATTAGTCTTTGCCTATTTATGTCAGCTCACGGTGACAAGCCACAGTTTGCACAGTTGGGGTCATCAAGAGAACTGAAATCTTACATTTAAGTTTCAACCTTTCATTTTGGTGAAACAGTCAGGTTCATAGCTATAGTATGATCTTGTTTGTCCTGATACTAACTAGCTGACTCTGAATAATTGGGTTTGGTGTGATTGTAGACCATGTTCTATTGCAGGCAAGCCTTTCCAGAGCTTTGTTTCCTCTCCAGTGCCAGGTGAGGGGAATTATTTTCAACATTATTCCATATTAAATTAGCATTATGTGATTATGTGGAAAAACTATACATTGTAAGATACAGGCATTACCTTTCAGGCACTGGTAGAAAATGTGTAATGAAAGAACTTTAGCTGTAGGTCCATTGGAGATTTCAGCTAGAATTTCTGTGAAAGTCATTTTTGCAAAATAGCTGACGTGTGCGGCAATCTCATATTTTACCTCGTAACCTTTTCCAAAATGGTTGCCCTACAGTTCAGTTCTGTGAGCTCAGTGTACAACTATGGTGGTGTATTTAATGGTAAGATCTGAAAAAAAATAGATTTTAATTAATTTTTATTGTCATTTATTATCATTGCCAATTATTATCATTTGCACATTATTATCATATCATCAAAACGTTTGTCATTGCAAATGTTTTCACTGCCATGCTGTGATTATGCACCTGTGTGTGTCTCCATCCCATGATGACTCATTGGGTGGATGTGGTAACAGTTTTGGGGAGCTGTCACTCTAAATTCTGACTGACCAACAGGCATGAATGTTATATGCCCTCTTCTTGGACCTGATCTATATGTGAGAATTCTCTCAAAACTTTGCAATCGCAAAGCAAGATATGAAAGCGAAGTTATAGGAATCATAATAAAAATATATGTATATTATATATTATATATATTATATATAATATATGTTTTTAGGAATGTAGACAAGGCTATCAAATGAAGTGTGCAATATATATATATATATATATATACATATATATGTATGTATATATATATTATATATATATGTATGTATATATATATATATATATATATATATATATATATGTATATATATTGTGGCAGACGGCAGGGAGAGGTGAGGGGAGTAGTAATTGAGGGCAGATACGTTGCCGCCCGCTGGCTCCACCCCCGAGCCTTATATGGACTTCCTGCCCCAACGAGGCAAGCCTGGGCCTAATTAAGCCATTAAGGGCAGAGGGATAAAAGGGGAAGCGAAGTGAACAAACGGGGCAAAGTACTGTGAGGGAAACGCGTGTGGTGGAGAGTAAGTGAGAGCGAAAATTATCTGTGTGATTACCTGTTGTGACCCGGACTGTTTGACAAACCCCGCTGTGTACCGAACTGTTTTGGCTGAGGACCTGGTTTTTGGATATCCCTGGATTACGGAAAAGGACAACGAGAACGGATTGTGGACTTTGGATTGGTTGCTGAATTTCCCCTTCCCCTCCTTGTGTAAATTTTTCCTAAATAAATCCCCCCTATTTCACTCCAGTCGTGTTTCGTGTGATTGTTTAGTTATTGAATTGGTGACGTGGAAACCCCACACCCGTGAGCCTGCCACATATGGTGGAGAATGCGGGCACTACCCAAGCTCAATAACTAAACAGACACGGAGCATAATGGAAGCCTTAGTGAAACAACTAGTGGAGACCAACATAGCGCAGCAGGCTATGCATCGGGAGTTGCTGGAGGAACAGCGTCAGCAGACCGCTCTCCTGCGAGCTGAACTCAGCCAGCTAACAGCCGCCCATGCTGCCGTGGCCGCAGGCGCAGCAGTCTCCCATCCTAAACCCAGTATGTTTCTGCTGAAACTAACAGAAGCGGATGACATCGAGGCTTACCTCCAAGCCTTTGAGAGGACGGCGGCTAGGGAGAAATGGCCCCATGAGCAATGGGCCAGCCTGCTAGCACCCTTCCTGTCAGGCGCGGCACAGAAGACCTATCAGGATCTGACGGCTGAACAGGCGACGCATTATGAGGGGCTGAAAAAGGAGATCCTGCGCCGCTATGGTTACACGCTGATCGGCCGGGCGCAACGGTTCCATGATTGGACGTATGATGCCACAGCGTCCCCCCGATCCCAAATGCATGATCTGATTAGGCTGACCAAGAGCTGGCTAACGGCGGAACCACTGACGACCACGCCCCTCGAGAAAGTGGTCATTGATAAATTTCTACGCTCTCTCCCATTTGAAGCTAAGAAGTTGGCAAGCCAAGCTAACCCACAGAGCGCGGATCAGCTGGTGGAACTGGTGGAAGGTCAACAGGTGGCTTTGGAGGTCCTGCGCAGCGGACGACCACTGAAGGCGGAACCCTCCACTCGCCCGAAAGAGCGGAAAAGGACGGGGACCAGGCCTGGACCACGACCAAGGATGGAGGGACCCGAGGGTCAGCTCCCGAGACGCCCCTTCCTGAACACAGACGGCAGGAAGTGCTATGAGTGTGGTGAGCCGGGACACATCGCCTGGAGCTGTCCAAACCGTGATGTCCAGATGCCTTCGGCCTCGGCCAGTGAGGTAGCCACCGGGCATCCCTGCGGGTTGCTGATGGCATGCTGGGCTGAGGAAAGTAGTCCTACCCCTGGTATCCCGGTAAGGGCCAATGGAAAGGACACCACAGCACTTTTGGACTCCGGGAGTATGGTGACCCTGATCCGCCCCGACTATGCCCAGTCCCCAAACCTGACTGACACCGTGGCCATCACATATATACACGGGGAAACGAAGAACTACCCTACCACACTCCTCCACCTACAGACCACAAAGGGACAACACACGGGACCAGCGGGAGTCGTCCCAAACCTACCGGTGCCGGTCCTTATCGGGAGAGATTCCCCGATGTTCCGTCCACTGTGGACCAGTATGTCCGGAGACGTGGGGAGACGAGGGAACCAAAAGGGAGGAAGCCGGAGAGGCGGGAGGGACACCAGAAGGGGTGATAACCAGATGTGTGGATTCCAGGAAGTGGACCCCCAGGCGTCAACAGAACCCCTCTCTGAGGACGATGCAGATGATGCAAGACTGGAGGAAGGTGAGGCGAGTCTGGACAGCATATTCCCAATGGATCACGAGGTGGCGCCAGAGCCCGCCTCTCTAATGGGCCGGTTTGGGATGGCCCAGTTGGAGGATTCCAACCTGGCCAGCGCTCTCCAGCAGGTGACAGTGGTGGATGGAAAGCCTATCGAGGGGGTAAGTCAGATCACATACCCTCATTTTTCGATAAAGAAGAAATTGTTGTATCAGGTGGTGAAGAAAAACGACGAATGTTTGGAATTGTTGTTGGTGCCCCGACCCTTTGTACAAACTGTCCTGCAGTTGGCGCACTCCCACCTTCTTGGGGCCCACCTAGGGGTGGAGAAGACCTTAGACCGGATCAAGGCACGATTTTACTGGCCTGGTGTGAAAAGGGCAGTGGAAGATTACTGCCGCAGTTGCCCGGAGTGCCAACAGGTGGCACCAAAACCACACTTTCGTAGCCCCTTAATTCCCCTACCCATCCTTTCAGTCCCTTTCAGCAGGATCACAATGGACCTGATAGGACCTCTACCCAAGAGCAGCCGAGGTCACCAATACATCCTGGTGATTTTGGATTATGCCACCAGGTACCCAGAAGCCATCCCCCTGCGCACCATGGCTACCAAGGGAATCGCACGGGAGCTGGTCATGCTGTTCTCCCGAGTCGGCATCCCCGACGAGATATTAACCGACCAGGGAACCCCGTTCATGTCGCGAATCATGAAGGATCTCTGCAAGCTAATGAAAATAACCCAGTTGCGCACCTCAGTGTACCACCCGCAGACCGATGGATTGGTGGAAAGATTCAATCGAACCCTAAAGCAGATGCTGAAGAAGGTGATGGAGGCGGACGGGAGGAATTGGGACCAGCTACTACCCTACCTGATGTTCTCGATCCGAGAAGTGCCCCAAGCTTCAACAGGTTTCTCTCCCTTTGAACTCCTGTACGGGAGACGACCCCGAGGACTACTGGACGTGGCTAAAGAAGCCTGGGAACAGCAACCGTCGCCCCATCGAACCATGGTGGAACACGTGGAAGACATGAGAGACCGGATGGCAACCCTGTGGCCCTGGTACGAGAACACATGCAGGAGGCACAGGAGGCCCAAGCGCGGGTGTACAACAGAGGGGCGCAACGCAGAGACTTCCAGCCAGGTGACAAAGTGTTGGTGTTGGTCCCCACCACAGAATGTAAGTTTTTGGCCCGATGGAAGGGCCATATGAGGTCCTTGAGAAGGTGGGTGAAGTTAATTATAGGGTCAGACAGCCAGGGCGTAGGCATCTGACCCAGATTTACCATGTGAATTTGTTGAAAAAATGGAATGCACGTGAGGTACTATACTCTATTCCCCCGAAGAAGGCTACTACAGAGACCAAGCCTGTGGAGGTGCCACTGGGGGAGCAGCTGAGCCAAGCACAGAAGCAGGAGCTGAGGGAGTTGGTCGGCCAGAACCAGGATGTGTTCTCCAGTGAACCGGGACACACCGATCTGGTACAGCACCGCATCATTACTGAACCTGGGAAAAAGGTAAAATTGAGACCCTACCGCATACCAGAAGCGAGGAGAGACGCCATAAGGGACGAGGTAAAAATGATGTTGGAAGCAGGAATCATCGAAGAGTCAAATAGTGAGTGGTGCAGCCCCATAGTGTTGGTGCCAAAACCAGACGGCACCATTCGCTTCTGTAATGATTTTAGAAAATTGAATGAAATCTCGAAGTTCGATGCCTACCCGATGCCCCGAATTGATGAACTAATAGAACGGCTGGGGACCGCCCGGTTTATCAGCACACTTGACCTGACAAAGGGTTATTGGCAGGTGTCCTTAGCTCCCGAGGCACGGGAGAACTGCTTTTGCCACCCCTGATGGGCTGTTCCACTACAGAAAGCTGCCCTTTGGATTGCACGGGGCCCCACCCACCTTCCAGAGGTTGATGGACCAGGTTCTCCGTCCCCATCGTGAGTATGCCGCAGCCTACCTTGACGATATTGTAATCCACGGGAACGAGTGGGAGACCCACCTAAACCAGGTGAATGCGGTTTTACAGGCCTTAAGGGGGCGGGGCTAACAGCTAACCCAAAAAATGTCGACTCGGCCTACGGGAGGCTGAGTACCTGGGGTACACGATCGGGAGGGGATGTGTAAAACCCCAGGTGAAGAAAGTGGAGGCGATTCGGGACTGGCCACGCCCCCGCACCAAGAAGCAAGTACGCACGTTTGTGGGGTTGACGAGCTATTACCGGAGATTTGTTCCCAACTTTGCCTCCCGAGCCAGCCCCCTGACGGATCTGACCAGGAGCCATCTGCCCGCCCAGGTGATATGGACCGAGGAGGCGGAGAAGGCCTTCCAGGACTTAAAGGGAGCACTGTGTTCTGGACCCGTGCTGGTGACTCCAAATTTCTCCAAACCACTGGTGGTGCAGACCGATGCGTCCGAAACAGGGGTGGGGGCCGTCCTATCACAGCTACAAGAAGGTGAGGAACACCCAGTCGTATACATTAGCCGGAAGCTGTTACCACGGGAGCAAAGATATTCCACTGTGGAGAAAGAATGTCTAGCGATCAAGTGGGCCCTGGAAACGCTGAAGTATTACCTATTGGGACGGCACTTCACCCTCGTAACGGACCATGCACCACTGGTTTGGATGTCACGTAATAAGGACAGTAACGCCCGGGTCACCCGCTGGTTCCTATCCTTACAACCCTTTGCATTCTCTGTCATCCACAGATCAGGTGCAGCACATGGAAATGCCGATGCCCTCTCCAGGAGGGATGCTCTAGGGAGCTGGACCGCCCCTCCCTCCCGGTCGGAGCTGAGGGGGGGGGTGTGTGGCAGACGGCAGGGAGAGGTGAGGGGAGTAGTAATTGAGGGCAGATACGTTGCCGCCCGCTGGCTCCACCCCCGAGCCTTATATGGACTTCCTGCCCCAACGAGGCAAGCCTGGGCCTAATTAAGCTATTAAGGGCAGAGGGATAAAAGGGGAAGCGAAGTGAACAAACGGGGCAAAGTACCGTGAGGGAAACGCGTGTGGTGGAGAGTAAGTGAGAGCGAAAATTATCTGTGTGATTACCTGTTGTGACCCGGACTGTTTGACAAACCCCGCTGTGTACCGAACTGTTTTGGCTGAGGACCTGGTTTTTGGATATCCCTGGATTACGGAAAAGGACAACGAGAACGGATTGTGGACTTTGGATTGGTTGCTGAATTTCCCCTTCCCCTCCTTGTGTAAATTTTTCCTAAATAAATCCCCCCTATTTCACTCCAGTCGTGTTTCGTGTGATTGTTTAGTTATTGAATTGGTGACGTGGAAACCCCACACCCGTGAGCCTGCCACAATATATACATGTTTCTAAAATGTGAGACACATAGCTATCAAAGTGTTTACAGATGGGTGTTGATCAGTGCTAGTGATTTTATTTATGGGCCTGTGAACTCATTCAAAGAAATTGCAAGAAAAATATAATTGTTTTCAGGAATTGCCACGTTCAATTACATTTTGTTTGTATAGTACCTTTTACATAGCATTACTATGAGGGTTCTGGACAAAATATGAAATTGGTCCATAGCTAAACATCTTCCATGGGATCTGTTCCAGTGAGATTAATTTGGTACATCATTAAATGCACAATACCAGAAAAATGGCCCCTTATCTCCTGCACCAATAAGGCAATTTCATATAGCTTGAGTGTCAGGGCCATGTACAGATCTATTGCGGGGCATATGCTGAACCAGTGGGGGGATGGACTTGGGCCGATTTCAGTCCAGCCCAGGAAGGGGGGAGGGTAGATTGTCCTACCTGTGCATGTTTAGGGTTGTTTGAGTGTGCAGTTAATTTTTATGATGGCATGATTTGGAAACTATTGTATGTGCAGGGTCACTTTAAGAGAGGTCCTGCCTGCCTGCTGATGTCCCTCCTTTCTGGCCACACCTACTCCTGTTTGCTGGTTTTTCAGTCCTTATAAGAATGAGGCAGATTCTTATGGGAATAAAGTTGGTTTGACTGAATATGAAAAAACTCTGTCTGGTTAGATTGAATTGCGCATGCCCTTAAACTGGCTAAGTGCATTTGAATTTTGGGGATTATGCACAGATTCTTAGTGGGGCCAATTTGGAATGTACTTACTGATGGCTATACAGCATTTGCTTCTTCAAAACTAATTTACAAAATGTACACTTAAGTAACCCTTTTGTTAGATGGGAAATTAAACACTGACACTGCATAATACCTTCTTTAATGTCACTATTACTATGAGTCTGATGAAGATTTCTTCTTTTTGGGGGTAAAAAAAAAATATGTTAAGAAGATGGGATTATTTTCTGAAAGACATTTAATTTCAGGCTTCCCTTGGAAAGATCAAAGGCAATCTCTCTAGCTTCTGCTTTAGAAATTTAGATGCAATATCTGCTGCCTTAAAAAGAGCACTGATAGCAGGTCTGAGGAGGAAATGAAGCTGGGAAGCGATATGTCAGTCTTACCAATGGCATGGACTGCTCAGAACACAATTTAGATTTTTGTCTGTGTTGGCTGCCTGCATCTTCGAGAAAGCCCTCATCGCCTCACTCTATTCCGAATGCACTTTCTGAGCTGATGATCTCTCCAAAAAAGTGTCGGTGGCATGTAGGATTTTAGTTTTACTCTGAAGTTAATCATTGATCGAGTTAGCCTGCACAAAGTAATGCGTAACATATTTTTATAGACGATATGTTGCATAGAATTTTAGCATAGTGACAAAGGAATAACAGCAAACTTAATTTACTATTATTATTATTATTATTATTATTATTATCATTATTATCATTATTATTATTATTATTATTATTATTATTATTCAGGTGGTTACTGAATTACTTGCTCATGGACACAAGAACAGTTCTGTTCTAGGGACATAAACCATGCATTGGGTAGAGGTATTAAGTGTAGCCTACATTTGTTTTGTGCTTGGTTTGTTCAGAGTAACTTTCTTACTGTTTCAGAAAACACATAGCATATACATATGGAGTGGCTATATACATATGGAGTAACATAAAAGCATATACATAAAATAGTAACATAAAATAGCATACATATGGAGTAGCATACATATGGAGTAGCATACATATGGAGT
The DNA here is from genome assembly GCF_018555375.3 of Anguilla rostrata. Classification (NCBI taxonomy): domain Eukaryota; kingdom Metazoa; phylum Chordata; class Actinopteri; order Anguilliformes; family Anguillidae; genus Anguilla; species Anguilla rostrata. Next base: position 40,485,379 of record NC_057941.1, on the reverse strand, counting down.
AACATAAAAGGAGTGGCTTTATTCCTTAAGTGTTTATTTTAAGCTAAGGATACTAGGTGTTCTTGCATTACTTTTTGTGTATTAGTTTGTTTTTTCTTGATACTCCAGTTTAGAAAATAGGGAATTCAGCATGTTAGCCCTGATGAATGTGTATGTTCGATTATACACTTCCTTCACTGAATAGAACACAACTAAATCATTACACAAATGTCCTGGATTTTGGCTAGCTGTCAGGGCACAGCTTAATTAAAATCTTTTCACAAGTTTATGCACTGCATCACCACAGTTAAGGTTGTTTTTGACTTTGAATTTGCATTTGACTTTGAGGTCTTGTTTTCACTGCTTTCTTGCATACACATCACACCTCCATGTCCCACCAAATCCTGAATGATGAATCTCACAGGGCACGAATGGCCAAATAAACAATGTCAAACCAAGAAGGTCTTGCACCCCTGTTTAATTACATGTGTCAGGTGAAACAGTGTAGCCTTCACTTTCATCTTTTATTCTCTTGAATTTAAATGGGATTATTCGAATGTGTTAAGCTATCACTTAAGCATGCTCTTTCACTATTTAAAAAATCTTGTCAAAGACTGTATTCCAAAATGCATTGGTTTTAGCAATTACAGGTTTTCTTCAACGCAAGTGTGTCGCAATTTTTTTACTGTTGACCATTTTGGAGTTTTAACCATATATTTTAGCCATGCCATTTTTTGTACACACGCACACATTTGATTGTCAAAGACAAAATAATGACTGCTGAAAAGAATACTTTAGAGATGTATTTATTTATGGGATGCGTGTTGGATTTTGTGGGTATATATTTGTAGATAACATTGATCAAATAACCTCATAGGGGTCATTTATTTGGTTTGTGCCTGGTACATCTATCTAGACATTTTCCTTGATTTAATTTATTATTGAACTTAGATCTACAATTAGACATTTAAATGGAATACTACTACTACTACTACTACTACTACTACTAATAATAATAATAATAAAGGGTTTATTCTGAAAATGAAGACCTCTTAAAACAAATTATTACAAAAGGCCAAAGTCCTTTACCCCCCACATTCATGTTTCAAACACAGTAAATGCTAAAACAAGCAGTGTAAAACATGTGTGCTGCCAGAGTGTGCTGACCACTGGGCTTCTGTTTTGTCCAAACCGTGTGGTAAAGGTCTGTCTCCTCCGGATCCTTTATTCCTCAAAATGACATGCAGCATTATCATATTAGTACAAAGACCTGCTATTCAGACTCAGAATGTTCTTACTGTGAAGGGAAACTGTACATTTTTGAGAATGATTGAAGAATGGATAGATTTTGTGTGCTGTTATGTTCTCCAATTCACTTGTCCATTGGCACCAAGAAGCTAGATTTTTATTTATTTTCCATTTTTATTTTTTGCCACACAGGCATGGATGAGAAAGCATCTGTAATCCAATAAGATCTGGCAGGATTTGTAAATAAAGCTTGTGCATGAATGAGACAGTTCTGCTGTCCTCGCTCTTCAGAGTTGCAGTGTTTATTATTGCTAATGGGTGACACTATAGAATGAGATGGGATACTGTCATGCATGAGAGGATTTAGAATTCCTGAAATAAAGTGCTGCTACTGGTTTAATTTTCTGTCACTCAATAGGAGAAAAAGGCAATAACTTATATCAATGAGATGTTTTCAACACTGCCAGTAATGCTGCGCAATAATATCTGGAAGGAGCTATGTGAGTCAATCAACATTTCCAGTGTAGGTATGTCCTTACTGATCTATGAAAAAATGAAATAAACTAGACACTGAAAAATATATAATAAAACCTTCCCATATAAGGGCACCGTTACAAAATATTGCAACTTTTTATACACTCCTTTGAAATATATTTATCATTATATTTTCAGCAAATGTTCACAGATTAACAATACACTGTAAAAAAAAATCCGTAAATTTTACAGTAAAATACTGGTAGCAGTGCGACCAGTTAATCACTGTATTTTTTTACAGTATTTCAAAGACTTACTGTAATATCAAAATGTGGTAAAATACTGTGTTCATTAACTGTCATCAACTTTACAGTATTTTACTTCCCATAGATTACAGTAATTTTATAGTTACTGTAACAATAAAACACAGCAAAATGCTGTATCCACTTAAATTTACAGTGCATTACTGGCAGCAGTGTAACTAAAGACTGTAAATTTACAGCCTATATACTTTAACATTTACAATGTTTGGCTCAGAATGAAAACAAACTTGTACCGCAAATATTTCAATAAAACATGCCAGAGTGAGAACAGCATATGAGAAAGGAGTCAAGAGAAGCGCAACTGCATTTTAACCTGTTTATTTTGCGTATGAACTCAATTTACATAGATGCCATATACAGTCATCAATGAACAAAAGCGGCATGAGCTTTCAAAGTTTTATGACTGTGACCACATCAGTGTTGTTTTTTCCACCAGTTTTTGATTTAGTCTTAGTCTTAACTAAAATGCATTTTAGTTGTTGTCACATTTTAGTCATGCCTTCTTCATTAATTTTAGTCAAGAATGACTAAAATCGTATTTATTTTAGTCGACGAAAATAACGAAGTATTGTAGTCACATTTTAGTCCTACTTAATTTTTGTCGCATGTAATTTCCAGCCTCCAGTAGTTAAATGCCGTAATGATAGTCTACAAAGGTAATGACTGGTACTCAGATTATCCAACTAATTTGGAAACAACCTGTTATGACAGGAGCATCTGCCCCTTTTACACAAGTGAACTCTGCTTCAAATGTACATATGGCATTGTCTGCCTGCAGTGTGACGCCCTGTAACAAAGCAGCTTTACTTTTTAAAAAGACAATAAAGACATTAAAGATTAATGTAAAGCATTTCACTAAATTTATTTAAAAACACATAGCTCATTTGTTGATTAAAGTCCATGTAATAAAAAAAAATCATATGGTCACAGGCTGTGTTACGTGGATACTTATATAATAACGTTTTTTAACAGCTTTGTCTATCATAAGGGGCTTGCCAAAAAGACAAGATTATTTTACAAGAATTGTGGAGATTATTTAGGATTATTTAAAGTTACCAGTATAACAAAACAAAACTGTTCTTATATCAATTCAGCATGGTAAGGCAATTTTAAAACATGTAGAATAAAATTAATTAACATAATTTCGCCCTTATTTCTAAATGTGAAAGACTTTCCAACAAAGCTTAAGTGGATATCAATTTACAGGCTAACTAACCAGTCCCTCCAGGTTTTCATGATTCGGAATTTTCGGAATTCAATACAACATCAACAAAATGCCGCATTTTTCCCGACGCTGCATAATTTGTAAAACGGCGAATTATGCAGCGTCGCGAAAAAATGTGGCATTTTGTTGATGTTGTGTTGAATTCCAAAAATTCCCATACTTTTGTTCTTTTTCTTCCAGAAGAAGAAGCCAGAAGAAGGGACATTGTGTTAATGTCTGCTAGCGATAGACTGGTTATGGCAGCAAAAAACGTGGATCACACAATTTACATCTGTGGAGAGAGTCAAGTTCACAATTAAGCCAATGACAGGCATGCATTGACCAGTTGGTTTTCTGCACCTTATAATACATGCTTATTATTGGATGAACACAAATCAAACATTTCGCTACGCCCCCCTAGAGCTAGGGCAGCCAGCAGCAGTTTCATCAGTGAAATGTATCAACACGTGTTCTTCTAATATAGCCTATTGCATTTCTAGGCGAAACGCTCATTCTGTCTGGGTCTGTTTTCGTTTTATTTTATTATTTTCGCCTCATCATATTTTCATCATTTTAAATGCAAAATGAATTAGTCATCGTTGGCGTCCTATAAAGGCATTTTCATCACGTTATCGTCATCGTCATCAAAAAACAGGTCATTGACAAAAAATTGTCATCATTTTTGTTGATGAAAACAACACTGGACCACTTATCGATAATTATCGATAAATCGATTACTCCATGAAATCAATAAGTCACCTGACTTTTGCATGCGTAAATGACGTTTAAGATAAACATTCTACACGCCAATCATTTTTCTTTAAGGTTAGTTCTTTTCTTTGGTAACACTCACTTCCCTAGTAGCCTAACTGTTGACGTGGCGTGCACTGCAGTTTTGGTAGTTTTTCTGTAGTTGGCCCAGTGAGTCACGAAGCGTGCATTAGCTCAATAGCGCCGTAGTGTACAAACATCCACTACACCCTCTTTAAAGCTTGAGAGTGACTAGAATAGTCATTTTTGTCATTGACTTTGGTCATTGCCAAGTGCCTACCTGGCCTTTTTTCAGTGACTGGTTGGTTTTACTGTATTTGTTTGTAACTGGTCATGTTTGCTGTATTTGCTTGTAACAGTAACAGTAACGTTTATCACTAATCTTACGTACCATACAGGGTGGCTTGCAGACATCAGAGAGTTAAACTGAATACTTTTTAAAACAACAGTTTTTTTGTGTTTTTTTTTTTTCTTTTTACTTTTAGGGGATGTGTTTGATCAACCCATGTGTTTTTTAAATGCAAAGAATGATATTTGAGATACTTACATTTATTTTCCGGAAACAATTTAAAAAGACAATCTAATTACTAAGGCCTAACGTAATTGTAAAATTGATTTTAAGACATTTTAAGACTCTTTTTCTATTTTTTATATTTTTTTATTCAATTTATTGACAGGGACAATGTACAATTTTTAACATAAATTTCAGCAATAGGAACTTGGTGCATTGTACCAGATATAGCTAAGAGCTCATTTTCATCTGCAGTCCCTGGGCAGACGTACAACAATAAAACAGTCAGGACAATCACATATAAAACAGTCACAAATAAAAGGACCCTGTACATATAAAGTTGAGTTGAGTTGGCTAACTTTAGCTAGCCTAACATTATCTACTGTATTTTCTAATCAAGCAAACACAGCAAACATGTTTTTTAAACCCAATTTAAATATTACAATAAGAGGTGGCAGAGCGCACACCCCCATCAGCATGCCAAAATGACCAGTCACTGAAAAATGACCAGGTAGGCACTCAGCAATGATCAAAGTCAATGGAAAAAACGACTGGTCTTGTCACTGTGAAAATCTCACGCCTATTGTAGTTTAGAGGTCACCATAAAAATAAAAGTAAAACGTTTGAGTAGTGAAGTGATTGAGTGAGTGTGAGTTAGTGTGACTGACCTCTGAATGAATTCAAGAGTGGCTGCAGCCTCTTCTTGATAGGCAAGGTTGAAGACATAGTATGTCGCGAAGATCGCTGCATGGCCGGATAATACGGTTGGTGGTTGGCCTTTGCATATCACCTGTCCTTCCATGCTCACCAGCCACGGCCCATCCAGAGTCTCATCTAAAGGCATAGGAGGGAAGGAGTGAGTGAGCGAGCGAGCAAGTGAGCGCAAGTGAGCGAGTCAGACATTCTAGACGGGAAAGAATAGTAAAGGAGCATTACTGACAAGCCACATATTTTATATTCAGGCAATGGGTAATAATCTGCAAGACTCTCTTGATCAATACAACATAATTGTCTCTGCACTGGTGTGGTTGCAAGGCAATGAATGCCTTGATCAGTGAGCCTCACAGATTGGAAATTTTGTGTGATATTGAATTATGATAATTCTTATTTTACCAAAATATGAGCCCCACATTATTGCTGTTCATTACAAGAAACATGTTCTTTCTATATTTAGCGCCCTTCACGATGACCTCATGTGCTACAACAGTGTCAATAGGCTGAAAGTTATGGTGGGAAACTGCTTCTCTAATCTCCTCATTGTAGTCTCCTGAGAAAAAATCAGTTGTCTTTTCAACTATGACACATGGAGAGAATAAGTTGCCAGCACTTAAGAAAGCTTGAAGAAGCTGATGCCTCTCTGGAAGAGTATAAGTTCTTAAAATTGTGCAACATTCTTGCACACTGCTTAAAATATGTGTGCTTACTCTCAAATCCTAGGGTCCAGAGACGAATGAATGGGCCAAGGCGAACAATGAGCTCTGGGTAATGAGCAATGTAGTGGTGCTTAGGTTTCAGGGGACGATCAGGAAATGCCTCCAATCGACAATGCAAATACTCATCAATTAGAATGCTTAAACAGGCCATCTGACTAGTGGTAATAGCAGGTTCACAAATGAACTCAACTATCTGCCTAAGTTGCAACACCCGTTGCCACACTTTATTGTCAGTTGGGCTTTCGATCTTATCTCCAACTAAGACCGGTAGCAATCGCAGGAAGCACTAGTTCTGCACAGCATGACCCCCAAGCTTGTCACTCCCAGGATTAATCTCACAAGGTTTGTCATGAGCATCATTGCCAAGATACTTGAGCTGATTTATCCTTCTGTTCAACCGTGAATAAGTGAAGTGTTTGTCTTTAGTGACAAGATGTTTGATATATAATGCCAGATCATAAGACACGACACCTTCAAATAGATCGTGACCAAGGCATGGAAGTAACCCTGGCTGACAAACATGATAGTACTGGAGTTTGTTAAAGAGAGAGTCAAACTTAATACCTACAGCATTACCCAACTGTGCATCATTGCCCTGAGTCTGTACATCATTTTTGCAGGACTGCACTGTCCTGTTTAAGCCCCTTGAGAGAGGTTCAGACTCAAATGCAGTCCTGTCAATGTTACAGTATCTGCAAAAGTGTGTACGTTTGCTAAAGTTCTCCACAAAGCCACCAATGTTGTGAGAACCAAGATTATCTCCTGCGATAGCACACACAGTTCCTTTCACAATCTGCCCATTGGGAAATGCAATGCCATTGACTTCAAGTTCTTTGAGGTCTTTGACCAACTGCCCCATTACTAATTATTGGCCAAAGTACTTAAAGTCATGTTCCCTACAAAGAAGAACAAGTTGCATCTGATCAATGCTAGACCGATTGTGTGGCAAAATGTCTGCGAGCGTTAGGTATACTGCAAGTATTTTGTGCTTTTTAAAAAAAAACTAGACTGCTACATTAGCCTGTTGACATGAGTCTTGTTAACGTTAAGCAGGGGCTAATCTTACAGCTTGCCCTCCTCATACAATAATAAAGTGAAGCTGTTTGCCTAGAGATATGCCCTTCATAAGCCAATTTAGATTTTTTTGATGTTAATGCCAAGACTAGGTAGGTTACTTCTTCATCAGTTGTTCCAAAAAACATAACCATAAATATGTACAAAAGAAATATGAAATTGAACAATTAAACCTATATACTATACCTATATCCATAGTCTAAGAAAAAAAGTTGTGTAAAATTGATCTTTGGTGATGAAAAGTCGGGGGGCGAGGGCCCACACCAATATTCTTTCAGGGGGCCCAGAACTCCTAGCAACAGCCCTGGGACCAAGCCTAGAGATGAAGCCTCCGACTTAAATAACGGGTTCTCTGTAGCATTCCTGCCATCCCAAATGTCCTAAATTACATCTTTGTTTTGGGCACATCAATGTGTTTGCTGGTGCTGCTCCCTCACTGACTCACATTTAAAAAGAGATTCAACTGTTTGCTTGATTGGAACATATTGCACAAAGCGCTCTTTGCCTGCTTCATCCTGATCTAGACAGATAGGCACAGGGTCTACAAAATTAAAACTATTTTTGAACACAGTCTTCCTTCTCTGCTCTGTTTTCAATGTGTATGTGTTACAAGCGTGAAAGAAATCTGATTTCACCACATTAATTACATTCTTTATATCATCCTCTGAAACCCCAAGAGTAACCAATTTCTGTCACGGTTGTGCCTCCTCTGTTCCCGCCTCACCATAGTTTTTGTCCTGTCTCGCGCCCCTTAGTTTGGTCTACCTGTGTCTCGTTATTCTGTTCATTTATTCAATCATTGTTTTCTCCTGTGTCTCGTTGTGTTGTTTCATTCTGCACCCGCCTGCTCGTTGTCTGTGATTGTCTCCAAGTGTGACCCAGTGTATTCAAGTCCTGTTTCCCTGTCACTCAGGACTGGATCCTACTATTTCTGTTCACTGTTGTCTGCCCTCGGTGTGTGTTCCCTGCGATTCTGAGAATTTATAGTTCCCTACGTTTATAGTTTTTTTTTTTCGAGTTTCCTGTATTTTGAGATTAAGTTCCTCGGGTTGTTATTTTATTTCAAGCATTTTTGAGTTTTTGAGATTTGCCCCTTGTGGCCTTTTTGGTTCCCTGTTTGTATTTGCGTTTGCCTTTTGAGAGTAAAGTCTTTATTTAAAACTTACCTTTTTGAGCCTCCTGTGTTTTCACTCTGCACCTGGGTCCTAACCCTCCGAACTCAGACAATTTCTCATTTAACTTATAAAGTAGATGCGAATGACTGATGTCATGTACAGACTGAAAATCTTCAATAATAGTTTGAATAACGGATAAAGGAAGCAATAGCTTTGCCTGCAACTTCAAGTAAAACAGGGCCAAGTTTCTCATGAACAAGGCTTCATCTGCATCTTCAGGGCAAACCTCTGATTGCTCACCACCCTCACTGGAAGTCATAACCTCACACTGCTCATTTGAAAGCTGCTCCCCTGCACTGATCTCATTGGTGATACTGCTAATGTCTAGATTAACAGCAAAAATTGTCTCTAAAATTGATTCAACCAGACTTGTCTCAGAACATCTTCTATGTGCTCTGGACAAATGTGATGTGAATGTGGATATCCAACTGAATCTCTTATCACACAGTCTGAATGGACACATAACTGTTGCACCTTCTTTAATGTGGGTTTTCAAATGGGAGAAGAACCCAGTCAGATCTTTACATTGGACATTGCAAATATCAAGACGACATATCAAGCTAAGATCGCCACTGCACAATCTAGGTTCCACCACACACTCACCTTTCCTGTGGTTCCTGTATACATGTAACTTGAAGGCTTGGAATTTTGTAAAGGTTTTCTTACAATCAGAAATGCAATATTTGAAAGAGGAATTGGGAATGTTCCTATGTATTTTCATATGCCTTGTATAAGCCAATGTGGAGTTGGACTCATGCATGCAAAATTGACAAGGAAATATTTTGGGTGACATGTGTAATGTTAACAGACAAATGTGTGTAGCCTCTTCAAGCTGAAGTGCGCACATTTTTACTAGTATGAAAGTCTATTTATAAATGCATCTAACAAAAAGCTAAAAGCTCTGGTGGCCTCACCACAAGCCACACACAGGTCTGTCAAGTCATCTAAGAAAAATGGAATTAATGTGTGACACTGGGAAGAACTAATCTTAAGCCCCTTTTCCACTGCAGGGCTGAACGGTTCTGAGCATGGAAAGGAACGGTTCCAATGGTGTTTCCACCTGGAAACGGTTTGGCACGGAACGATTACAAACCGTGCCCAGCACGATATTTTCGGCACGGTTGGACAACCGTGCTCAGTGCAGCAGAACCGTTTGGGTGGGCAGGCTTAATGACGTATTCACTGATTGGTTTAACATTACGTCAGTTTTGTGACTCCGCATACGGTCTCTTCACCTCCTCTTCCGTAAGCTAGGTCAGTGGAGAAGCTAATATAAATAAAAATTCCAATCAAAAATCGGATTCCGTCATAGCAACAAGATAAACCCGACAATAGCCATAAGATATACAGCAGTGAAAACGCTGCTCACTGAATAACGAAATAAACGGGACAGTTTTAAAAAAATGATACCATGTCATTCTACAGTCAATATCTGGGACTAAATATTGAATAAATAGGTTACATAACCTTACCATTGATTTTACTCGTAGAGATGTCCCTTTTGAGAGTGAGTGGTCATATATTGTCTTGGACAATCCGTTTATGAAATATATTTCGCGCATTGTTGATGCCTGGGTACATTCAAAATAGCTGTGCATAATACCACATGCATTGTTTACAGCATTGTTGCTGTTTTTAGTACAGTCTGGCTTGATTGACAATTCATTTATTCAGTAGGTGAGAGTATAAGCTTTCTAACAATGTATAACATGTCTAATTTTGCTTTTGGAATAGCGTTTTATAGGTCAGCGTATAACCGAAAATTTTCTTATCATCGCATTCACTTACGCATTAAGACGCTGCACCTAACGAAACATTGTTAATGATTTTTCGTAATTTTTTGGAAAATACTATTAGTATTGAGGACTTCTGGGCATAGCTAAGCCGTAGGCCTATATTTGCTGATAGACCTATCTGACATCGTTTTCTGGAGCAAAACAGAAGCGGATTGAACTCGTTGATTTACTGTCTCTGTCTGAACACAGATAAAATTTCATCATTGCTATGTAAGTATTACTGCTCAAAATATTTCGGTTATACACGTTATTTTTGGATTGAGAGTCTTTAAATAGGTTAGTGGTATTATATAATGTGGATATTTCACACTGTAATGTAAGCGTTAGTTAGTAGTTTTTTGAATGCATGCAACAGTGATGGTCAGTGGAGGTTACGCTAAAAAGAAAAACCAAAAACACCAAAATACACAGAATCCTCGTTCGTTTCGTCAGTCAATGAAACATAACAAAACAAAACAGTATGGGGAGTGACGACAACAACTGGCGCATATTACATTCACAACGGGACGCCGTTGTTGATCCACGCAATGGATGATTCACTTGCTGTCGCCACTAGATACTTCCTAGTCCTGGTTTTAGCAGCCCGACGGTGGAAACAGAAACCATTCCCACAAGTACTGAGCAGCGCGGAACGGCACGGAGTGGCCCTGGTAACGGTTCGGCCCTACAGTGGAAAAGCGGCTTTAGTGTCATGGTTTTGGGTGATAACACCATTTCTTTTCCATCCTGCATCATTCTTTCATTTATTACGCCCATCGGTATTTGCTGCGCCTTTTCTTCAGTTATTACGACCATTGTTTTTTTGCTGCGCTTTTTCTTCAGTTATTATGGCCATTAAGTTTTCTTCATTTCCTTGGATTTCTATTTAAACCCCCTAGCAAGCCGATAAGCTTTGCTTCAGTGTCACTTACGTTACACGAGAGCCGGTAAGATGCCAAGTGCGTAAAGGTATAGGATTGAGAGTTTGCGGCATTGTAATGCTGTAGCTACAAAGTTAGCACAACAGTCTTTAGCTTAATGGGTTGTTGGCAACAAGTTAGTGCCACAACCTAAACTCAGAATTCTTCTTTTAGGGTGTTATTTTTTTCAATTACGGTTCGAGGTCTGTTTTCTTTGAGTTACCCCGTATTCTGCACGGGCAGTTTTGTTTTGTTTTCAGAAAGTTCATACTCCTTAAGCTTTTGTTTTTTACCCAAACGCGGGTTGTTTAGAGCTTTTCTTTGGGATACTGACCCTTAGGAGTATTGTTTTTATTTTTGTTCTTTTTTCCCTGTCCTTTTGTCTCTTTCGAGACTTAATGGTTATTCTACCTCAGGTGAATAGCCTAAAGAATCCCTGTTCAGTCGCGTTTGGTCTCCCAAAACCCCCACTCCATCATACTTAGATTTGCCAAAGTAATGCATGGTCATGCTAGTGTAGCTCAGCAGAGCGGATGCTATGTCTCATGTCTGCAGATGGCTCTCATTTCTGCGTCTACTTCAAATAAAATCTCACTGCCTGACAAGAGGCACTCTGCAAACTAGAAATACAGTTTCAGGTAGTATTCATTTAGAGTGGTTTACATTTGCAAATGACCTATTTATTTCACAGACAAATGCTCCACATAAGTTGCAGTCTTTTTGCTTGGGATGGGGTAGAGTTCCACATGTAAATGCATGAAATATTTATTTTTGTCCTTATAAATGCCCTGGAGAAATCCAGGGGTCAGATGAACTCCCAACAACATTTAAGTCAACAGACGTTGTATTACAATTAATCTTACCTGGTCACATTTTTGCATTTCTCAATTGCCTCTGGCTGAGCTCCGAATGGGTCTAGGTACAGTGCCCTTCTCTGCTGTGGGTACATTGCCTGCCAAGACAATATATAGGTTTTTGACAATCAATATTTTCATTATAATTTCATGACATGCACTGTTAAGTCTTACCACTAACGTCCAGTGGTGGTTCTCATTTACTGCACTGCCGAGAAGATCAAATTTGTCTGGTTCAAGCTGAAAAATAAAATGTTACCCAATAAATGTCTAGTGCATTAACATCACTAAGTGAAAACTGAGCAAGATTTACCTTTTTCAGACACTTTTATTTGCCCTGCTAAATTGCAATTATGGCACAGTAGTCAGTCAGGAAAGCAGTTTTTGTCTTCTGCTTCATCTTTAGCAATATGAAGGCATTCAGTACCTGGATATAAGCAAATTATTCTTAACATTCGCTAATGAACCAAAGCACTAAATTTTGGTTAGTAGCAGGAAATGTACCTCATCTACAAAGTCTTGTCCTGGTGCAGTACTCATTAAATCATGGGTGAAGAGTTTATATGGTCCAACTTTGCTCCAGATGACTTTTTTCTCCCTGCCCAAATTTCATCTATCACTACAGGAAAAAAAAGGTGAGGTATGTGGAAGTTTAAATGGACATTTAGGCAAATGTACTTACAGTCACCACCCATTGGGAGATTTAGTGGTTCCGTAGAGGCTGGAGGGATTGATGACTGGCAGGGGGTGGCAGAAACACATGGGGAGGGTGGGGTAGATGCTTCAGTCAGAGGAACACATGGGGAGGGTGGGGCAGATTTGGTTGAACAGGATGAACATGGTGAGGGTGCAGAGGAAATGTCTTCAGTGGTGTTGGGTGGGCCAGTATGTAATTTGTAAGGAATCATATTCTCTAATGATATGAATTTGCTTAGATGATCTGTGCTGATCTGCTGGATGATTCTTTCGTCTGACTGCAGATCAGCACTTTTTCCTTCTAGCCTTAGAATTTTATATGGACCCAGTCTGTCACCTGCCAGCTTGTCCCCTTTAATTTTTTTACTTTTCATATCCAATAATCCCATACTACTAGCTCACCCTCTTTAAAAACCTCACCCACTTGTTCCGCCCTTCTCATTTTCTCTTTAATCTGAAACAATTTTAAAAATGTTCTCGTGTAGCTTTAAACCCTGAGAAAGTATTTCCCCAGCCACAATGTCCTCTATGTTGTCAGGTACCTTGAATGAAAAGAAGGTCCTGTTAGATACAAGTTAGTGAAATAAATCTAAAAGGAAATATAGAAGGGTACTCACCCCAAAGGCCTCTGGGACCTCGCACGGATATCTGGCTTCTCTGCCGAACATCAGGTAGAAAGGAGAATACTTTGTGGTGATCTGTACCTTTGTTCGCAAGCCAAACATAGCTGCATTGAGGTACAGATCCCAGTTCCACAGCTTCTCCTCTACCAATTTGGTGAGGGTTCTGAAATGTTAGCATAGTTATGAACTACTGTGAAGCATAGCTTATTGCCATGCCTTATCTCCCACAACATGTAGTCATCAAAATTGGCAAAACAGGTCCAGGTCTTTTAAGTGTCAAGTCCAATTTACCTTGTTACTGTCCCATTCATCCTTTCAACAAATCCATTGGTCTGCGGATGGTATGGCACACAAAAGCTCCTCTCAGTTTGGAGCTTTTGGCAGAGCCATATTCAGCTGAATTGAATAGATGACAGTCATAGTTAGTACATAAAAAATCTGAAGTTGGCCTCAGCCATATCTTTGGGTTAATGAAACTGACAAGCACTGTACAGGCAAAGATGTTATTGAGAAATCATTGAAAATGCAAGGTAAAAGGGCAGCACCTTATTCCTGAATTCCCCTCCTTGGTCCGTGAGAATGTGTTGTGGAGCACCGAACCTGTAGAAGAATTACACAATGCACTGCTACTTCATCGGCTTGCTTCATCTTTAGTGGATATGCCTCTGCCCACTTCGTTTTGTAGTTAATCATGACACATATGTATACATTGCCTCTTGGAGTTGGTGTCAGTTTCCCCACCAGGTCCATCCCAACCAGTTCAAATGGTTCAGACACCTGAGAAGTTCCAAAAGGTTTAGAAGTGGACAATGAAATATGGATTGGTAACTTTATATGCAAAGGTATGAAGCTTACCTGAACTGGGATGTACTCTTTATGCCGTTTGATGTTCTTGTTTTTCTAGCACTGAGTAAATGCTGCAATCTAAAGGTTATATCAATATGTCTGAGAGCCATTTGAATAAATTTGAGTGGCCATGAATTCAAAAGAAGGAGATTGTGATACCTACCCATTTCCTGATGTCAATGCTCATACCGGGCCAGTAAAACCTTCTGCTATTGGCATCAACTGTTTTATTAAATCCCATGTGTGCCCCAGTTGCACTGGCATGGAAATATTTAAAGACTGTATTTGCCTCCGCAGCAGATTTTACAACCTTCACCACTTCAGTGCCCTTGTTCTTGAGGAAGTACAGCTCTCCATCTATAGTTCAACATCATGTTAAAATTGAATACATTAATCTTAAATATATCACACAGGAAGATATTGCAGTCAACAAATCTTATGCGTCAACCTCACCGTTGATTGTGTAATTAAAGCTCTTTCTCTTCAGATCATGTTTCTGCTGCTTTGTTAGAGCAGCAGGGTAAATGCCAGTTTTGGCATTTACAATGTCCCTATATGATTTAGCATCCATATTCTCTCTTACCCTCACCTCTCTTCCTCCTCTCACCTCTCCTACTCCTCTTCCTCCTTTCCTACTCCTTTTCCACTCCACTCCACTCCTGCTCACACACATACAGTCTCTCGCTGTCTCTCACTCACACACACTATCTCTCGGTGTCTCTCACTCACACGCACTGTCTCTCGCTGTCTCTGTCTCCTCTCTATGAACCCAAAAAAGGCTGTGCCATCCCTCAGAGTTTATATAGCATATGCCCAATCAGTGCTAATTGTGTGGCACCTGCCATTCTAATTTTTGCCAATGAGGCCCTAAATTGCACCCAATTAGGCCTGATCCTCCACTTCAGACCAGATAAATGCAATAACAATTAGGGCACCCTCAGCCACAGGTGGAAAGTACAGGGGTCAGAAAGTCCTTCCATGTGTTTCTTCCACCAATACACTCACTCAGCTGATTCCACTCATTAGCTCTACCCAGAACCTTATGCCTGAGGAATTGTGGTAATGAGCCCTATCAGACACCATATCAGGAAACCACATACTTCATTTCACAAGGTGTCCCTATATACACTTTATCATGCTGGGCAGAGGTGTAATGACAGTGTGTGCGAATCTTTGAAGTAGCCCTACATCTGTTTCTTTGCTGGGCCCAGCCTACTCACTGGCCTATAACATGCTTTAGATCATGTATTATCAGATGCTGCTATAATATAACTCATTCATTGTCCAAAAAAATGAGACTTTCCAATTTGTTCACATTATTTATTTTCACTTTTATTTAACCAGGGAAGATCAGGCATACACAATGCTCTTTTCCAGTGGTGCCATGGGAAACAGAAAAATACACAAAACAGAATCATAATCGCACAACGACAAGACAAAGATAACTGGACAATAAAGACAAGAAAAATGGAATACATTAAGAGAAACAAGAGTTAATCCGGTAAAACCTAATTTAAAATAAATTTCAAACCCGCCAGATTAATTAAGTGATCCGGTTCTGAGGTTTCCTGCACGCGGTTCCATTTATGAGGTGCATAATGAAGAGAAGCTAGTTTTCCCGGCTTTATCCATAAAGTTCATATGAAGCTATGGTATGAAGTCATGTAGCATATCCCTGAGAGCGAGTATGCTAACTGAGTTAGCATAAACATTAGTGGATATAAATTGAGAGCTTCTTAATAATGATCCGTAAATAAACAGCGTGGACTGTTAAGTGTAATATGTATCCATTAAGTGTAAAGTCTAGTGCTTAGAGTTCAAATTTACACTCCCAGCATTGCTTGTGTCGAAAGTGCCGCGACGAAAACAGCGATAGATTTACCCAGAACAGAAGCCACATCTGTCCAAAAGGTAAACAAGTCAGGCAGTCTTCACGGTCTGGGAAAATTATGACACTCATAACTATGATTAGGGTGTGCAGAGACGTCATTATCTGTATCTGTATCTGTTCAACCAACAAAATTATCTGTATCTGTATTTGGGTAGAAGACAGGAAGTGGGCGTGGTTTATACCGGAAGTCACGTTAAATCAGGCAAATGTTGTATTTTCTAGCCTAATATTCATTGGCAATGCAATGGCATATAATTAATTATGAAATATATTTCCACATCCTCACCCTGTACTTTTCATCTCTCTCGCTCTCTTTTTATTTTTAACTAAACTAAGTTTTATGAACTGTCTGAACCCCATCTGGGGTACATTGAACAATCAGAAACAGAAAAAAATGTTTTAGAAATCGAAAGATTCTGTTTTGCATTGGAAATAGAAACTATTTACAGTAAAATATATAGAAACATATAATCTTAAGGCAATCACAAGGGAATAATCTTAAATTTCACTGTTTTGCGTTTCTTGATCGTTACTGCAGTTCGTCAGGGAAACGTGAATTACTACTTTACAACAGTATATAACAGTAATAGCCTACATAAACTTTTTTTGCGTGTTTTATTTTTTTTATTAATTTTTTCCCCTACTGAACTAAGTTTGGATAGACTACAAACCATTCGTGTTCATTATAGCCAAGACCTATGACTGATACATACAGCATGTTACGTCTTAAAGTAATAATCTCGAAGATTTTCATTAAAATAAATGCCTATTAAGTCACTGTCTATCGCTGAATTAGGTAACACAATGGTGATTGAGCCTATTATTATAATAATTTATATTATTATTATTATTATAATTTATGATTAAAGAACTGGGTGTCTGTGGTGACATTCCCGGGAAAAAATCACAAACACCCAGCTCAGCTTTATTCTCAAACAGTTTAGCTAGCAAAACCAGAAACAAGGCAGTTGTTTCAAAAATATCACACAACAATCATTCACGATGATGATGCACGAGATACATAATTGCACGAGCCACAGCGAATCCCGTAAATTCTTCTCTGCAGTGTAAAGATGTTCATACCGAGCAAAAGGTGGATAAAGAACGTTTGTGGAAATTGATCATCACTAATTCTACCCCAGGTCTGCTACAGCATTTTAACCCGGCTCGGCAGTGTAAAGACAGCTTAAGTTAGCCTAATGTTAGACAATGAATATGTACATAACGCTACTTGTATAACAACCATTTTTTATTCAGTAAATAATAAGTCTAGCAGTTGGCGTGGCCCAGGTGCCAACCAAGCGGCCAAAACCAGACTTCGTTTTTGAAGCTCATTTCCTGGTGTTGTAGTTCCTGGTTGCTCACTAGCGCCACTACGGATGGCTCCAGTATAGGTGTTTTCATATCCGGTTTCCATGTAAGTCTACGGTACAAATACGATCAAAATACAAAGTCAATGATTTTTTCCCAAAAGAACAAATAGTCATAATAGGTGTATTTTATTGGTCTTATGACTGTCCATAGGTCGATTTCATGATTTATTGCGTCATTTGGGCACAGTGCCAATATTTGTTCTGGACCAATGAGGTACAGCTTGCGTCACTTCCGGATTACTGCGGAGGACTCAGCTACAGTAGGGCCTACAGTCTATGGTCACTGGGGTGGGCGGTGGCGCTTCTTGGCCTTGCCATTGCGGCTCCGGCTACGGTCCGCCTGTGCTAAGTCTGAAAATGCAGGCATCCCATTTCGTGGTGATTTCATTATGGCGTGTGCTATTTACAGCTGCTCTAGACGACCATAAAATAATCCTCCTCTTAAGATTTTCGGTATCCGAGTCATTTTTACTATTTCCTTTAGCCTACTTAACCAAATAATTGCTTGGCAGAAAGCGTAATCAGCTTGCTATATTTGGTAGTCCAGTAGTAGCCTGTGCTAAAACAGTTCGCAACTTCGGCTACCAAGCCATTTGACTAGCTAGCTAACCTTAACCGGCAAACATTCAATCTGTCAAACGTGTTTGGCGGCTTGTCAGTCGTGTACATTCCGTAAATGTCTACCTGGGCCATGCTTCACGCATGTGACAAAGCTACTATAATCCCGATTTTGGGATAAACACTTTTTCAGTTTCACGAAGCGAATTAAGAGTTTCAAGGTTCATTTGCTGAATATACAACACACGATGAAATCACACACACAGAATTTAACGAAATTAACCATCTTGGCATTTAGAAAGGAACATGTTTTTAGCATTTAAGAAACCGACAAGCTAGGCATTTAAGACAGTGGTTCTCAGAATCGGTTCTGGGGGCTCCTTGCGTATATTGGCTTTTCTCCATTGGTTTTGATGATTTACAAGAAAAAAATAATAGCCTAATAATAATTAGAAATTCAACGTAGGCTACATTATTTTTGTCTTCATGCACCAGGTGGAAAACTTGCCGTACAAAGTGCGTTGTCATATTTACACGCCTGCAGATCAGTTATTAAAATACTTGGTAGATTTGTTAATCACCGCTGAGTGTTAATTTTTGTTCGGTAGAAAGTGATTTGCGAACGATCGGTCAGCTAGCGTCACCCAGCAAGTGAACACCACAAACGGCAATGGATTAGCTAGTAGTAGCAGGCTCATTATCTGACTGGCGAAAACCTACGACGATAACTTGCTCGGTTAACAGCAGATCTACCAGACAGTTATACGAAAATTTGCCTAGTCAAATCACCAGTAGCCTACACATCTCCGATTGATTGACCATCAGTGTAGTCAATGTTCTTCCCCTGTGGTTCATATTGCTAACGCGTGAGCTAACCACGGACAGCCTACCTAGCTCACTGGCAAGCTGATATGCTAGCTAAGCATATTCGTTTTGCTGAGAAACATAAATTGAAGATAACTGAACATAGCCTAATTGTATTTTTAATGTCATACATAACGTGATTAAATGACACAGTACAGTCACGGGTGGAAATTAAACTCCGTAAACATCTGATAATATATTTTAAAACATAACGGCAGACAGTCAGCTAGCCTCGTTCAGGTTGAGGGGCTTTTCCGCACCGGACTGTCAATCAAATTGTAAAAATCACAAGACCGCTTAACTCTATGGTTTTGGCTCCAAATCGAGAAAATGGCCGCGCCCGCCATTGAGCTTCAAAACGTGTTTTAGAGACCCACGGAGAGTCAATGGGTGACGTCACAGTAGCTGTGTCCATATTTTTTACAGTCTCTGGTGCCAACTGACTGACGTCACACAGGCGACACTGATTGGATCCGGTTGGATCTATGGGAAGTAAGGTCCAAAAACACACCTGCAATTACCGCTTCTCGCCATTGGTACCACCAAAGAGAACGAAACTGAAATCTTCGAGATTGTAACTTTAAACGGATGAATATTGACTGAAATACAAGGTGAAATGTAGGTTTTTTCAATATTTCGACTGGGTTTTTTAATGGAGGAAATTAACACATACAGCTAAAAACTACAGGTTCTAAGCTTGATTTTGATCGCGGGGGTTTGAAATAGGTTGCGTGGGTTTGAAAGAAATCCAGCTGCCACACCAGGCTTGTGTCTCGCTAGCTCCCACACCTCCTCCTCGATGCGAGAGTTTCCCTGAGTGATAGCCGGGAACGGTCAGCTCTCAGCCCGCTGCCTGCTGTGCGCTCGGTAGGGGCAACTACAGAATATACCGATCACTTTTCAATACTGTGTAGTAAATGAAACGACTAGTTAGTGAAATCAAAGTCCTATGTTGCAAACAGAATGGGCATTTTTATCTAGTGGCCATCCACAATGATATGAATCGATTTGAAGAAACATAATGGCTGACACATAGAACTTATTTATTAAACGTTTTGCAGGGCAGTGGCTCAAAGTTTGTTGGTGTGTGTAACTGGTGAGGAAATTCTAGTTAGTTTGTTTATTTGGTTGACTTTGTATAACATGTCTTTCCAGCTTTGATTTTGTCTTGTTTATGGAAGCAGCTAGCTTTCATGGTAGCTAACGTTAGCTAGCATGGACAGCTAGCTGGCTAATGATTCCAATTCCGACTGTGCCTGCTGATAATGTTATGGCTAACAACACAGTCTATGGCACACTATCCAATATAGGGCTGTGGCGATATGACGATTACCGCAATACTGCGACCATGTGATGCCTACCGCGGGGTTGAGCTCAGTCCCATCATCACTGCAAATTTTTTTTTTTTTTTTTTTTTTGCTGGTGACAGTTACAGGAGTGCATATGGTGTGTGATATGAAATGTAGGCTTATCATATAAATACAATAATCATTGCTTAGTTATCATCATTGACTGTCTTCCATCCTATGTTCAAGGGCTTCTGGAGAAACAAAACCTTGTCAATGATTGTTGCTTGTCAAAGCTTCACACGTGAGGGGGAGAGACAGTCAGTTCATTAAACATATGGGGGATTTATTTTGTGTGTGTCTCATTATTATTAATTTTTTCTAGGCTTGAGTACTTGTGATATAATGTTCAATTCAATATATACACACACAATACGTGAAGAATAAACCACGACGGGCTGTCCCGTTATTGGAAAATAATGTACGACGGGGGTGGTGATGCGGCCGAGGCGAAGACATTTTTATTAAACCCGTGTGGTTTAAAGATGTGGATGTTAGCGCAGCACGCTGGCTGCAGTGTGACGAGCGTGTGATGCGAGCAAGCCTTTCAGCAGCACTGTGCACTGTTCTGGTCCCACGCTGGGAAGCAGAGAGCATCCAGTAGGGAGTGAGGCAGACCTGCTGGTGGTGGGCAGCCCGGAGGGGTTTATTCCACTTACACAGCGGGTTACCAACAACAATGACTATATATGGTTACTGTAATATTTATTGATTTTTATAAACTTAATCACCTGAAAGTGAAACATTCTTCCGTGGCCGTTTGGGCACATTATTTTACCGTTGTCAAGCAAAACTGTGGTTGGTAGTTCTATTTGGACTGTTGTTATGCAAGAACTCTGGTTGGTAGTTCTATTTGCACCATTGTTAAGCTAAAACCTCTGGTTGTTAATTCTATGAAACCAACGATTCTATCAAGAAAAAATAGTTCCTTCTTGTTTTATACCATACAATTAGCACCAATTTTGGTAATTTGTCATTACATTATTTAAGAAAACTACATGAAACCATAACTCAATCAAAGTAATCTCCCTAGCTCTGTCTTTCTTTTTAAAATGTTGCGGTCTTGCAATGTAGACATTGCGTTTTTCCAAGACACTCTGAAACTGAGTTTGAATGCCAGTTAGCTTTATGATAGGTTCGCTGTTACTTGTCACCTTGCCAATATTAAAATTCTGGGTTTCAGGTCAGAATGGTCCTACATCAGCTGGCTGCAGGCTTGGAGAAAGCAGTTCTGGACGACGCATGCGCAGTTTTAGTTACGGAGTACAACAATGAACATCATTATCATGGAGTGTAATGTTGTAATATAGCAAGCTAGTAAAAGTTTTTAAAACTATAAAATGCCTAAATTGAAATATTTATATCACAATGGCGTATTGCTTAGTGTGCACTCGTAACGTTATATTTTTAGCGATGATGATGGACTAATTCATACATTTATTGACAATTAATGTTACCAACACACCTATTCAGTCTTATCATAACTAAGGGTGCATGCACCCAACTACAGTGAGCAGTGTTAAATTAGCTAAAGGTCAGATGATGGACTAATTCATACATTTATTGACGATTAATGTTACCAACACACCCATTCAGTCTTATCATAAAGGGTGGGTGCACCCGAATACAGTGAGTTGTGTTAATTTAGCTAGTTTAGCTAGTTAGATAGCTAACGTTAACACCTGAGCTAACGTTAACACCTGAACACCTGAATACATATTACTCAAGCCATGTCCAACTTACTCTCATTCACAGACCCAAAACCACTGCAATTAAAAATAAATAAATAATGAGTCACAAATCATAATAACGAACATTTATTAGAACAAAATAGTGAACAGTCACTCGTTCCATCACTCACTCACTCATTCCTGCCTCCCTCACTCACTCATTCCTTCCCTCCCTCCCTCATTCATTCCCCCCTCCCTCCCTCCCCCCCTCCCCGCCTCACTCACTCATTCCCTCCCTCATTCCTTCCATCACTCACTCCCCCAGCCCTGCACAAAGTTGACAAAAATCGCTGCAAAGGCCCGGATGACTGTCTTCGGAATAAAAGGCCTGAAACTCCCCCCTTCTTCCTATTCCAACATAGCCTGTAGAGATAACAAAAACAAAAAAAAACAAAAGCATACTCTTACTGTACATTGTTTTTGTTGCAGACAGTTAAATCTTCCATTGCTTCATGCACAATATGCATATTACTTTTTATTTATTATCAATAAGTGACTACTGAAACAAGCCACCATGTTTTCAAGCACAGTGTGTGTACCCGGTATGCAGTTCTTGTAGACCTCTTCACACTGCCTGCAAGTCTCCAGCAGGTACATCCTCCTGAAGTCCTGCTGATATGTGCTCAAGAATCTCCTCCATGTGACGACACCTGTAAATCAACATTTTAAGATTTATCAAACTAAATACTATGCTTCCTTATTGTAAGAAACATGCCGAAACGTTATAACCCATAGGTTGTGCCACTATTAGAATCATCATTTGTTTACTTACTGTCAAGCCAGAGAAAGTGGGCTTTTCTCCTGAAGCGCTCACTGGTGACCAGGTTGTAAAACTTGGAGCACACCAGGGCCAGGGTCTGGAGGGCTTTGTCTTTGAGAAGAGAGAAGACGCTGTGCAATCTCCCAGCCTCACAGGTGGCATTCATCTAACAATTAAGCACCTAGGCTGCACTATGCTGACGCCACTGGCATTCATTACAGTGAGCCTACCTTGAAAGCTAACCCAAGATAGTTGCAAGCTAGTCCATCATCATCGCTAAAATGTATGAGGGCACACTAAGCAATACCCCATTGTGATATAAATATTACAATTTAGGCATTTTATAGTTTTAAAAACATTTACTAGCTTGCTATATTACAACATTACACTCCATAATAATTATGTTCATAATTGTTGTAACATTAATATTCAAATATGCAAAAATAGAGGAAATCAGGAAGGAGGCAAGTACTTTTCAGGGCACTGTATCTAGCTAGATAATTTATGTCTCAAAACAATATTTATCCTACCAAGGAAAGAAAATGCACTGCATCAGATATGATCGTAAAGTCATGTTTAATGTGGCCCTGAATGCTATAAGTTGCATTTTTGCAAGCTGTTGCAAAGCAAAGAATAAAGCTGCATTTGTGAAAATGCAACATGGGTTCATCCTCAGTTTCCTCAAAAATACAGCACCTTGTAGATGTGCCAAGATACAGGAATGGAAATAAGGCCACATCCACTGCATACATGTGAAATCACTCTTTAAAACAAACCAGCAATCCATACATAACTGTGTATAGAGCACACATTTTTAATGAACATTTGTATTAAAAAAATATGACTCTGTTTGGAACACAAAGAAAAGGAAGGTGTGCTGTTGAGCTGTGTTTCAGTCAGTTGTTTCCTTTGAAATAAATTTCCCCAGGGAGCTCTGAAAATAATAATTATTTCATAATTGAAATTACAAATACAATTAGCATGATTCAGTTATTCATCTTAATATGTGTATTGGAAGTGGTCCAATTACTTGCCTTGTTATTCCTTTTGTATACGAGGAAGAAAGCTGCAAGAATGTGATGACGATGCATCCCATGGCCTATATTGGCCTATATTGTGTAGAAGGACTCTTACCGGAATGAGTTACTGCTGGCGAGTATATAGGAGGTAGATAACTGTCCATATTGTATATAATTGTTACTATTATGGTGATGGCTATGTGTTGTATAGATAGGTCCATTTGTGTTTGTGTGTTACAGAGTGTGGGTGATGACAGTGTATTTATGAGGAGGGGAGTTACCAATATGGTGGGTGGTTTGGAATTTAAACCCTGAATCTGCATCCAGGAAATAGTTATGCTGGCGTGGGGTGAGATCGGTAATGAAGAAAATAGCAACAGGGTATAATGCCATACTCCGTACATGCAGGGGCGACTTAGCTCAGTAAGTAAGAGCGGTTGTCTGGCAGTCAGAGGCTAAATTTGCTACCGTGTAAAAAATAGGTGAATTATTGGTAACACTCTGTACCTATTTATGTAGAAAAAACTTATGTTGGGCCTGCTGGGTAGTGTAGAGGTATAAGCACTCTCCTACCACCGCAGCAACCCAGGTTCAATCCCCAGCAACGGTACTTCCAGCTTGGTCAGACGTTCCTATGAACACAATTGGCAGTGTTCGTGGATTGTTCTGGTTAGTCGGGGCACCTGTTCAGCAGGGAGGGGATCTGGGGGACATAGCATGAACCTCCACATGCGTTACACTCTCCCAATGAAACTCCTCGCTGTCAGGTGAAAAGAAGCAGCTGGCGACTCCACATGTATCGGAGGAGGTGTGATGTGAGCAAAGCCATTGCAAATAAAACGAGCGGCTTTCTTTCCAAACTCACCGCTCCACCAGTAGAACAAACAATCCCACTTTGAATGGGGAAAGCCTCTCTCTCGGAGTCATCTCTCAAAGTTGGCGGCCCTGTAATGATTTATGTTACAGGTTCTTAGCAAGCTGAGTGATTAGTAAAACAGCTACAATGTTGCCTCTTATTGTAGCTCTGTTACGTTAGTAATCTTTGTGTCTCACATAGCGAATACAAATTTTTTAACCTGTTCATCTCTCGGCAATAGATGAAAACATATGGAGAAGTTGAACCTTCCTGACATTGTGCATTGCGGGACACAGCAATGATTATTTGTATTCTCCCTTCTCTCTTTTTTGGAACTTGAAATGTTTTGAAAAGCCCATTTTCAGATTTGTCCTAATTAATTGAATTAATAAATGATACATGTTATTCAATTTAATACATTTTGCTATTTTTTTTTTATTTGAAGCCTATGTCTTTGAAAAAAATTTGAAATTTTCCTGCCATGTTTCTGTGAATACACTACCTAGTAACCGGTAGTAAACAAGCCTGTTTTCCACTTTTGTGACATCACAACGTGCTTAGAGCCCATAAAGCCCCAAGCTTAAAGGATGTTGCGGTTCTTCTTCCTGTCAGTTACATCATCGCAAATGCTCCAGGCCCACAAAGAATACGTCTCCCCATTGGACATTGAGCTACGTTAGCCAATAAAAACACTGTATACACACGCACTTCACTAGTGGTTCACTAGGTAGGTCAGTTGCTTATTAAACCCTTGGATGACTAACAACCCTTGGACTCAGGCATGTGTTTATGCCCGGTACACTGGCTTTCTTGCAACCTAATAATTGCCTGAAAAACTGAAACTATTACTTTTGCAACTGAATAATCTTCATGGAAAACTCATTTATGTTTCTGAAATCCAAATAAAACACACCCACACTTTAGACAGTTTTGCTTTCGCTGTTTTCACTGGGTTTATTGTTAGCAACCTTGCTAACCAGTTGACAGAGCAAGTGTTATAATTATATATGGCTCTGAAATTAATCACCCAAATCTGCGTTGCGATTCGGTAATGTCACCGGTCATATAGAAACTGGCAAAGGTTATTCAACTGACAATGGTCACATTCTCTGCTGTGAATTTCCCATTTCTCCATGTTACCTACTTTTTAAACTAGGCTACTGTAGCTACCGTGCAATGCCACATTTCTAAATTAATGTTCACTAGCCCTATAAATCCTCTACATAACCTACAAACAATTAGTAGGTGTCAGGCTCCGGGGTTGGCTCAAAGGCAGACTCGCAAATTCAGGGAAAAACTTGGTAGTTTGTCAAACCAAGGTGCAACAGAATAAGCGAACAGTCTCGTACACCACACTCCAGGCAAGGTCCAAATTCCAAAGGCAGTCAGAAACTTTCCAGGCAGGCAAAAACACACAACAGGAACAGAGGCAAGAACGGCAATACAGGCAAAAATTCAAAAAAACTGAAGCAACAATAATCCGAGGGGTCAGGCTAAATGCATACGCGGCGAATACAGGCAAAAGTAAAAAAAAAAAAAAAAACCAGGAAGTAGTTATTAGAAGTAGCATAAGGCTTGAACGGCACAAAGTTAACAAAGGCACGATCTGGCACAGGCTAATAGAGCTAATAGAGCTAACAGAATATATAGCTAAAGAAACTGAGTAGAAGATGAGTAGCAGGTGGAGACGGCGGCAGAGGCTTGATTGAATAATGCGGTTGAGGCTTGATTGAATAATACGGCTGAGGCAGACAGGCAGGACTGGGGGCGGAGCGTGGGTGGGAACCAGGAACCTGAAACAAAGGCAAACACCATGCGCTCCCACACACTCATGCATACATACAAAAAACTAAAATAAATAATAAATAAATAAAAAAACAGGAAAACAGAACAGAAACTCTGGCAGACGTCCTGACAGTAGTTCTGTCATGTGGGCTTCACAATAACTAATTTAAAACACTTCTATTTAAAAATATGACAAACACTTTCATTTATTTGTCATTCATGGTAAAGAAAAAATGTGTGAATCTATGCCTATGTGCTTCTTTCAGCTAAAATGCATACGTGTTTGCATGTGTGTATTTATGTTTGCATGTATGTATTTATGTCTCCCATAGCCTACACTTATATTCATTACTATTATCACTTACTTATAATTTCTTTTTGTACTGTTTTTTATATCTGAACCAAAAAAATGTTTTCAACATACAAAAATGCCAAGTTACTACACATACTAAGCACTGTCTATATGTCATTAATTCAAGCTTGCAAAATCTAGGCCTGCTGTTAAACATTTATATTAAAATTAGGCAAAATTACAAGAAACAATATTGGCTATCTTAGCTTGCACGTGAAAACATAAAAACATGTTTTTGTTCCACCTAAATTTCAGCACCGTACAACTCCTATAGCTTTTAAGCTAGATATGCCATTTCAACTGTATAATATTCACATTGGCTCAGAGAACATTCCTTGCATAAACTTTACTTTGACTGGTCTGCCATTTCTGTACACCAAACAATGGCTGAGATATTCAACACATAATGTGGGTGCTTTTTTTCTGGATGCTTGGAAGAGGTAAAAAAAAAAAAAGGTACAATTTGGTGACATAGTGCCACTATTTAATAGTCTACAAAGTCTAGTTAGGCTGTAATGGTCATAAGGTTACACTGGTAAAGTTTTACGATGCTATAAGTCATCCATATTCAGGCAAATATCATGTCTATTATTTGTTCGTTTTTAGTGTTTCATAGACTTTCATTCAGATGAATCTACTTGGGAAGGGAAGACCCTCTCGCTCCAGCAGTGAACCCATAGCAATTTGGCTGTGATTTTAAGTGGAGATTTATTGCTCAAAAATGCATTAATCATGAGATTGACACAGTCAAACAAATGTAATATTATTAGCAAATTATGAAACAACAACAACAACCATGAAAATTGTGAAAACAACAAGATCTAAAATTTAAATCAAATTTATTATTATTTTATGTATTATTACCGTATTTTATTTTCTTGTTGCATGTGTTGATTGCTGATTTCTTTCTGTGTTCCTCATCATTTTTACAATAAAAGGCTGCTGAAAACACACATCCAGTAATGTAGGGTTTTTCATTTTCTCCAAAGGAAATGAAGGAGCCAAAAACCAAAGTGAAAAGCACCAGAAAGGACAACAAATGGCAAAAAAAAAAAAAAAAAATCATAACATCGCAATCAATGTTTTACACCGGGATATTATAAACATATAAACAATTAATCCTTGGTATTCAGTTTCATTCAATTATGATATATTTATGTTTATTATAAGAAACTTCTAAAACAGCCAATTTAAACAGCCCAATGGTTTTGGTCCTCTACTTAGAATTTTAGAAACTCACTCCCGTCTCAGTTAGATACCAGCCAGGGATGGATCTAAATGATATTTGGGCAGGGGGAAAATTATGAGAAAGGGGCCCTGTGCAAGTGCATATGCACACGTATACATATCTCTAGGGGCCCTATAAACCTGTTAGTGCCAAGGAAAGCTTTCCCTGTTATTCCCCTTTAGCTCCGCCCCTGCACCAGCTTACTAAATATAATACAATGCAAAAGCACACAACTTCCTTTTGGCATTTCTATGGTAATAGAAAAACAGTACTTAGAAGTAGGAGTGGAGGGCGATGCCACTATTTGTATTTCTATCTGTATTTGTTCAACCAACAAAATAATTTGTATGTGTATTCAGATAAAACCCAGAAGTGGGCGTGGTGTACCTACAGAAATGGGTGGATTTTAACCCGGAATCTGTATAACATGCCAAAAATCCCTGATTTTTACCATTATAATCACTGGCACCGCTATTGTTGATATTAAAGCATTAAAATTGTGGTTTTACAATGATATCAACAATAATCCAGTTTAACAACAGGTAATTTGCTTTTTAAAACTGTGAGTTGCCACTGAGTGCTGAGTGCAAGCTGAGTGCCACTGCTCTGTTTAACAGACGAGAGAGAGACGGGATTTATTTTCAGGATGTGAATGCGTCTTTTTTTTTTTGCGGCCGCCACGCGGCTTTCGGTTTTGTACCAAACACAAGTTGTGCTACAGCTTCTCGCAGCACTTCCTCCGTCTCCAGTCAGCACCACGTCTGCCTCCGTAGACCGCCTTTTAAGCGCCCAGGCTCACTGTCGAGGTAATCAGCACATTGTCAATCAATCAAACAATTAAACATCGGTGCTGATTAGCAATCCCCAACGGCTGTGGGGGAGAGCTGCCCCGCCCACTCTCTCTCTCTGCAGCCAACGCAAAACCACGCCCACCCTACTACATATCCATTTATACAGCTGGATATACACTGAAGCAATTCCGGTTAAGTGCCTTGCTCAAGGGTACAACGGCAGTGTCCTACCCGGGAATCAAACCTGTGACCTTTCAGTTACAAGCCCAGTTCCTTACCCACTGTGCTACACTCCGCTTCACAGGCTACACAGGCTTCTGTAACACTGAGGTAAACAGTCAAATTAAGTTTTAAATATTAGGCAAAATGTTTCTATAAATAAAAACATAGTTACTCAACCTTACTCTGAACTGCAGAGTACGAACTGCATGAACCCCACAACCACCCCTACCTTTAGTCACACGGTGACACTGTAGTCAATTGTAAACTGGAAAAAATGCTTTTATAATAAAAAAGATTGTTCCCCATTTATCATGAACTACTGTATGGTATGAACTCCTAATGAAATAAAACAACTACATGTTTTATGTTTTTTGTTTGTTAAAACCTTTTCTCCCCTTTCTTGAATCTTCTTTGTTGAAAATGTCACAACCTGCCAGTATTTCTATACCATTTTTTTATTTTAAAAGCGCAATTATTTTAAGCCCAAATATTTAGTAAAGTCATGAAAGGTGGAGAATATAGTATTTATGGCAGTAGAGTTATTTTCCTTAAGTCCCCAAAGCCCAATGGTGTCGCTCTGGCCTATCTAGTGTTAAGGGGAAACACTCACTCGCTGTCTCTCTGCAGGTGTGTATGTGTGTCTAATTGAGAAACTTGGTGCTGACTTCTGAACGAATTGCATCAAAGAGGTGGGAAAAAAGATCTGAATCCGAATAATGTTGGCCAAACTGAGGAGGAGAAAACATTCGGAGAGAACGCATTATTCGAGAGTTTCTAAATATGATATTTGTATTTGGCACCACCCCTAGTTTGAAGCAACAAAAACAAAACTAATTCTCATGCAGCATGACATGTTAATTAGGCAAGGTTTTGCTGAATATACAGTACACTAATTTTAAAATTCCGAGAAATTTACATTATGTGTCCTCTTGTTGTCAGGGCCATTGCTAGTGGTGACGATTCTAGGGGCCCACAGCTTGAGGGTCCCATAGCAAAAAAAAAAAAAATCAATTTGTTTAATTAAAAAAGTGGGACCCAGAGCAATATACTTTCAGGGGGGCCTGAATTCCTAGCTATGCTCCTGCTTGTTGTCTTTTTGTAATAACCATGGAAGAGCAAGCCAGTTTTCCAACAGTCCTGGAAATGTTGAGATTCAGATTAACTAATTGCCATTGATTAGTTAGTCTTCCTCCCCAGAGAAGTAATTGAGAGTGTGAACTTCCAATCCATACACAAAATGAATGCGATTGATTTTCATCCTGCTACAACTGCATATAACCTACAAGGTTTTAAAGGGCTCTCTCACATGCGCGCGCGCGTGCACACACACACACACACACACACACACAGTTAAATTGGACAGACTGCCAAGTCAACCCATTAGAAGAAAATTGTTAAAAAAATAAAATAAAATTGTTGGTCAAAGAATGCTGCAAAAATGTTGGCACTTGACAGTAGGCTTGACATTGTTGGAATAGAAATGTTGCATAAGAACAGAGGTCATTTTAAGAACTATTCAGACAAAAATAGAAGGATTACTCATTTAACACACAGCAGAGAAGTTGGTTGCATGCTCATGATTATGGCTTATCGTTGTAATCTAGCCAAATCTAGTTTTAATAATACTTAAAAATAAGAAGAAAAACAACAATATGCTCAAAGTTGGACAACCAACTATTTGATAGCAAGAGCAGCCATTGTCCTGCCAAGCTGAACATCTATTGAATAGAAGCTAGCTCTTATATCTCATACAGACACACATACTGGATGTTTTATTGTATATTGTCAATTTGCACTCAATACTCCAGTATTAACAGCCACAATTACTTGAGCTGAGACATTCGTTTTGACATGAATTGTGTGGTCATTGTGATAGCCACTATTGCATCAAATGGAATTGGGATCACAAGAACAGTGCAATGCAGTAATAATATGAATGGTGTAATGTTATAATTATAATAACTATTACAAAAGTTTTTAAAAAAGGACTTTGAATTGTGAATTCCTTACTTTTGTTATATATCAAATTTAATGGTGCAGAAGAAATCTATTTCAACAGTGCAGGAGTATTCTCAGAAAAGACATTTAAACTTTAGAAAACTTTTGATGATTAACACAAAGCACATTTTATCACTAATCTGAAGTTATAAATATATATTCATTTTGAATTGTAATTGATTAAGAAGTAATCCTTTTTTTAGAGCAAAGATTTGGTTTGAGTTCAAAGAATGTGTTGAACTTTTCTGTTGACTAAAGAGTATTAAGTAAAATGCATCCTGAAAAAATACTACAGTCATGAAACATTTAAAGTCCAAAAACCAAAATAATAATAATAATAATAATAATAATAATAATAATAAATAAACAAATATAATAAAATTCTGGTCTATTTTTATAACCTTTCGACCTTACTCTGTTCATATCCTCAGAAGTCTTTACGCAGAATTACAAAATAAATAAATAAAAATAAAATGAAAAATAAAATAAAAACTTTTTAAAAAAGGATTCCCCCAAAGTTGTGGCCTTGATTGAAGAATGTTGAGAGTATGCTCAGGGAGACTAAATTAATTTTATAAGAACTATAGCCTTTAAATCATTAGCGGACAGTCAGAGTTTTCCCTATTTCACATGTTTTTCCATTGAGTTCTGGCAATGTTATCACTTAGTAATCTGGCCCTGAGGGAAGTATTCATTTGTCAGTGAGCAGATGAAAAAATGACTCATCAAATCAGAATGACCGTTCCTTTTCAACAACTCCCCAGACAACCACTTACAATTTCAAGGGAACCAGAAAGGTAATGCTGTTTGAAAGCTCATTCTCTGTGCATCTGGAGCTGCATATTTCAACACTGTTTATTTACACATGTGCTTATTCTGCTTACTACCAGTGGGGTGATTTTGTCCCTATATTATCCAATCAGAATTATTGTTTCACTTCCTGTCAGCACAGCCAGCTTTACAGCAGGCTGACATCTATTTGGAAATACAAGAGCTTCCCTCTGAAGGTAAAAGGATCATTGGCCAGGTGGTATTTGAATGTGGCTGATTTGAAATCAAAAGGACTGTACAAAAGGGCCTTTTAGCACCCTACTGAGGTTAACTTTCCAGTCTTATGGCTAGCACTATGCACATAAGACTAGAAGTATTATACAAAAGGAAAGCACTTTTGTGAGAGATGGTGAGAAAGGGGAAAAAGAAGAGGGGAGGGAGAGAGAGAAAAAAGAAGTGTGTGTGTGAGAGAGAGAGAAAGAGAGGGAGGAAGAGAGAGGGCGAGAGAGAGAGAGGGTGAGAGGGATAGAGAGAGGGAGCAAAAGAGAAAGAGAGATATAGAGAGAACATCCAATTACCAGGACAGAAGGGGAGAAGCAATCATTTCAAGTTCTGGTCCTAGCTTTCCTCAGGAGAACTAATCACAGGACCAGGAGGACAAAGGTTATGAAAAAAATAAACTGACTTTGAAAAGAGGGGCCCTTTGCCCAGTAAGGCAGAGATAAAATCCATGGGATGTCTCAGCAGTAGCACGCCAAAATCCAATGTTGATTGCTAATTTTGGTTGTACTATACCCGGCTAACACCATTGGGAGTGGTTTCCACATGTCCTTGGCATTCATGCCAGAGATAGTGGAAACAAACCAGGGAAACACATAGGCCCATATCAATAACACCTGTCACCACCAATGACAGAGAAAGGAAAAATTCACCATAGAATGAAATGAATAGTATTTTTATGGTCTGCAGACAACACGACAAACACCCAGAGTAGGATATGTGTCATGTACAGTATTGGAGCTGGATGCAGTCCAGGACATAGTCCCACTACTTAGAATTTTAATGAAATGTCCTGATATTTTTCTGTAAGTCCCATTGCTTTTTTTTAAATTTTTTTATTAAAGGCATGCTTGCATGGAGTTTGTAATTTCCCTAACCTAAGACTTTAGTTGCCACGCACTAATTCCCAGATGACATGGTGAATTCTCACTTTGTTACATATCTGGAAGCTACTGATTGGATTTTAATGAATATTTGAGACCGTTTTATTCACTGAACCAGTTGCTTATTCAGTCTTAAAAGGAAAGTGGAAAGCTGACCAAAGATAAAATGCTGGGCCTGGGAGGACTACGGTCTTACCCCTACATCCAGATTGCTTCACAGGAGGACAAAGGCAAAGATCATATCTCTTTTGCAGAACACATTTTAATTGTTCATATTAAAACTAGGTAAACTAGTAAAATGGGTAAATTGGTAGTATGATGGGTCAGCAAAACTGATGGTATGACTATCACACGCCAAGCATGACACTCCGGGGAGGGAGGTGCGGCAGTACCGGGCAACACTGTTGGCTGTCACATGGAGTGTGCTCTCTCCACCAGCCGGCTCAGCCGAGACCAATCCGCCTCTCCATCGAACAGACTGCTACACACCCAAGAATTCAGCCGAAGGCTAATTCGTCTTACGCCGAGACCGGTCCCTCCCAGGTTTCGGCCTCAAACATGTCCCACGCCGTGACTACCCTGGTAAGGTCAGAAGAGCTGGATGCAGGGGGATGCGGAAATTCCAGATATCTCCGGCGTTTTATTGGGAGTTGCAAGAGAGAGCTTAATCATTAACGAACACAAACGAAAAACCCTTTGCCCACCACCCTCGCGGGATCTGGGCAAAAACAACAAACCAAAACAACAGACAAAATAAATGAAATTATACTGTCGCTTTTCAGCCTTCTCCGTGGTGTGCGCTCTCTCTCGCCGTCTTGGGGGATCCCCAGCCTCAGACGCCTACTGTAGAATGACGCACACTTTTAAATCCTGGACTGATTCGTAACATCATCAAGGTGTGCTCCTACTTAACAGTAGACGTGGTCCTCCAATTGCCCTGAATTCCTCCCGTAAACTGAGCCCTGCCACAGACTTGCATTCTCAAACCAATTCTTGAAGTAAATGCAATTTACATGTAACTTGATTAGCAAGATAGTATTAAGCATTGATAAGATAAGAAATATTGGCATTATTGTCAGGATGCGTGGGGGGTTTGGACCCAAACGCAGAGGGGGGAAAACTCAAAACTCCAAAGATCAGAACAAAGACTTTACTTTAGAAAACGGGAACAAAAGGGAACAAAAAGCCTCGCAGGGCAACTTTCAACAAACAAATGAAAACTTCAAAACAACACAGGAACAAAGAAAATCCAGAAAATCCAAAAACCCAAGGGAACCAGAACATGGGCAGGAACACATGGAGCAGGTACATGAGAAGAGGCTTACGCACAAACACAACCAGACATAACCAAGGATCCAGCACCTGAGTCAAGGAAGAGGGAAACTTAAATAGAACAGACACTGACGAGACACAGGAGGGCACCATGAACAATCAGGCCACAGAGAGGGAAGGGAAAACGAGACAACCAAGAACCAATAATAGGACAATTGAAAACAATCATACAATTAACAGGGGGGAGCAGGACACAAAACAGAAGTGCCGCCATCTGGCGGCCCAACAAGGGAAACACAGATAGGAAAACAGAACCATGACAATTATACCGCAATTGCAATTACAAACATTTAATATATTTGCATATTTTTGTATATAGTTTTGCTGAGAACACAAGTTAAAATAATCATTTCAAGTATGGAATTCCAGCCTTTCTTTTTTATTTCAAGCTCTGATAACACTCCCAAAAGTTAAACACATTACTCGTGATGGCAAAGAGTTTCACCTGTTTAATGAGAAAAGTATCAGTATATTGACTAGTTATTTTCTTTGTGATTTCAAAAATCCATATTTCTTCTGATTTACAATGGCAAAATTTGTGTCTGTGCTTTTTGCTCCAATTCAGGAGAGTGCAAACAAGCATTTTCTCTCCTCTGAAACATAATGTTGACTGCTACTTTTCACTTTGCAGTAAAATAGTTAAACTTAGAAGACTGACTTTTAGCTTGACTAATGGGGTGACTACTGTTATCTTTTTAGTAGGATCTTAATGCCTATTTCTCTTGTCTACTAACTAGATTAATGCCTAATTTGATATGGCTAGCATGAAGGATGAAAGTAAATTCCCTTTCACAATTTGTTTTGTGTATTCCTAATCCTTGGATTATTATAATTTCAATCAAGGAATAAACCAAAAAAAATCAGGGGTCCCCTCCCATTGGCTTTCTTTCAGGCAATTAAGTAATAAATGCACCTACCGTTAGAAAGGAAAAATCTGTGCATTATGTTAATTTGATCACTAATTATCAAGCAAAATTTAGGAAGATAGTAACCTCCGTTATAAATAATTGATTTAACTCCTTTTAAATCAAATGAATGCTTAAATACTGGGATACAGGAGATAAGTGCTGCTTTTAACAGACATTTGATAATGATAACATTATCATAATGGAAAATGATAACATTTCTGTAGCACAAATGTGCTCCTATTGCGTAAAGGAGGTGAACAATTTTTATAATTACCATCCTGTTTCTAAATTATCCTGCTTAGCCAAAAATTTTGAATCATTAGTTAATAAACTCAAGGCTTTCCTTGCTGGGCACTCTATTTTAAGCACTCACCAATCTGGTTTTATAGCCAAACACAGCACCATCTATACTGTCTCTCTGATTGTGAATTTGGGCCTCATTCCCAAAACTTCTCTTAAATTATTCTTAATTTTGTTCTTAAAAATGTTCCTACAAAAAACCTAAATGACATATGTGCTGACCTTTGTGTTTGTGTATATCCCCAGTGTATGAAATGATGAATGCTAACTGTCTGTAGACTTTAAGTAAACAGCCATGAACAAATACATGTAAGAAAAAAATATTAATGCCGAAATGTTCTTGAAAATGTTCTTATAGTTTATGATCAAATGTGATCATACACATGTTTCAATTTGGATTGATTAAAAATTCACTTTTAAGGCTCATATTGTGGCACTATTGTGGTCAAAAAGGAGAGATTGAAGTTAAGCTTCTTTTATAGAAATAAAGCTGTGTTCCCCATGCCATGTAGGTGGAGAACTGTAGAAACAACCTTTCTTTCTGTACTGGATTATGGGCATGTCATCTATAGTCATGCTTCTTTGTCATTAGATACTGTCTATCATTTAGCATTGAGATTCATAACAGGTGACACATATAGTACCCATCCCTGAATTTTGTATAAAAAATTGGGATGGTCTTCTCTTTATGGGAGAAGGAAGCAGCATTGGCTTATGGTCATCTATGAGGCCATTTTCCATAAACTCCCATCCTATCTTCTCAGCCTCATTAACCGGAAAGTGGAACTCTATCATACTCATCCTCAGTTGCTGCTCCAGGTGCCTGCAATTAATGCAGAATTGGGTAAAACTGACTGCCTTTAATGTGCTCCATATACACACTACCACCTTGAGTACGTATTGGATTTTTCATAAATCTGTTAACACTGAGAGATTTAACCCTATGTTCTACATTTTGGAGCGCTCTCGGATTTTCGCTATTTAGTAAAATGCACATCAGGTCTTGCATATATATTTTTACTGTCCTGTCTGTTATTTTATCTTAGATTCATGTTAGGAGACTGTAATATGGCAAATGGACAGAAAATCCAAGAAAATGGAAAAACATATTGAAATATTACTAAGTTTATTAATAAAATATGGCACATAATAAGATGGAAAACTTTTGAATTTATAATATTGATTTTTATGGCCTTGGGTTAGAAATGCACTTCAAATAATCACAACAGACCACACAAAAACAATAACTATACATGAAAAATTTGTTATGTCACTGTATAATGTACATGTCATATACTGTACTATCCCCCGCTAGTCTCTCTCAATGACTCGTGTTACTTTTTCTTGATTATACTAAATTAAAAAAAAATAAAACTAAAACAACAAAGAGATTTATGCAGATATGGAGCACAGTCCTGCTGGTCTGATCAGGTATTTTCAGTTAACGTCAAAATGAGAGAATTCACAAGGAATGCTCCTGAGTGTAATTAAATCATGGCCAAGCCTGTGTAAAATCGTTAGCAGCTTATGAATTTACAAGGCCTGCCTTCATCATGTGGAACTGACTGGCATCTTTTATAATGCTAAGATAGATTCATGTTTTCAGGCATGACCATGATTTCATGCAGTTTGCTATATGATTAAAGAGAGAACTTGTGCCAATAAAACAATGTTATATGGACTTTGATTGTAATTATGTGGTGGATTAACAGGATTTAAAATAAAACAGTCAATCTTGATAATATACTATACCTCAAAGACCAGAAGTTGATGTGATTTTTGTTTTGTGTAAAATAATATGGGAATCATTACACCATTGAACCAAGTCATCCAGTACTTGGCCATGTTGGTCTTCTTTATCATGGAGCCGGTTGACGAAGATCATCAGTGAACTTGAAATGTTACTTAGTTAGTGATGATATAAAAGGAACATCCCCAAAGTGCTTCAAGCCAGCTAATAAAAGAGGACTGAATAGGTGCTCAACAGCCAGGTCAGTCAAACTAGAGAAATATTCCTTATCTGGACACTTAACGGGAACCGGCCTGGAGTAAGGAACACTGGAGCACACTGAGCTCAGGGCAAAAGACACTGTTTAACGAACAGTGGACTGATGTCTTCCTCAGAGTCAAATAGCACACTGCAAGGGCCGCATCGGGAGGAATATAACGTGTAAAGATTAAACATTCCTTGCAAAAATTACCACATACATACGTAGAATAACTGTAGCAACAAATTGGGATGGCAGGTATGCCATCCAGCCGGGCATGCTCCATTCCAACACAGCACTGAGAGTTTGGCACTTTTCAGGGTTCCCCACAGATATAACTGTGACAATCACAGACTCTCTGTCCTTAAAAACATTAATTTCTGTACATTCTGACCTCATTCAGACAGAGTTCATAAACAACTTCACATTTCCACACAATAAAGCCCCAAACTAAGGGCATTTTGCATTTTTTTCTTCTACTTTTTCCTGCCACAAATGCTCCAGCCCACAAAGAATATGTCTCCCCATTGATCATTTTAGGTACATCAACCAAAAAAACATCAGATATAAACACAAAACTAACATATATACAAGTGTGCATGTTTAAAGTGGAAATCTCAAAGATTTTCATTAAAATAAATGTCTGTTAAGTCACTATATATCGCTGAATTAGGTAACACGATGGTGATTGAGCCTATTATTATATTAATTTATATTGTTATTATTATTATAATTTATGATTAAAGAACTGGGTGTCTGTGGCGACATTCCCGGGATAAAGTCACAATCGGTGCACAGTTAGTGACGCGTTTTCCATCACCCATCAGTGGTTGGTCCGTCAGAGAGGGTAGCTGGAGCTAACGCAACAGACTCGCTCTTCAACTTTGTGAGTGTGAGCGGCATAGACCATAGTCATATATACATGTATATATGTCTATGGCGTAGACTACTGTTTTTTTCCGGTGTCTGCTAGCCTTATGGAACCCTAAAAAGTTTTTTGTGTAACATGAGAGGTCATATTATTTGTTGATGTAGATTTCGTATTACATTTGATGACAATGTAACGTTACTGAATTACATAACTATTTGCACAGCTAACGCTAGCTGCCGGACCATGTCAAGAAAGGCAACATTAGTTTAGACAACGTTGTGCACAGTAGCCATCTCTCATGTCAAGTAACATTGCGTTAGCTAGCTAGCTAGCTAGCTAATGTAATTAATATAATCTAATGTCAGCTAACAGTAAAGAAAACGCTAGCTAAAGGTACCGACCTCACAAACGTCTCTCGAATGCAACACTAACTTGTTGCAATGCAACTAAAGGCCAGTTCAGATCAATGATTCGCAAAGAGACTGGATGCAACTTGCAAAATTCCAAGACGCCTGATTGTAAACGTTACAAAAACTGCAGGCAAAGGCTTCAGACGCTCTGCAACTAACCAGTTCATACCGCTGCAATTTTCTCTGCAACATTCTAAAACCATTTTGCCTCGTTGCAAATCATTGATCTGAACTGGCCTTAACGTTACCGTTATTTACATTGCCATCAAGTTCATCAATATATTATAACGATCAGGATAAAGCCGTCTTTACATAGAGAATTAACCCCGGGGTATAGGTGGAGTAGAGCCGGGTCTGATTTAAGATGTCAAGCCGAAGAAAACTAAATAAAAAAATACGGCAGTATGGATTAGCATTGTTATTATTTTATTATGCTTCCTCATATGTTCCTTCAGCCTTTTAATAAAATTTCCTTTGTTTTTGTTTTATTCTTCTTGTTCTGATTGCTAATTTAACACTCAGCTCAGCTTTATTCTCGAACAGTTTAGCTAGCAAAAACACCAAGCGTAACATTTTGCAAGGCAGTTGTTTTAAAAATATCACACAACAATCATTCACGAGACAGACAATGTTTATTGTGCAGCAGATACATAATTGCGTGGGCCACAGCAAATCCCGCGAATTCTTCTCTGAAGTGTAAAGATGTTCATACCGGGCAAAAGGTGGATAAAGAACGTCTGTGGAAATTGATCATCACTAATTCTACCCCTGTTCTGCATTTTAACCTAGCACGGCAATGTAAAGGCAGCTTAAGTTAGCCTAATGTTAGACAATGAATGAGTATGTACATAACGTTACTTTTATAACAACCATGGCCCAGGTGCCAACTGACTAACGTCACACACAGGCGACACTGTTTGGAAGTTGGGAAGTGAGGTCCAAAAGCACACCTGCAATTACCGCTTCTCACCATTGGTACCGCCAAAGAGAACGAAACGGAAATCTTCGAGATTGCCACTTTCAAACAGTACAACTTTGGAGCTCTGATGTCTACTTCCCTCGTAGCTCACTTGGTAGTGCCTTCGCCTTTTAGAACTTTTTACAGGACCCAAATTCAAATCCTCCTCCGACTGAAGCAAATCTCTATCTCATTACACTGGCTTGCTGTCTAACTAAAAATACAACATTTAAACTATTGCATTTAAACTATGGCATCTGATAAATCGTTCTGCAAAACTATTTTATATTACAGAAATACAAATAAAAGGAGTAAGTTGGCCCTGCGTGTACAAGCATACATATTTTTAAAATATGTATTTTTATACATTTGTAGTTTTTTTTTTTTCAAATTCAAATGCAACTCCTACAAATTTGAACATGGGACCTCATTAGTGCTGAGGGATTCACTGACATTTCTGTGTTTTTTCAGTGTTTAAATCGATCAATGTCAGTTTGATTATTTGAATTGTCTTAATTCAGTGGATAAACAGTTTTTCTCCAAGCTTGGTGTGGTAGTTTTTTAAGTTGTAGTTTTTAAAAGGCAACTAATCAACACAGTTCACACAGAAATAAGCATAACAATAACTACATTACATTACATTACATTACAGGCATTTGGCAGACGCTCTTATCCAGAGCGACGTACAACAAAGTGTATAACCATAACCAGGAACAAGTATGACGAAACCCCTAGAGAGAAGTACCGGTCCAAGTACAGGGAACAACCGCATAGTTCAACTTGGACCCTGATGGTTAAACTGATTAACACTAACAACGAGAACGGCAACAAGGCAATCTATGGAAAAATAAAAAATAAATAAAAATACAAGTAGTCGTTAAGATAGGCGCATCAACTAAGTAACCTATGAAACAGCTGCCTAGTTACAACCCTAAGTTTAGTCATTTACAGGGGGGAAGGGAGGGATGGAGAGAGGTGCAGCCTGAAGAGGTGGGTCTTCAGTCGTCGTTTGAAATTGTTCACAGTCTCAGCTGTTCTGACCTCCACAGGGAGGTCATTCCACCATCCACCATCAACTACAATGACTATAATCCATTGCGACGCCGCCGACAGACACGCAAGTGATGTGATAGTTTGGAAACAGGACAGGAATGATAGAGCTGGATTGAAGAGGTATATGTAGGCCTACTATGTGACAATAACCAACAGCCCATAAATATTCCATAACAATACGTCTAACAAACTGGTAGTTTTACTCGGCAGAATGTTGCCAATAGTGTATGAAGAGGGAGATAAATTATGAAGTCAACAAATAAAAAAAATGCAATATACACACCTGAAATTCATACATATTTTTAAAGACCACAGTGATCATGTATGCAAGTGATTTGCTGTGATATGCACTCACAGCATTGGAGCCTTTGAAAATTAGAGCTTTTTTTTAATGTTAGCGTTCAACCTTTCAATAAAAAAGATTCAAAATGAATTTCAAGTGTTATTATTTCATGGTATATTCATTTTTTATTTTTTTAAAAATCTGAATTGAAAACGTGATTAATTTCAAAAACCAAATCAAAATCAAACTTTAAAAAAAAAACACTAATTTCTAAGCACTGGCCTCATTCATGAAACATGTATTAGATTATATTTGATTGTTAACTGTGCTTACAAACATTTCCAAGAATGTTTGGGGATTCATAGTCTTTTTTTTTCTTGTTCAAATTTGTTCTTTGGTATAATCAACATCTGTGTGTCTTTATGAACATACAGCTATGGTTACATAGAGCAATTAATTGCTGATGTTGCACATGACACTGAAATTGGAATACGTTTTATGGGATTGCTAGAGTGGTTCCTTATACAAATCAACATGAACAGTCACGTACATCCGATTCATGAACAATAGGCATTCATCCACTGATATACCAGGGATAAACACAAAATCAAAGGTCTGCTCATGTTTCATGAAACCAACATTGCTTTTTGGCAGGAACGTTTATTAAGAACAAAAGTAAGAAAAATTCAGAAAGGTTTTGTGAATGAGGCCCATTGATTTCTGTGGTCATGGCATATCCTCTGTTTTCATTATTTGTATTTATATTGTGGGGTGCCTATCAACTGATGATACTCAGTGGTGAACTAGCTTTGTGTCATGCACCATTATTATTTAAATGAACCATTCATTTGTCCCATTACAGTGACAAATTGCAGAAATGGAAAGATGGCCTCAAAAGAATTTTCAAGCAGATTATTTTTTTCTATAAATGCTTTTGCTGACCTGCTATGGATTTACAAAGTTATACATAAACATGTTTATTGTGCACTGTATTAAATTACACTGGTTTACACAAGGGAATACACTTACGGTTTTGCATTTCAAGATTGTCCATTATGTGTTCCATATCTATACCATGAGATCAGTCACAGAGCAGTAATGAAACAGGGCAGCCTCTCTACATAGAGACCAATAATAGCACAGTCCCTTTCCTTAGAGATCAATCAGAGCTCAGGAACACCTTTATTACCATTAGACAAATTACAACATAACCCCATGTGGTGGGAATCAAAGATTATATTGACCAAGCAAGCATGACCCAATATACACTGTGGAACTACCCTCTGGGCAAAATACATGAGTTCAACATCCAGTTAGGACTGATATTGGGTTGAGTTGTTGATTAAAATGCATTCTATAAATCAAGTTGTCTTGAATGTCAGTTAGGTTCATATTACATTGCAGTACAGATATACACTATATAGATTACAGTTTTTTTTTTAAACCAATCATAATAATCTATATTGAATCAATATTGTTGGTCTTGAAACATGACGTGGAATCAATGTCGGTTTGCCCAGCTGGTATATAATTGAACTCTCTTCATACAGTTTGTCCTTCAAAAGGTGTCCCTTCATTCATCACAAGCTCTGTGTTTCCTTAGGGCACACAACTGGTATTGCCAATGATCTGTCTCTCTACTTGCAGAGTGTCTTAATTCAGTCTGACTGGTATTGTGACACATACCTAGTCAGCTCACTCTTTCAGCAGCAATGCTCACACAATCATCTGCAGTGATATTTACGAACAACTTGAACCGCCAGGTAAGTTGTCAAAGTTACCCCACTGACCTCTGGCTACTCCTGACACTGTCTTTCAGGAAGACACCGGCTGATCTGAGCTACATTTTACCAGCTCACTCCCAATGCATGTTTAACATAATGTTTTGTTTTACAATCAGTAAATAATTATTTGATATACTTTAATTCTTTAGACGCTGGTATGATTCCTGCTGGTAAATTAAAAAAAATATCTAGTATGACCAATATTCAGAAGAATTTTGT
The DNA here is from genome assembly GCF_018555375.3 of Anguilla rostrata. Classification (NCBI taxonomy): domain Eukaryota; kingdom Metazoa; phylum Chordata; class Actinopteri; order Anguilliformes; family Anguillidae; genus Anguilla; species Anguilla rostrata. The sequence continues at coordinate 40,442,660 of NC_057941.1, read as the reverse complement.
TGTATGTTTGTTTTGGTTAGTAACACATTTTGTTAAAATTTTACCAGAATTTAAAGAAATTTTACATTTCTAAAGATGTATTTCAAATGTATATTTCACCCTAGGTCTGAACACAAAGAAATATGAGGTATAAACGTCTTCCCCTTTGATTTGTGTGAATACTTATCTCTTCACATACTTATACATAATTAAGTAATTACCACTCTTTCAGAAATGATAATGTTTTGAGAAGATGATATAGTTAACAAATGTTCTAAATGTAATACACATACTCACATTCATTCTTGGAGATATAAACCCTTGCCTTGCTAAAGAACAGTAAATTAGGTCCCATAGAATCACAAATCTTAAACACATTTATATAACAAACTCCTCAAGTTTTAATTGTATTTCTCTCATGTATTAGTATTAGTTTATAACAAATCAAAGATGTTTTCATTACATAGGTACATACAACGAGCTCCATAACGTTTGGGACGAAAGCAGACTGCACACCAGACGTAGACATGCTCATATTCCTTAAGTATTCATAAGTATTAAGTTAGGTAATGGCATATAGGATGTGTTGTTCAATTTATGGCTGTTATATCTGTTACAGCCTTCAGGAATATAGCTTCATAGCACTTCATTTTATTTTATGCCTTTACTTACCTTTACGTACCTTTTTGAATATCAAGTGGAGTACTTTACAAAGTGGGGAACTTGATACTATTTTGTTAAATGAATAACCTACCACTTGCACTGCAGAATACGATTTACACTATTGAATAGATCGATGTGTACTTTTCATTATAAGACTGCGTTTCTGTCTGGACCACTGTCATCAAGTATAACTTTATTGACAATAAAGGCAATACAGTTATGTTTGGCGGTATGGCTCTGTTCTGGAGCTCTCCCGCCAACCACGCAGCCCGCGTGGATAAGGACGGGAGGCCAGCAGCCAAACCCCCCTAGAGGTGTACACACAGAACAGGTCCAGCAGCAAAGCAGTTTTTAGCACATATGGATGGAGCAATGCAATTTCTTAATGCATAGGGATGGAGCAATACAAATTCTTAACACATAGGAATGGAGAATGCAAATTCTTGACGCATGGGGATGGAGCTGGGGTGGTGGAGGGGATTTACGAAGCAACGTGCAGCGCTTGCATGCAGGAGGAGCAGCCAAATGAGTAGAGGGAGGATGTTTAAGTAGACCGCCCTGTTAGTGAATGTACTGTGATAGGCGAACATCACTCAGCTGAGCCATCAGCTGATTCGGCCGGAGCGCTTGACTCTACGCGATGCTCCATTTCTGTCAGGACCACTGTCATCAAGTAGAACTTTATTGACAATAAAGGCAATACAGTTATGTTTGGCGGTATGGCTCTGTTCTGGAGCTCTCCAGCCAACCACGCAGCCCGCGTGGATAAGGACGGGAGGCCAGCAGCCAAACCCCAAAACAACCATATGCCGATATGCTATTAATAAGTGTCTCCGGCTGATGTGATGACTATGTGTACGACCGCCTGGAGGAAGCCCTTCGTCCAGTCGAGCCTTTCGGCTTGAGGCCGTCTATTTTTTTACGTGGATCAGTGGTTATGTGTACCAACAGCATATTGGACGTTCCCCTGAGGCCAATACTTTGATGTATTATTAATTAATAACCCAAAGGAACATAGTATGTGTGGTATGATATTAGGCTATGTGTACTGACAGCTTGTCGGTATTTCCCCTCGAGCGCCGCGATTTGAACTAACCGGGGGAAATATATTACCGACTACGTCAGTGTAAATGAATCCTCACTCGTTGCATAGGCCTACCGGAGGAGCCAGTAGTAGCAGCAGCAGGAACGCTGTGGCAGTGACGCAGCAGCGTAGGAGCCGTAGCGCAGCAGCAGTAAGAGGAGTGATGTGGAGCACATGTTCAATGATGACATGATGACTATGTGTACGACCACCTGGAGGAAGCCCTTCGTCCAGTCGAGCCTTTCGGCTTGAGGCCGTCAAAAAATTTTTTTTGTGGATCAGTGGTTATGTGTACCAACAGCATGTTGGACGTTCCCCTGAAGCCAATACTTAGATGTGTTATTAATTAATAAACCAGGGGAACATGCTACGTGAGATATGCTAGTAATATTAGGCTATGTGTACCGACAGCTTGTCGGTATTTCCCCCGAGCGCCGCGATTTAATGAACCGGGGGAAATATGCTACTACCTGCATCAGTGTAAATGAATTCTCACTCGTTGCCGGACTTACGAAACATTTATTATTAGACGTATGACGAAACTGAATGCTTTACTCTATGCAGCTGAGCTCATAGCTTTTTGAACTGAAATTATTTCGTCCACGCCCGGACGAATATAACGTTCGTAAGCATCAGAAGACCAGCGCCCCATGGCTTTCAGAGTGGAGACTGGGGCGAGCGTAGCAGCTGTCGTCGATGCCCCGATGCGGAAGGAGTGGGCGGTGTATAGCTCCGGAGAGAGATCGCAGGATTGGCAAACTAGCCGAAGGCGGGCAGCAAACTGTGATCTCGTCATGGCATTCCCTTTGTCGGTGGCGAAGAGAGGCTCGTCCGGGCTCGCGTGGGTACGCCACCGCAGGTACCGTGCCATGGAAGAGAAGGGACAAAAAACAGTGCCAGTTTGCGCAATAATGATGGGAGTTCCTTTAGCATTTTTGTCGGTTTTTGAGCGTTTGAGGTGAATAATAAAATACTGTGAACCAAAAGATAAATTTGAGTATGTGAGATCGATGGACGGGTCGAAATTCTCAGTGCGAGTGGTATATTCCCCACATCTAAGAAAGCCGTAAAAGGCAGTCAGAAATACCGCCTCTAAAAGTGAATCTGTGTAAGGATTAAAACACCCTTGTCTTAAGTGCGATACCAGTTTGTGAGTTAGTGAGATAGTGAGGGGGAGACGTTTGTCTATGCTTTCAGGGCTTCTTTTCATCAAGCCATTGAAGAGCAGACGAAGGGATGGATCCCCGAGCAGGCTACCAACCGAGGGATCCATACATCTTAAATGGAATTGGATTCCTGCTACGAGTGTCTTGATGGAGGAAGGCTGCATTTTTCTAGATTCAAAACAGTGAACTACGAAGGCGCAGACGATTGATATATTGATGGGCGAAACGGCTACTGAAAATGCGGCGCAGAAGGAGGAGAAGTGATACCATGCCGAATCGTACATTTTTAATGTAGATTTGGCCAATCCTGATCTCATGTAGTGGGAGGCGGAAGACAGATATGTTTGCAGGGAGGCATTTAGTCTAGCACCGTTTGGTTGAAGGTTGGGCATGGCAGGCTGGAAGGTGCGGCGTCTGGACACAGGGTTCGGAACTCCTGGAATTTAAATCGGGACAAGGAGTCAGCAATTCGATTATTGAGGCCTGGTATGTGAACGGCGCGGAGCGTGAAATTATTCGTGACGCAGATCCAAGTGAGGCGTCTAACTAACCTATTGATGAGAGGGACGAATGAACGCCCTTTGTTAATTATCTTCACCGTTGCCTCATTATCGCAATAGGCTAAAATTTGTTTCCTTGGCCAGAGGCTTCCCCAAGTGATACATGCGACGACTATGGGGTATAATTCGAGCAGTGCTGTAGAGTGGGCATTTAAAGTCATTGACTGCAGCTCTTTAGGCCATGCGTCTGCGAACCACTGATTATTGAAGAAACCCCCGAAACCGATTGAAGGTGCTGCGTCGGTAAAAAACTTAAGGGTGGCTGATGTTTCTACCTGGTCATTATGGAAGAACGAGATACCGTTCCAGTTGTCGCATAGCCTAGACCAAAATCGCAGGTCGGATCTGCAACCTGCGTCCAAGGTGATATTATCGTGCAAGTTATTTGCGGTTTTTGAAAGGTCGAGGAGTCTGGAGATAAAGGAACGTCCCTGAGGGATTATTCGCGTTGCGAAATTAAAATGCCCGAGTAATGAGAGCAACTCCTTTTTTGAAAGAGATTCCGCGTCCGCCGCAGATTTAATAGCTTCGCGAATGCAGACCAATTTTTCCAATGGCAGGGAAGCCTGCATGAGGTCACTATCCAGGATAATGCCCAAAAACTCGATGGTTTTAGCGGGGCCTTTAGTTTTCTCCTCCGATAGGGGAACGCCCAGTTCCTTAAATGTGTTTTTTAAAGCTGTAATGCAGCGATCTGGCTGGGAATGGGGGAAATCTACTACTAGGAAATCGTCTAGTAGGTGTAAAACGAAAGGTAGTTTACAGTTGTTTAAAAGTATCCAGCAAAGTGCTTCTGATAATGTATCGAATATTCGAGGGCTGCTGCGACAACCAAAGGTGAGCCTGACCGCGAAATACATTTTTTGACGCCACATTACGCCGAATAAATGCCACTGAGAAGGATGAAGAGGCATGATTTTAAAAGCGTCCGTTATGTCGGCTTTACCGAGCCAGGCGCCTTTACCGGCTTTTTTTATGAATTCGATAGCGTGATCTACTGTGGCGTAGTATAGTGAAAATTGTTGCGATGGAATGAGACTATTAATAGAAAGGATGTCATTGTTGTGAGGGGCCGATAAGTCCATTATTAAGCGTTTCTTCCCGGAGTATTTACGCGTGGCCACGCCTATGGGATTAATACGAAAAAGCGGAAATGGCGAGTTATCGAATGGACCGATCATGTAGCCTTTTTCGGACTCTCGTGAGAGCAGTTCGTCTACTATTCCTGGTTCCTGTAGAGCAGACCGAAGGTTAGGGCAAACATAGGACGCTTTAGGGAGAAAGGATAAACCAGCATAAAACCCGTGAATCAACCCGGTTATCAAATAATTGACAAAACAACGGTTGGGATGATGCTTCAGAGCTTTGCCCAGCTCTGGAATGTTGACAGGCGTGGATGGTTTTAATGTTTTTTCTTGTTTACAAGGCGCATTCGCCTGGGGCACACAGACCTGGGATGCCCGTCTCCGCAGTAGCTGCAAGCATGTATGAATTTACAGTTACGAAATGCGCAGAAATTTTCATTGAATTTATAGCACAGCGGGGTTTGAAGGGCGGTCTTCACCTTGATTTCCCCGCTTCCTTCGTGTTTTGTTTTATTTTGGACCGCGGGTTGGAACAGTGACGCCGCCTTGGGGCAGAAGCTGGTGGTGTGGGTAAATGAATCGCACACCGTACAGGAGAGGGGGCGATGTCCCGTGAAATGCCTACTAATTAAGGCCAAATCGACCACGGACCATTCAAGCCTCTGGTTAAAACGCTGAATGTACATAGCCGCTTTAGCGGAAAAGGACTTATGATATTCATAAAACAAGGTCCCCCCGTACGACATGGCTAAATCAGAAATAATAGACAGGTAAGTGTCCAGTTCCTTCCTGCGTTCGGGATTGATTTCGCATATTGTGTCTCTGTAAACTCCAAATGCTGTATTAAATTCGGCCATAGTCAGACTTTTGGCAAGCCTTATCTTTAAGCAGCACTGAAACGTCCCCGCAGTCTATTATGCGATTGTCACTGGTCTCCGAGCACAGCAATATTTTTGCTAAGTTGATGTTATTACCTGCCAGGATGGAAGCTCGCAGCTGGGGAGAAATGGCAGCCGCTGGAGGAATGAAGGGCACCCCAGCCGGGGCCGCGGGGACTGCAGTTGCCAGCGTCCTCCGCGGTGCCATGACGGTAGGAGGTGGCGCGTAGCTGACGTCATCGACGGCGGACGGGGAGATGTCGGGTCTGTTGTTCCCTTGGAAGTAGGTAGCGGAGCGGGGATCTGAGGTAGAAGAGGGAGCTTCTAGTGCTTGGATACGGACGTCCATCTGGGAGAGGGAAGATTGGATGTTGTGCAAGGCGGCCAGGACTGGGTCTTCGTTTTGCTTATTTGGATTGGGCGGCTGTTGTGTTCTTGCCCTTTTGGCGGGGGCGGTGGCTGTGGCAGGGAACTCGGGGGCGCGGGTGCAGTTTTTGCGTTTTGCTGTAGCTTTCCTGGGGGCGGATGGTGCGGCTGCGGGGCCTTCTGCGGCTGTGGCCGTATCCAGATCGGGAACCTTCTCGATCAGGAAACTGAAGAGTTCTTTGTGGCTGGCTCCGAGGGGAGGGTGCAGTCCACGTCGGAATAGGGCTTCCAGGATTTTCTCCACCGGCCAATTAGAAGCGCTTCGGTTGGAGGGGCTGTGGGTTGCCAGGCGGGAGCTCCTACGGACGGAAGTGGAGTTTTCGTCCTGGACATGTCTGGTTGTGTCGTCTGGTTGCGGTTGCGTCTCTACGGCATCGTCCTCTGTCCAGAGATGTTCATCTTGGTCGGCGGTGGACATCGTATATTTAAGCCAGGTAAGAATGACGGGTATTGATATTACTGTCAATAGTCGCATCTCCGGGTTGGTGTCGTATTGTTGAGCTAGCTACGTGCAGCGCTTGCATGCAGGAGGAGCAGCCTATTGAGTAGAGGGAGGCTGTTTAAGTAGACCTCCCTGTTAGTGAATGTACTGTGATAGGCAAACATCACTCAGCTGAGCCATCAGCTGATTCGGCCGGAGAGCTTGACTCTCGTGACCTGCCAGAACTACGCGATGCTCCATTAGTGGTTTTCACAAAGACAAAAGTGGTTCAATTGTTTATTACATAGTTAAGCTTTAATAAGCAGCATAAATCAGCAGTATCTTTTGTCACCATCGCAGTGGCAGTTCAGCCCACTTCAAATTTCTCAGTCTGTGAATCCGTGTTTGGATAATTTTGTTTTTTGCCTTTATGGCCTTAATAAACAATGCAAATCCTGTTTTAATGATTGTTTGAGCATGTCTTAATAAAACCACTCTAACATATACAACTCATTGGTAGGCATATTTTGAGACATTCTTTTTATAGGCCATTTTATATAGTACATTTTAAGCTTATCATTTAATCGTGATTAGCCGATTAATGGGCATCGACGATTGATTAAAAGAATTGCATGAAATTTGCATCCCTAATTCATTCTGCTGCTGCTGCCAGGCCCTTCGCGATTACTGAGCTCACCAGTGCTCTCTTTGCTCTTAGTGATGTTTGAAACTGTTGATTTTGGTAACCCTGTGGCTTGGCCAATGTCTCTGACTGTTTTTTGTTCTTAAACAATGGCTTGGGTGAATGCTTAATTCTGACTGGCTGGGAGGTGTGCATTATTTTTCCATAAACACTCACCTATGAAGTAGCGCAGGCAAAGACTTAATCATGGTCCTATATTAATAGGCATCAACGGACTGACTCGATAAAATGAATGTCGATGATAATTTTTTGTCGTAAATTTCTAGCAAGCCAACTGTTACAATTGCACATTTTCAGCAGTGTTAAGGGATGTGTCCAGCCACTTCCAACTCAAGCATAATCATCTGGTTGCCCAAGAATCACTGTAGAGAGTGGCTAGTCTAGTTGTAGCTTGATTTAGGGTTGCCAACCATCCCGTAATTGGAAAGTAAAATAGGCATTCCATATTAAAATCACATACGGGACACATTTTGTTCCGTATCTTTGAGAATGATTATGTTTATAGTTTAGCCTCTGTTTTGAATATAACTAAATCGTTGACTAGCTAGCTATCCAAGATAACAAGCATGCTCAGAGACAATTTTGACTGAAATCCCAACTAAATTTTAATATTAGCAAGGTAACATAAGTGATGGCAAACCAAGGATAAAGCTAGTTTGCTGTCTAATTGAGAGGCACTAGAAAGACACAATTGTTGCACAGTGTTACAGGGTTTGGGATATTTTCTTTAATACATTTTTTCTGGAGTAACGTTTCTATTGCTATAGAATCACATATTTTGAAAGAAATCTTTTGATGATAATGTATGTGTCATGTATGTATAAGTGGGATTATGATCTCAGGGCTGTGAATTATGCAGTCTGAATGCCCTTGTGGAGGGAAATTTACTACCTCTGCGTTGGGCGTTCAGACTGCATAATGGACAGCCCCTTGGTCATTATCCCTTACTTATTTCTCAGCCTCATAATTGCTTCCTTGACTCTCATTGGCACAGCTCTGGTCCTCGTCTTGACAAGCACCAATAACAGACTCCAAAGGCAATCAAAGGCCTAAAATCAAGACAAGATACTGAAAGCTCTAAGGAAGCACTAAGGGAGCAAGAGAACACACCTGACTAATCAGAAACATATGTGAAGCCATTTTTACCAAACAATACTGTACTCTGAATGGAGAGACTATGTTTAAAAAGTGTAGTCATTTCTTCATATAAAAATGTATAAAAATATCCTTTAATAAATTCTGGGATTCTGCACTTTAATCACATGTGCAAAATTGTGCAGAACACAACCAAATCAAGAAGAAAATATGGCTATGTCTCAAACAATATGGAGCTCACTGTTTGTGTGTGTGTGTGTGTGTGTGTGAATTTCTTGTGTGCATATTGATGATATTGAATTTCTCAAAAAATCACAATGATACACCTTCCATTGTCCAACAGTTCAGGATACTGTAGACATCATTTTAACCCTCCGCAAATCCCTCTCCTCAATACCTGCTGGCTCAGAAACTGGGATTAAGGAGCGGATTGGCTCTCCCACAGATAGCATATCACACCTCTGTCTGATGGCTCTCAGGGGCAGCTCCTGTTCATCCTCAGTTTGTAATGTGCTATTAGCAGGTGAGTCAAACATTTGATTCAATCGGTGCCTTGGGCTACACTTTCTCCTCAGGGGAGCCCTATCATCCTAAGGAGATACCTGCTGCCACCAATGGCTTCTCTGGCTCCAGGCACTGCTTTCCTATTGGGTCTGACACGTTTAAAAGTATTAAATAACCTTCACAGCATCACTTTTTCAAGTAATTTCATATCCCTCCAATTTTTTACAGTTTTTCTGTAAATTTCAACCCTCCAAAAACTGAAGCAACTTCTTGCAGTGTTATGTGCTTTCAGTTATGGGACTATTAATATGGTGGGATAACAGAATATCTATCCTTAATTGTGGAATTGAGATGGCAGTAGTTAGTCATGAGATGTTTTTTTTCTCAGGGATTTTTTCCAAATCCATGGTTTAAGGCAGTTTGCTAGTGCAATATTATATTTTGGAGATTGAAAAACGGTATGTATGCAGGCTGGGACAGTATTCTTTTTTATGTTTGCCTCCAAATGCTCTCCCCAATTTAGAATGCAGATGCAGGAGATTGTAGCTGGGCACACACTCTCCTCCAAAGCATATAATGATGTCAAAGGTGTATTGGTTCTACGCCACTTTTCCCTTTATACAGTAAAGAACCAAATCATCCGGTGGGACCATATCACTGGGTATATATATGTTAGAGGTAACAACACTCTGTTTACCACATGCTCCTGTTGTTATGAAACTGCTGGCTAGATCATCTGTATGGATAACGCACTGAAACCTGTATCCGTCAATAATGGCAAATTTATAAATGTACAAACTCTCCATGGTTTTGCTAATCCTATTCAGGTGTTGCACACTCAGTGGTGCGTCATCGATGCAACAAGCACACAGACTGTCACTGAGGCTTTGGAACTGGTCCAGCAGTTGATCCAGGAGATTGCATACCATCTGAATCAAGCTCAGGTGGAGGTCAACCTGGCAAAACAAACCATGAGGATCCTGACCAGCGCTTCTACACGCTCAGCCCAATACGCCTACACCTGGTGGGACTGGGTCTACCGAGGGTGCGTCATCGCCAATCTGCTTGTCTTCACCATGTCTTCACACTCGCCAGTGCTGCTACTTCAGATGTCTCTGTTCAGCCTTGAACAATTCTGTTGGTGCTTGGACTCAATAAATACTGTACCCCAGACCGCAAAAATGCTTAGTTAGATGTAATGTGTTACAACTAAATAAAAAGCATTTTATCCAGTGATTATCTTCATATTTAACCTTAGCTACTGGATCAATCAGTATAATGGTACCTTTGCCAGAACATATTTGGTCTCCATCTTGACTTGTACTCAAATTGTGGTGGTGTCAGTCTCACCCCCTTGCAGCCTCATTATTGAATCATAATCAGTTTACCAGTGACTACAGGCATGGTCAACAATTCGGCTTTTCAGGCAAATTTCAGGCTAACTGGGTTCAGAACAACTCTAAATAAAAAGAAAGCACTTCATTTATCCAATGGATGCCTTTGCTCTCTGTGTACTGTAATTGGCATCTCAGATAATAATTCAAAGAGAGTAGGTGTGGTTGATGTAGACATATTGATGATTTAACAAACATTATATTTGCTGGGATAACTCAATATGAAATCTCTCCCAGAAGCTGACCTGTGCATTGCATAAAAAGATTGAGTCAAGCTGTGTGTACCTCAAAGCCAATTTGAAAATATGGAAAGGTGATGAGAATAACATGCTCATTTAATGTGGATGACTATATGATGTTTACACTGTTGACATGTTAATCTAGATATGTGAAATGCCTTTTAACCCCCGTTTTTAACACAAGCCTAAAAATGACATACCCCAAATAAAACTATTTCTGAACCCTTTTGACTGCAGGCATAATCCTCTGGTCTCTTCTGAAAAGTAACTCAGGGGAGTTTGTTTTCCAAGAGTCAGAATTACTCTAAATTTTACTGAAACAAAGTAACAGAAGCTCAAATACTGTGGAAGTTTTTGTTCTCGTCTAAGATATATTTTTGAGTGGATACAGATGCTTGTGGCTGTGCCTGGTGGGCTTAGAAACATAATTCAGCCACAGCCCACAAGGCTGGAAAATCCTGGTTTAAATTTGATGACAATACCACTAAAAATGAGCATTCTGCATTGTTTTGTCTAAGCTGTCTTGGCAGGTTTCCAAAAAGGCCATTTGGACACTCCAAGAGGACACTTTTTAACCAAATTGTATTATGGGTCTTTAGAGGTGTAAAATTCTATATATTGTACATTATATTCTCATGGATGAAGCATCTCTCCATCTCCTTCTCCCCCCTCTTTACCTCTCTCTTCTAGCAACCTCTGGCTACAGCAGGTCTGCAAGATTGTAGAAAATAAATACATTGATTAAGGTCCATTGATTGAAGTTCTTATCAAATACCCCACCCCCATCAACATGTCAAAATATTCTCAATTCTCAAAATATTTTTATTATTATTCAGTATGCCTACTCCTTATTTATAAGAGTACTTAATAATAATAATAATAATAATAATAATAATAATACATATTTTGAGAATGTATTTAGATGCTCACTGATATAAAATGAGATCAAGTCCTTTATTGAACATGCCCTCTGGCATGAATTCAAAGCTGTTTTCACTGTCCTCCTCAGAAATACTTACTCAGACGAGTGATTTTGTCCAAAGCGTCCAAATTCTGAGTCTTCTGTTTAGACTTAGCCATTGCAAAATATTTTTAAGAATGTGGAGACTGATGAATAATGTTTTCAGCATGCACATTGAAAAAGTTATGGTTTGGTACACAAGAGGAACAAAGTGCAAGCCAAAGAACAGATACACCTTTAGAAACATAATTCTTTTAAATATAAAATGCTTCAGTCATCACTATAATAGCTTGCCGCTGGCTGGCAGGGTACTAGGCAGAAGTTATACGGTCCATGTCAGGCGTTGTGGGTTCCATTGGCTATACTGAGAGACCGCTTGGCCAGTACTGGTCAGAGAATCTTATAGGTGGGCTTGTTTTGTTCCTGAGAATCTACACAGGTATTGTACACAATACCTTCAGCATGTCTGCAATGGTGAAACAGACAACAATGATAATTCCTCCAGAGAATTTCACATTTTTGGGACTAAAAATGACTATGAATTTTGTTTGTTGGATTCTTGCCGTGAGAAGCATATCAACTTTTATTGTGATCATATCATGTGACCAGACTGATTAAAAATTTAACCATACAAAACTGAATGAATGCAAATAAACCCACTCCAGCCGTAACGGGTAAAAATAAAAATAAAAACAAGAAAGGCAAACATACCAGATTATCAATGAATATCTTCATTGGAAATGGGGACGTTGATCTTCTGGTGTGACGTGAGAGTCTATCCAGTACTACAGTCAGCGCAAGACAAAATGCAGACTGTGATATTCCAGCTGTGGCAGCAATTGTTGACTGAAATGATCCACACGTGAGATAGTAAAGATACAAGACTTGACTTTTGGCAGGACAGAATGGGAACGTTGTGTGGGAGGTTCTAGGTCATCTTTTACCTCCCTGAAGAGTAATTATTTCTATGGCTGGATGTTTGTCACAACAGTTGCAGGTGTCACAGATTCCATGCTTTTTGTCTTTTTTGGCAGTTCAGTGTCTTTTTAGTGCTTTCCCTGATTTTTCAGCAGTTTTGTATGGTAACTATAACACAGCTTGCTGCGCTCGGTGACAACAGGAACTCCATGAAAGACTCAAACTTCGCAAATGTAGGCCACAACATGTACAACAACTTTAAATAAATAAAAACAAATTAATTCTAACCCTATTTTAAAAAAATTATTTTAAAATCCACTTTTGCTAGTAACAGCGGATAATCTGAGTGCAAAGTAAAGGCGCATGGTTCAAAGGGTTATATTTAGATTCTTAATTAATCATAGGCATGTTTTGGCGTAACATGAAATAAACCAATCAGAGTGTCATCTCCCATTCCCTTTAAAAGCCAGGTGCACTTGCACCTTGGCGGATTGCTATTATCATGGCGGATTTGGCAAGTAGTAGGAAAGAACGCTTCTCTGCAGAGGAAACGGATCGGCTCGTGCGCGAAGTGAAAGCGCGTGAGCAGACCATCTACGGCAACAGCAGGTTTCCACCAAATATTATATTATGAATATTATGTTGATATATATAATATTTATATTATATTACCAATATTATGACTAACCATTATAACATGTATTTTCTTTTAAATATCGCACGTTGTGCACCCGCCTATGTAGGCGCATATTACTATTTTAATAATGCACCCTTAAAATAACAGTAAAATACTGCGCCATTGACTAGGTTTTTGTTGGTCAATCGTGCAATCGCTTTCCGCTGCCTCAAGATAGCAATGCGCCAACAATGTGCCTGACCACACCTCATTTTAAGACCAACACGCCCATGGGTGCTCAGATGGGCGCAAGTACATTTGCTATTTAAACAACGTGGGCACTGGACGGGAAAATGACAACTGCGTCGGTCTGAAACTAGCAAAGACCCAGGCCCCAGGAATTATCTTATCATTTTCCACCTCAATAAAGAACCTTCAATAATACCTGCACAATGAATCCCCTCATTGGGGATTGCCCGACTAAACTAAACCCTTTGTTTTCATTATTTTATAGCTAACTATAATGCAAAACCAAAGGCATGGGTTTTGTTTTTGTCTTGGTTGTACACACTAAGCCAAAGCATAGTATGCTTACAAGCTTAAAGCTTAATTAAAGGTTAAAGATGCAACATTAATTCTATTCAATCCAGCAGACCATCCCCTAGTCACCTGGGGAACTGCCACAAAAGATATTTTGTCATAGAAACACTGAGTAGACATGCTACACTCTATCTACTAGCACAATGATAATGAAAATCCAGGATTCAATTAAATGTGTTGTAGTTTGGCCACACTTTAGATAAAAGATTAAGTGGGTATTATATTTGTTCCTATTTAATTTAGTTCTGTTTGGAATAATCAGAAGATGTTTTTGTGATAAAAATAACAACCTGCAAAGTGGGAGCTGCATTGAATTCCTTCCTGTTTCACAAATATTCCTCTCTGCACTGTACTCAGTTTTATGAGATGCTTTTAAAATGTGAAGCATCACTGCCCATTACATTGCAGGTTAGAGCAAAGCTTTGGGGGATTCTTTTACTTAGCTTCCCTGATGCTGGGGAGTTAACTGCAAACTGATGAACAAAAAACATTATTGAAATCTATAAGCGCTCAGGTCTTCCTGCTGTGTTGGATGGGCCAAACTATAACAAACCAAAATGACCCGTCTTCAAGATTTAAAGGGAATCAAGATTTTTATTTCAGTATCTCAATACCAGAAACCAAATTATGTAGCTATGCTCAATTCAATGTGGCCAACCAACAAATAAAAAGGAAGGTACAAGAATTCAGCTACAAGATGTGACTATGTTCTTCTGTCCTCCTCATGACAAAATATGCATTTTGAAACTACTTCTTTTTCATTTTTTCAGAGATTTGGTATTCAGTTTTTTTAGTCCAGTCCATATGAATCTCTTACCACTTGGTGGAAAGTAATAGTGCATAATAATGGGAGCAGGCTTATCATTTACAGTCCAAAGAGCACCAGCACTGTGTCAAGCCTCTGCTTCTTTCTACTTTTCCTACATGACTTGTAAAGCGGTTCAATATGTTTACTCTTTTGAAACAAAAAAAAAAAACTTATTGACATCCAAGTAGAATTTACCTTTCACTAATTTCCTTGGTCTGCTGAGAGGACTCGACAGGATGATTGGCCAGATTTGGCATCTTCGCGAAGGGGTTAAGCTACAGCACAGCTACTAATAACAGAACTTTTCCACACATTTCAAAGTTTTCCATGGGTTGTAGACTCTGTTGTGGTAATGTAACATTGTGAGATTTGTGTGTGTGTCTGATAAGAAACTTTAATCATTTTCCTCTTAAAACGGGCAAATATGAACAATGAGAGAGTTTTTCTGCATGGAATATTGACTTTGCTTGTCATAAAAGAAAGCAGGTAAAACCTAAACATAAATTAAAAATCTGCTCACAATGCAATATTTAGTACACAAAAATAGTTTACTACAAATATAAAGTGTCATTAGCCTTTGAAAGTCCTAGTTTTACAGGAGCACTAATAACTTGCATACAACATATCTTCTCATGTACTTATAGTTGTGTGTTTTGGCTCCCCCTAGTAGCAGTTATAATCAAAGCAAGACATACCTTGCTTCTGTGATACCTGAACTGTAAAACAACAAAGTATATTCATTAAGTCAATCCTCATCAGTAGCAGACTTGTTCCTGTGCATAGCGTAGTCTGTAGGTGTCATCTTTTCTATAATAATATATTACATATATCAAGAGAGGTTTTCGATGATGTTAGATTTTATAACTTTGCATGAGACAGATGTTACACTTGTTATCACTGCTTGCATATATTACACTTTATATTACATAAGTTAATACAGTGAGCTCCATAATGTTATGGACAAAGGCATATTTTTCATGAATTGGCTCTTATTTTTAGATTTGTTATCATACCATTCATATGTGGTTAAAATGCAGATTGGGGGGGGGGGGGGCTTATATATAAAAGTGCAATTTCTACATGGTGGAGCCAAAAGATATCAATGTTATTTAATTACAGTTGAGAATCTGCACTTTAACAGCATATGAATTCTTTGATAACAAATCTAAAATTACAGAGTACTGAGCCAAATCAAGAAAAAAATATGGCTATGTCTCAAACAATATGGAGCTCACTGTTTGTGATGTACTTTGCTAGCTAGCATGATTTGAATGCTTATTTTAATGTGGAAGCGCTTCATTTCTCCTTTCTTGTCACACAGTCATAACAGCAACAGTTTATTTATAAAAATCCATATATATCCATAGTTTTATGCAGTGCACTATCTATGCTGTCTATCTATACTCATAAAATTACAGTATGTAATTGTGATTTATACAATATCAAATTACTTTATTAATTAATATGTATGGTATTGAATGCATCCACCATTGCCATCTTATTAATGAGACAAACAAAGATTAATCCTGGCTCTTGCTTTCAATGGAGTTTGGCTTGCAGACTGTTGGCACCCAATAAGAACACCATACTGAAGGAAGGTCTATCCTACAAGAAAGGCAGTTTCTGTGATCATGCACCAAGATGTTAAGCCACTGGCTCCTGCAGATGAAGGTAAGCCCAACCCCAACAGAGGTGAGCATGATGACCTTTGACCATGTATCAGAGTCAGGCTCATAACATTCCAGTTAATTGCGACCATCATTCCAGTCATTGTGATCAGCCAGTGCACAGACACATACATTGTTTACAGTGAGGCAATTGAACCCTGAAGCTGAATGTCAGAGATGATCAACATGGCATTCACGGGGCTCTTTCCAATCACGTATTTCATCCATCCTTGTCTCCTCGGTCCTCGAAATTAATAGAGGGCTATCGTCTTTAAGGACAATTAACCCGTTAAATGCTCCTTGAAAGAGCAAGGATCTTGCAGGCTCCCAAAGGATGCTTGGGCAAGGAAATACTAGCGCATCCTTTGCGGAAGCATTTTTCAACCCGTCTCCATTCCTCTGTTCTTGCCTCCTTTCTTCGCATCCCTTCCTTGAGTCCTCAGATGGGTGTAGCTAAGGAAGCAAGAAAAGGATGCAAGGAAGTTAAATAAGCAATTGGACAGAGCCCAGCATTTTTTAGTGGCAATTCGACAGGCAGAGGATACAAATATCATCCAATGAGCTCAATCTAGCAAAAAAAGGACTGTTCTCACCTCTCATCTACCAAACACATGGGTGACTGGGTCAGACTTTCTCTATAAACCTATTGAAAACCACCCTACAAGCCTCCTTGGAACTGATATGTCCAGATTCTGAGATTCATCTTCAACCATGTCACTTCTGCTACAAATGCAGTGTGTAGGGGTTAAGGCTGGCCTGAAAGTCTATGTCAGTGTTTCAATGTTATACAAAAACAACCATTAATCCATTAATCCAACAATCAAACAAACTTTGACATTCCTGACAATTGCACAGAATATGAGATACAGAGTGTCCTAATGCAGTGTATGTACTGTACCAGCTTAGATTGTTCTTTTTCAAGAAGCTGTGGAATTCTTTAGAAAGATGCCTTTGGCTAATTCAACAAACCCCACAGTGGTTACAGCTAAGCTTTTAGCTGTACTCATTTTTGATCAGTTATTTGGGTCAACATTTCCTTTCATTTCAGTTTCCACGTCTTCCTCACTATCACTGTTTGGTGGCGTAAGAAAGTTGCAGCGTTTGCACTTAGGGGGTTTGGGGAATTCAAACGGACTTTTTCTCAAATACTGTAGCTGGATTACTTTCCAATAGTTCACATTTGTGTGGACCAATCTAATGTGGGAAAGTCTACTGTTTCACCTTTATGGTGTATATCTTCAGGTCATCACATTTCTGCAGCATTAAATGTTCAGAGTAAAGTGGGATCATGAAGTTATTTCTCTCAATATGGTGGTATGCCTCTCAGGGTCTGCTGAACCTTGGCCCTTCATCAGTTCACACCGGTTTCTCTACCTCATGATTGTCTAGTTGCAAAGGGATATTATTATGCATCTGTGCTTTATTCTTCTTTGTTTTGGCTTTCATTTACAGAGCTGTGTTGACTTGCCTGAAGAGGCTAAAACCATTTCAGTGACACACTGAGCAGAAAAAAAATGTAGCTTGCATTACTGGCCTTGCACTGAATAACCTTGCATTGAAATAAGTACCTGGTGACAGCATTGTTTGTTTATGTTGCTAAGAAAATGTATTTTTATTGTCCATAAAATTTCCCTGGTAATGCCATGGTCTCAATTTTTAATTTTAAAAAGCCAAAAGATTTATTTCTCTCGGCAGGAACAATGCAGAGAATGTAAATAAAAAAATAGTCTGAGGTCTGAGGTCTTCAGGTTGCAAACATGCTAATAGGGAAATACACTGGAAGGGATCATTTGTTTCATGACAGTCCTGCTCTGTATGAAGCTGTGGTTGATTTTCAATATTAAAATGGTGAGTTTCAGTCCCATTTTCAGAATTTTCTTGTGCTACATCTGTCTGATATTATCGCAGTTATCAATGTCAAATTTCCCCCTGAGTAAACTTTGTCAGTGATAAAACATGATAAATCATAAATGAATGTTGCTAGCAGAGATCTCATTGCTCACAGTTGTGTTTTTATACCCAGAATGTATCTCTGTCTGTTTTATCACAGCTGATAACACTTGGCACATCCGAAGGGTCTGAAACTGATAATGGCCATTATAACTTTTTTGTCTTCGAATTTACTTTTAGCAGCTGTGATTCATTGCCAATGCATTTACTGTTCATTCAGCTTCAGAGAATATGCACACTGTCCTGTTGAAAGCATTAAAATCTTGCTTTCAACAAACAAATGCAATATACTGTATTTTGTTGTGTCTCAAGTGTATTTAGCCCACACAGCTCAGAGAAATCGGCTCAATTTATTAAAGACTGCATTGAATGGCATTTTTTATGTATGGCATATCCATATTCTTTTTCTCCTCTCAGGAATTGTGGATGAGACTCATTATTTATTATTTATTATTCCACTTTGCATGTGAGAACATATTTACATGATAAGAAAGCTGAGGTGAAAGTTCGATTTTTTGTACTGCCCATGACCACGGGAATAGACGATTATGGATTGATTTTTGACACAAGAAAGTATGTGGGTCCACTTTGTGTCTGTTGGTTGAAAGCAAAATTTGCACTGTATTAATTTGCTTTTCATTTGAATGTCCTTGTACAATTCCATTGTTCTCATGTGTGCTGCTTGGCTTGTGTACCTTCTATTCGTGCACAGTATACATTGCAGATAGCATGCATACATGAGTATGTTGCTTCATTCTAAACTGAATGTCATTTTTGTGCCAACTGGTTATGTACCACTGCTGCTTGACTCTAAACTACATGTCATTTGTGTGCCAACTGGTTATGTTCCAGTGCAACTTGACTCTTACCTGCATATCATGTCTGTACCAGCTGGGTTATGATGTTTTTGCTTGATCTGTATTGTGTACAACTTGCATATCTTTAACAGTAATACCTTGTTTTAAATCCTTTGCATCATATTGGGATGAAATGTACAGCCTCTTCTATTCTCACATGATGAAGATTTCATTATATTTTTTGTTTTTCAGTTTCTTGGACTCATATATCTATAATATACACTGATGTGTCCTTTGTTTCCTTTTTTCAGTTGTTTATATTTTTCTTTAGATGGCAAACTTGCTCATTAATCTTTCAGACCATCTGTATTGCCTGTGAAATGTTGGTGGGACCATCATTGTTTGAAAAAGAATCCATGAAACATACATTGATACTTGAGAAAATGTTTGTCTTTTCAAGTGATATATATGGGCAAACTTTCATACTGGTGAATGTCAGTCAGACCAAGGGATGCTTCATATAACACAAGTCATCTCTCAATCAGATCTCTCAAAAGTGAAAGTAAGCATTAACACAATGTTGCCTGCTTCCTGCTGACTCCTTTAAGCATTTAAAAACAAAACAAGGTAAGACTTCCTCTTCCTTTTTTCTTCTCAAATTGATTTTCCTTGAAAAATAAGATTGTTTCTGTTGTCTTTCACAATCTCGCCTTTTCTACATGCCAATAGACCCAATTAAAAGGAGAATTATTGACAATTTAAGTTTCCCTCTGACCATTTTGACTTGAGCGCAAACCACGGAGTCCACTGACAGAATCAACAGGTGCATTTAAAACCATCAACCTCTTTCAAGAATTCAAGGATAGTGAATAAATGTATATACTAAATGTTAGCCGAACCAAACAAACCCGATTGATCTGATATACTGTTAAATATACCATAACAATTCAATGTTTAGCTTTAAGAAAAAGATGTGAATTGTTAGTGTAATTATACATGTTTTATTAGAGCATTGTCTTTCTCCTCTTATGTACTCAGACTAATCACATAATCCCAAAAAGAATAAAAGACAGCATGAGATATACAGGTTAGAAGCCATTGTTGAGCAATTCTAACTTTCATGACCTACAGAAATTAAATTAAATCTTAAGTATGATTGTAAATCTCAAGCTCTAACGTTATGTACAATTTATTTAAACAGTAGGTACAGACTTCAATTGGAGTGGAGTTAATGGCTATGGTTAGTGTTAGAAGCCATTTAAATGTTATCCATGTGTTGTAACCCACATATAATCACCAACATCTGTTGTACATCAATCAGTTTGTAACAAGACATCGATAAGAGGTACATATTAACAGCAACAAATTGGTTGCACTACAGCTCTAACTTGGAATTGCAGGTATGACATCTCTATGACATTGCAAGTAACAGCTTGGCGGGGCTATACAGCACTTTCCAGGGTTTCCTACAAAAATAACCACAATGACGACAGACTCTCAGCCCTTAAGATTAACATTAACTACTGTACCTTCTGACATCATGGAAACACACAGAGTTCAGATATAACTTCACACATCTACACAAGAATGCCCCAAACATGGGTTATTTTGTGTTTTCTCCTTTTATCCTGCCGATTTTCCTGCTGTCATCACAACAGCTCCAGTAATTCTCCTCATTGGACATTTAACGACATCTGCCAATAACTATATCTGATTATAGTAGCCAATTGCAGGATACTCGGATACACAGGACAAATTGGACATATAAGGAAGTGCATATGTAGTGCCATTTCAGCAAACAGAACCTGCTTTCAATACTTTGTGGTCACCACCTTTGTTTCGTTTTTTTGTGTGGAAGCTAGCTTGCTTGATTGCTGACCAATAATTGCCATGAATACAGCTGTATTCTCGTTGTGATAAACTCATTTATATTATTGAAATGCATTTTCTGTCATTTTACAGGCAAACCCAACATAATAGTATTTCATGGCAAGGGATGGACATTGTTTAGATTTTGACAATGCCCATGATAAAATGATAACTTTTGAAATGGTATGGTGCCTGAACTGGTTGTCTACCTTCATTAAAATAACAAGCAAACAACTACATTAAAGAACATCTTTTTTATTGTAGACATGTCCCATTGTTTGAATCCTTTTAAGCAAAATACAGCCACACTACGCAGTTCCACTTTTGCCAATTTGACTGATTTTAACACTAGCCAGCTTGCTAACAGTACCTCCTGCCACCGACTAAGTTGAAAGAGCGAGTGTAACGTTTGTGAAGGTGGCTTTACATGAACCACAAAAATCTGCGATTCCTTCTGGTAGGTACCGGTCATATGGGAACCGATACCATAGTGCTAGAGGGTTTAGGTACCCAACCCTATGCATGATTCAGACAGCTACATGACTACTTCTTTAGTGGGGCTGCAGCTGGCTACTACTGGAGTAATTTCGCAATGATGCTACTAATCAAAATGATAAAGCATACAGGAAAGATATGGTGAATTTGACTGCACATGGCCATTTAAGTAAGTTTTTATAACTTTCCTTCGTAATGCAATATTGATATTCAAAATGATTTCCGAATGTTCAATACATATGTTTACAAAAAGGCATGAATGGGGACCAATATGAATTTTATGACAGCAGGTTTATCACTTTTCTAAAAGTGACAATGGTAAAATTGACTGCTGTAGCATTTCTAGTGTTAACTACTTTTTAACTAGGAACCTGTAGCAACCTTTGCTACTGCCAAGTTTCAAAATTAATGCTGGCTATGCCTATAGATCATCTACTGACATACAAACAATTAGTAGGTCTAATGTGTATCCCATTAAAAACACTTACAGTACCACAATCCATTTAAAAATATTTTCATGATATATTATTTCTTTTTGTACTGTGGTTGTTATGAGAAAGTGATAATAGCATTGCATATAAATGTAGGCTATGAGAGAGACATGCATAAACATAAATACATGCAAACATTCATACATTCAAAGACACACATAAGCATGGATTTAGGCATTTTTCTTTGACCATGAATGACAAGTAAATGAAAGTGTTTGTCATATTTTTAAATGAAAGTGTTCTTAATGGAGTACTGTACACTGAACAGACCTACCACAATTGTTTGTATGTTGGGGGCGGTGGAACAACAGTATCGGTCGGGCGGGAAAGAAGGATAAATGAAGGGCGGAAGGGGGAAGAAGGAAAAAATTGAAAGAGTTTAGTATTTTTCTGACAGAGGTTTGATGTAGCAATTTAGAAATATATGGTGAATTATTGAAAATCACAACATTTTATCATTTTAGGGGAACATTGGTGGGGATGCAAAGTTTGTGAGTTCAATCCCCACCTGAGACATATAGAAATGTGATTATATGGATCATACCAACTCTCTCCTTGTTATTTTATACTTTGTTATTTTTATCTATGGTAAACAGACTAAAAATAAGAGATGTTTAACGTGCATTGTCTAATAAAGTAGCCCCAAACATGTTCCCATTGATTAAATGCAAAGGCTTGTCCAATAAAAAAATAATATCTATCAACTTTAAACACTTTTATTTGAATAACTTCAAAAATAAATAAATTAGAAAACAATGTAGCTATTAAACAAATTATAACCACACATATGTAACTATAGACAAAAATATAGATGACCAAATCTTAAATTACACAAAGTATTAATATAAAGGATTAATTTCAAACTATTGACAAGATTGATTGTTAAAACTTTTAGTTGATACTATTTTTAATTTTTTTTTACTGTTCTATTTTCTTATGTTCTATCTTTGTCCTCCAGCCACTTTTCTTTTTACACAGACTCTGAGTTTGGGTAGTTTATTGTACCTTTGAACTGGCTGTGCCCTGTTGCCTCAGATCTGAATTGCTGAGATTTTCTGCATGAATTTGCAGTTTGTCTTACTGGACTACAGGTGGGTTACTCTGCAGCCAGTGCACCTGAGGGTAATCATTAGGTAGTACCGGCCAATGTCCAGGACCTGCCACACCCTCTAATGAATACCACACCCTATTACTCTAGCTGCCGGCCGCATTCTGGATGGATTACCCAGGGGCCTGTGGTTGAAAATGTGCTCTGGTGTGGAAGCCCGGTTGTAGATCAGGTGGTTTGTACCATAACTTCAGGTCACTCCGCAGCCTCTGGTATTCCCACAGTGTAGATGCAATCGTCTTCTTGTCTGCCAGCGGGATGCTTTGCCTTGTCTCAACTGTCTACATTTTTTTAGTGTAACAAAGCTGAATAGCAGATTATTTCCACTATAAATGATTGACATTTGACACTTTAATGCGACACGTGTGAATGACCACATTGTCTTGAGATGGTAAGATGAAAAAGCACAGCCCGAGTTACATGAAATAATTTGGGAAACATTGGGTAGCTTTGCTTTGGACTAGAGCGTGTTTAATTTGTGTGAGCTAAGATAACTAATATTGTTTGTTGTAACCTGGCCTCATTTTGATATCAATGGCAGGCCTAGATTTTGCAATAGACAGTTCTTTGTACTTGTCATTTTTGTATGTTGAAATTGTTTTTGTTGAGATACATGACTGCAGTGGAATGTCCACTTCATTTCTGTGCAATCATCCACTCGCTGTAGGGGAATTTGTGATATACAAATTTAAACAACCCTATTATGAACATCCCTATTATAACCCCTTATCTTGAGCTGAACAGTACAGCCTTAGATAATGTCACTTTGTGTTGTGTATTGACAGGTTGTCACTTCAGTGCTTGGATACCCGTGTCATTTCTGTTGTATCTGAACAAGCTGCATTCTCATGGGGCGATTCTGGTAATTACAATTTAATATTGCAACGTGAGCACATTTCATTATTATCCCTTTATGCAGTGCAGTACTGATAAGCCATTGAAAAGCCCATTGCATATGCCCTTCATTTAGAAAAATGAGTACAAAAAACTGTTGTAGCTCATCTGACAACAGAGCATCTTGCCCCCGCAGTACAGACAGTTATGAACACACTTTTGTGTTTCTGATGGAAGAGGAAAACAGCACTCATGTTAAATTGCATTTCAGACTATTTTTGTTCATATGAAAAAAAGAATAAACACTTTGTAGTAATTTTTTTAGTATTTGCTGAAAATAAAAAAGAATTGAATTCTCATTTTGAAGATAGCTTTACCCAGTATCAAACCAGAGTCACATTATCCTGTGTCAAAAGAGAGAAGTTACAACAGTACAGTGGAAATAAAAAGTCTACACTCCATTACTGAAATTGCAGGTTTTTGCCATGTAAAGCCTGAAATCAATATAAATCATGTCAGACCTTTTTCCACCTTCAAAGTGACCTTGCTGCCAACAGTATTCACGTGATAATTAGCTCATTTAGATAATACAAATAGATAATTTTTATGAAAAATTATTTAAAGTAATAAAACAATTTCTCACTGTGTCTAACCAGACCTATCATGCCCCTGTACAAAACTTAAAAATGAAGCATGTCCACGGTTGTAAGTGATACAACTGAATTTTAACGAGTGTTGTTTGTAAACATCAATGTCAATCATCGTCTGTGTTTAATTAGTGGCGGTTACATTATCAATTTAGATTGCTGAGGTGGTACAAATGGGATAATTGTTTAAGAAGGGGCTTGACAAAGAGGCTATGAGAATGATCTTCACAGTGATCCATGGTACATTTAATGCATTTGAAATTAGTTTATTCTCCTCCTGATCAGTACCTTTCAACAATGTGATCCCATAGAAGGTCTTTCCGGGCCATGGCTATTCGAGTGTAAACACCTCACAGCTAGACCAATGAGGGTTTGTAGCTGGAGGGGAAGGCACCGCGTGTTCTCCCTTGGCTGGTGTGATTCAAAACCGGAGATGTTAGTTATTTTTCCTCTGTTCGTAAGAACAGGGCACAATTATAATTAAGAATGCACTGGTTCCGTTGCCACGGGTTAGATATGAAGGCGCTGCTTCATATCCCGCTTAAAACTGGCCCGAAACGGATCAGTAGCATTCAGGTTACTCTCCGTTCGCAAACGGGGCTATGCTGTCATCAGAGATATATCCGATCTGTCGCCGGACTGTCAATATCCCAATGGGAGCATCAGAATATTCACAAATGCGCAGAACAACACATCAAATATATCCATGACCACAGCAAGAAAGCGTAACAGTTAATAGGTTTTACCCTCGTGATAATCTGACTCCATATTAATTAATAAGTTATGTTCCAAATTAGAATTTAGGCTTGATTTAGAATGGACCTCAGTTCGTCTGAAGTTCTACACCGAGGGTCAACGCAGTTTCACCCGGTACGCACCGCGGATACGCCCGTAACGACAATTTAACTAGATGTTTGCAGACGACACAGCGGTTGTGAGATTTCCCTCATGGGGAGTATAACCTAATTAAGGTTCAGGGACTCCGAAAGGGCCAATATTGGTCATCCCAGGATCAACTTGGTTCTGCTGACGGTCCCGCCTTAACTGAAAACTTGGTGATCAAACAAGTCCAACGGGCAGTTCCCTAGTCATAATTGGGGGAAACCGACTTAGAAGGTTTTTACAAGAACGAAACATTGACCAAGACCACACAAATCAAGTCATTAACAGTTTTAATGTCAGGTAGGTTATACACTTAAAATAGTCAATTTGTAGTTACAGAATTTAGAAAATAGTCTAACAATCAAAGATAAAGATGAGCATACCTGACAGCAGTCTACACACAGAAAGAGTCTTGTGTGGGAAGTCTGATTGCAGACTCCCAGAGGGCCCTGTTCCTCTCCTATAAGAACCCAGCGCAGGCAGGTGGATGTCGCCACAAAAGGGTCATAAAACCATAAATGTACTTGGAGGGGGAAGATTGGAATTTGGTTCAGACAGGATCAGACAGATGGATTTAGGCTACTAGGAGGAGTGTCCCAAAAATACAGTTTACTTACAAATTGATTAAAATAGATTTTCTACAGGTTTGCTGGTTTTAAAACCTAAACCAGAGCATCACTCGCACAGAGACCATAAAAACCATACCAAATATGAATATTTGTTCTCGTGATTGTCATGAAAACTCCGAAAAACATGAAACAACTGCACAATCTTTCACATGAACCAACCGTCAACTCTCAATGTCCCTCCACAGTGCATCAAGACCGCATAGTGTAGTGTATCAATGCACTCGACCCAAATCGGGATTTACTTCCCAACAAAAAGTGTGCGTGAGTAAATTTCTCTCCTTATGAAGGTTGGGAGACAAGTTACCCAGCGACACCAGGCGAGGGCACTGTGACTGTCCCTCAACCGTCCTGAGCAACTTGCCCCACTTCCACCCTGCGACCCTACCACTTGCCATCTGAAACCTCCAGGATGTTGGGATAATTTTAGAATTGCTTGACCATAGAAAAGAGGTGTCACCTGTTAACTGTCGCAAAACCAGATGCCAAGGTCTTACGGGCCACTCTGTCCCGACAATATCAGACTCTGCACCTGGCGAATTGCTTTACGACAGTCAGAGAGGAAATTCCA
Source organism: Anguilla rostrata (assembly GCF_018555375.3). Lineage (NCBI taxonomy): Eukaryota > Metazoa > Chordata > Actinopteri > Anguilliformes > Anguillidae > Anguilla > Anguilla rostrata. The sequence goes on along the minus strand of NC_057941.1, from coordinate 40,416,623 downwards.
CTCTATGCCTGTTCCCGTGGGCCTTACACGAGTAAGAGCTTTATTTTGGGTTAATCAGAATCACTTTCATTATTTGTATTTGGATGCCTATCCTTATAGCTGCAATCATGAGGAAAAGACAGCAATATTCAAGTAAAAATTTTGACTTGCTTTTCTAAAGTCGGGCGAGCACGATACGATTACACAGCCAATTTGTCAATTTGCCAATGTCCCAGACATGTTTTCAAGATCGTCGCAAGCATTTGGACGTTGTTCGTTCACATAGTGTGAGAGGGTCTGTACACTTCCATTCTCCCGATCTTGACTGGGACGTGCCGAATATTTTCAAAAGTTTGATATTTTCATGTAACTCTTGTAGCATGACAGCTACAGTACAATGAGGTGATTTGTCATCTGTGATCTGGTGCAAAAAGAAGCGATGCAAACAAAACATTAATGGCAGATTTGATTTATCATAAATCCACAGCCATACATCACGATAAAGTAATGCACTATATGCGGCTGATATAGCTGTAACGTTAGAAAGCTAAAATAAAAATAGCTACAATATGAAGAATATATTTCCCCAATTATCAGTATTTTCATTCTCACCTCCAACTCTCCTCTTCGGCAACCATTGTGCACAAATCCTCCTTATCTTTTTCGATGTACGATCTCATGTCATTGCCTAGTCTTATAGTGTGTGCACAGTTAAGACAGAAAGACAAGCGTCATGGTCGGTAAATGTGAAATGTTAAAACTTAAAAGGATGCAGGATTTACTATGCAGGATTTTTAAGCCTGTGTTTACAATCAAATAAATCTTCTCCTTCATCTTCAACCCTGCCAGTGTATCCAAACGAGTCACAGACACACAATTAGCATCGTTATTTAATATTTTCAGGGTGAAAATCCCGCATAGCATTCGTTAAAACATTGTGTTGTGTATGTCTGGCCATAATTGACTTCAGATGGGTGAGTGCAGGGTTCTCATCAGCCAGTGTTGTGGTGTCACACACAGCACACAGGCAGTCGCAGTGGATACCTGTTGGTTTATAGCCTGTGCTCTGCTCTGCTCATCTCTACTAGTCGTAAGTAGTATCTATCCTATACTTTCTGTCAAAATGATTGATTTATGACCCCCCTGTCAGTTTGATTGACAGGTCAGTTTGAGTGACAGGACAGTTTTTGACCGCCATATGTTTGATTGACAGGTCATTTTGAGTGGCAGGTCTGTTTGTCAGGGAGAGATTTCTGACACCTCCCCAGACAGTGTTTAAAAGGAGACATCTGTTTGTCAGTGAGAGATTTATGACACCTCCCCCCAGTCATTGTTTCAAGGGGAGATAGGAGTATTTCATGAGCCAAGGGCTGGCTAACTGGTAGAGCGTGGCCCCAGGTTCGAAATAGGGACGCCCAGATCTGTGATACTAAAATAGCAACATCAGAGGCAACAAAGAGTGTGAAGAGGGTACCTCTTACACCCATTTCCAATACTATTGTGGATGACGAAATAACTTTTGCGCCAAAAAAGAGAAAATCTGAGAGTTTGATCCAATTTCTTCAAAATGTTAAGGATGCTGAGGAATACAAATGGATGTTGTCTGATGGACGTGTTGGTGGATATGTTTTTGACAAAGTTACACGATCTGTGAAACTATACGCCATTGAATCTGGCTGGGAAACATTTGAAGATGACATGTTTCACATTTTATTCCCTGCTAAAGACTGGAGTTTGTTTAGAAACAAAGTTTGTAGAGACCTTGAAGTCCCTGGTTTGGACCGTGTCTACAGTGCCGTGTGGAATAGCGCAACACCGCAAAAAGGCTACTACATATTTGCTAATCGTCTTGAAAAGGATCCTGATTATTACGTTTATATGTGCAGCGGTGAATACACATTCGTAAGGCGGCATAAAGAAAATTATGTCGAGAAGATCATACACGACCTGAAAGTTATGTTTCTTTGGAAAGACATGCCTGTTCTACATGAAGTTTTCAAGAAGATAGACAGGTTGTTCAAATGGTGTGACGTTTTCGATAGATGCCAAGACATCAAAGTAAAACTTTTTCACACGTGTCAGTCTGACCTCGAGTGTGACTGCGGGATGGCCCATTTGCAATCACTGCCCATTCTCTACGAGCATTAAAAAGGCCGACACCTCCAAGACAGTTCATCTCAAAGACTTGTTGACACGCTGACTAAACATGGTTGCTGGTAAATGAAGCTGCAATGCCTGAAGACGGATGGCTTGACGATTGGTGCGAAAATCTGGGGAAAATGAATTTGACATACACGCAGAGGTCTGAGTCTACTGAATCGCTAACAACATTGCCTTCAGTAGGTTACAATAGTGACACCTCTACAACCCCTGGAGAAGACGTGGTTGGATGTATAGCTCCGCTGGGCTTCAGACTCATAAAGGCAGCTGTTGGTGTCATACTAGAACACATCATTGGTGTAATGTTGCGGGAATGTTGTTTCGGCTGTGAAGTGGATCACCCGAGCCAGTTACAGAATTCATGTCTCTTTGAACCTAACGCATACTAAGGCTGTCAAAAGTGCCATGAAATTGAGTTTGAATATTAGCTTTTGTAATTAGTTAGAGTTCGAATATATTCAAATATCATTTGCCTATAATTCACACAAATAAGCCGCTTATTGTCGGCACGTGACACTCCCTCTAAACTGGCCTACGTGTTATTTTCCACGAGCGGGCAGTAGAATAGAGGACATCGGTGAACTTTATTACTAGGTTACTATATCTGGGGCCTCATTTACAAAACGTATTTTAGATCAACTGTTTAGCGCGTGCGTAGAAAATCATGTGAAAGTAGTGATTTAAAAAATGTCAACATTTTCAACTCGATTTGACCGTGGAAACGGTCGTCGCTCTACTTCAGGTCTTCACTTGACTTATGCACGTAAGTTCATTTTATAAATGAGCCCCCTGCAGTTTCTACAGCCTAATGCACAAATGAATAAAGCACTTTCACGTGGATGTGATTTGCCACACATCGGCATTTATTAATCATTGGGAAATTATTGTTTATAGGAAATCCCTGTTTATTAACACAAAAACTATTCAAACGGCTAATACCTGTAGCCTAAAACAACATAAATTACTTACTCTGTTTAGTTTGTTTAACTTCTTTCATCATCCAATTTTATCAAAATCTTCAGAAAAGAAAGGAAACATAGCCTGCCATGGGAACATTATTTAGCCTAAATTGTTAGCTGACCAGATCTGTTGAACGAAGTGAAAAAAGAGACTGGCTCGCGAGGCTAGCTGACCAGTAACGTTAGGTGTCAATAGAGCTGAAAGTATCACCGGAGGTTATTGGCAAGGAAAACCATACGATCCACTTGCCCTGGGTCCAGGGCAGAACGTTTTTTGTTGACAGAGGAAGTAACATTAACACAGGAAATGAACTTTGCGTGCATGAACATGATTCACCGCATGAAATTAAAGTCTGCATGTTAATTACAATACGCGGGATCCAAAACTAATATTCAAATGCTCAAATTCAGGTTCGAACTTTTAAAAAAGAAAGATTTTCGAATAGTTTTCGAACTTCAAATATTTTTTGACAGCCCTAACGCATACTTTTTTCAAACGAACATTTAGGAAATAAAACAGACTTTTCAAGCCGGAATTACTAGAGGCCTTGACACAACTTCTGGGCACATACGGACTACATCCACACACGCAAAAAATCTGCGGTTTTGTGGAAGCTATTGTCTACGAGCTGGAAGAAGAACCATACATTTGTGAGAAACTGAAGGAAATAACTTGTTGATCCACAGGGCGCACAAGCTGTTTTTGACGCACTGGACTGTTGGCGGGGAAAAAGTGACTGAGTTGTGTCAATATGGGGAATGTCTGCGCCTGTACCAGTTTGTCAAAAGATCTTGTTAAACAACATACGAAATTTGAATTAACAGCATTGTTATATAGAATTATAGCTGATGAGGTTGACAATTTTAACACTAAGAATGTGGTGGATGTTCGGCGATTGAACAATCTTAAAATCAAATGATGTTAGCCAGGAAATTGTCTAAAGAGTGGGGTGATCTTTTGCGCATGTGTGCAAATGCTGTCAAACCATGTCATGTGACTGTGAGCGATCTTTTAGACTCCATGGAGTCGTGTCGAAGGGGTTTTGGCATAGGACACATCACTAGTCTTTGTACATACATAACGGATGTCTGTGTAACGAAGCTGTCTAAAAAAGAGTCAGTAAAGTAGTAGAAATACTTGTCGATTTCCTGCTTGAGAGAAATGTTGACGTATGTGTTAGATTTTTAGACTACCTTGACACAATGTGAGTTTATAATCTTGTTGAAAATAAAAGATATTTGGTGAGCTGGTATCATGACAGATCTTCTGAAATCTGTTTACTTCACACCCTCTAACGAGGGTTCTTTTGGTGGTAAAAAGCATCTAAAAGAGGCCGTGTTCAAAGACACAGGGGTGCGCTTGTCTGACAAACAAGTTTCTGAATGGTTAGCCGGAGAGGATACCTATACACTTCACAAGCCGGCACGCATTAACTATAAGAGAAACAGAGTGATCGTGCATGGTATCGACATTCAATTTCAAGCTGACCTGGTTGATATGATTATGTACACAAAGGAAAATGACAACTTCAAATATATGTCGAATTGTATAGATGCATTTAGCAAATATGCATGGACACGTGTTTTACAAAACAGGAGCAGAAGTAGCAAAAGAATTCGAATCCATACTGGAGGAAGGAAGAATACCTCAAACTGCAGACTGACCGTGGAAAGGAGTTTTTTAACAAATATTTTCAGAATGTAACTGTCAAATACAATTTTCACCATTTTGCCACAGGCAGCGAGCTAAAAGCTAGCGCTGTTGAACGCTTCAATAGGACTATTAAGGGTAGAACGTGGCAGTATCTAACAGCAGTCAAGTCCAAACGATATATTTATGTCTTGCAAGATTTACCTCCTACAACAGTTATCATCGGAGTATCAAAATGAGACCCGCGGACGTATTCCGAGAAAACGAAAATAATGTATTTAAAACCTTGTACAGGCTGAAGGATGGAAAAGATAAAAATGTTGTGTTTAAATATAATACAGGTGATGCTGTGCGAATTTCCAAAGTAAGGGGTCCCTTTACAAAGGGATACGAGCAAAATTACACGCACAAGTTTTTCACCATATCAGAACGCTTTCCACAGGCACAGCCAGTCTACAAGTTGAAAGATTATGATGGGGAAATAATAGACGGATGTTTTTATGAGGAAGAGTTGCAAAAAATCAAAGTAGATAGGGATAAAGGTTGAGAAGATTTTACAAAGAAAAAAATGGGGGAAAATATTATGGTTTTGGTAAAATGGCTTGGCTAGCCTTTAAAATTCAACAGTTGGCTTTGTGAAGAAGTGGTTAACATTTAGAACCTTTTTAATTTGTGTTTCGGGGTGAAAAACACCATGGGTGATGACAGATTTTACATAACGTTGCCTTGTAATTCGTCTCGTTCAGTGTATCCTGACAATGAGATATCCAAGTACAGAACAAAACTATCCAGACCATTAATACTAAAAGGCGATTGGCAAGTCGGGTTAGTCGAATTCCAGTATCCAAGAACGTGGGAGAATTTTCGCGATGTAGATGGATCTTTTATCCTCGTTGATAAAAAATCTAAAGAGTCGACCAGATGCAAGCTGAGCGCAGGGTTTTACTCAAGCGTTGCATCGATAGTTGATGAGATTAATCAACACATAGTTCCACAGTTTGGTTATGACTCTGTAAAAAACAAAATATACATACAGATAAGGCGTGACATCGTTCTGAAGTGGTTGCGAAGCTTCATTTTAGGCCTGCGAGACAAAAGCTCAGATTTTAAAAACGATGAAACCGTTTAACTCGTACGCTCGGGATCCGCAACGTTACGTGACTTATTATCAAAACCAGGCCGGTGGGGTGTTGCCCGGATATGCAGGCAGCACTGTAATGTATGGTTCAGGGCTCGGTGGAATTTTTCGCTGACTTTTTCAAATGGCTGTGCCGCTATTGAAAAAAGGGTTCAACATTGCAAAACCCCATCTCAAGACCCCTGCTAAAAACATTGTTAGCGAAGTGGTCAGTAACGTCATGACAACTGCAACCGGTAACAAGAACCAAGGCGGTTCAGGCCTGCTTGTGATGTCACGCAGATCTGTAAAAAGACCCCCGGGGGCGAGGCGCGAACCACGTGCAAAGAAAAACAAAGCAGTTCTTAAGAATGTGCCAGTATCAAAAAAGAAACCGAGAGGTAAACATCATAGTCGTGCATCGGGTGGAAAAGGTTTTAAAACCATATTCTAACCATGTCCCTGATACATGATATGTCAGACGAGTGTGTTAAGTCAGAGTTGGACTTGTTCACAATTCCATTGACACAAACGACGATAGAAAAAAACACATATGTAGAAGTACCACTTATATCAGCAATATCTGACACAGCGCCGTTGGAGAACGGTGAAGACTATATTGATCTAAACAATACGCTGTTGTACATACGACTCAAAATCACAAGACGTGATGGGACAGCCATCGCCGACGGTGCGCGCCTGTCGGGTTGATAAACTATCCTGGGGCTAATATTTTTTCCCAGGTTGATGTTTCGTTGGGCGACAGACTGGTCTCACAGAGCTTGAACACTTACCCACAGCGTAGTATCATTGAATGTTTAATGAACTATGATCAGAGGTGGGTAGTAACGCGTTATATTTACTCCATTACATTTACTTAAGTAACTTTTTGAATAAATTGTATTTGTAAGAGTAGTTTTAATGCAACATACTTTTCACTTTTACTCGAGTATATTTGCGAAGAAAAAATGTTACTTTTACTCCGTTATATTCGGCTACATTCCACTCGTTACTTTTATTTTTTACCCATTTTTTATTCAATGCACGTTATGTTTGTTTCATTCTCTCAGAGAGACTTCTGCCAAAGAGGCTGACTGGTCTTTGCTTTGGCTCTGTCACAGCCCCAAATGACTCCGTTTCACCAATCAAACATAGCCAGTCACAGCACACAGAAGGATGAGCGGGCAACAACAATGGCTGAAACAACGGCGGGTGATTCGTAGGAGGCAGAACACCCCTGGCCTCACGTTCAAACTATGTTTTACTTACAGACTACCAAAAACAGTAGTTACATTATGCACTGCCTTCTTTGTCTGCCTAGAAATGTGGACATTTCAGCCTACAAGAACTCAACTTCGAACTTGAGAAAATATGTGGCGGTAAGTTGTAGGTTAGTTAGCTAACTATTTGACTGAGTGGTCATATATTGTCTTGGACAATCCGTTTGGAAAATATACGCGCATTCGTGACGCCTGGGTATCTTCCAAAATAGCTGTGCCTAATACCACACGCCTTGTTTACGGCGTTGTCGCCCTTTTTAGTACAGTCTGGCTTGATTGACAATTAATTTATTCAGTAGGTGAGAGTATAAGCTTTCTAACGATGTATAACATGTCTAATTTTGCTTTTGGAATAGCGTTTTTTAGGTCAGCGTGACCGAAATTTTTCTTATCATCGAATTCACTTATGCATTCACTCACGAAACGTGGCCAACTATTATTCGTAATTTCTTGGGAAATACTATTATTATTGAGGACTTCTGGGCATAGCTAAGCCGCATGTTTGCTGATAGACCTAGCTGACATCGTTTTCTGGAGCAAAACAGAAGCGGATTGAACTGTATTGTTGATTTACTGTCTCTGTCTCCATCTACTGAACACAGATAAGATTTCATCATTGCTATGTAAGTAGGCTATTACTGTTCAAAATACTTTGGTTATATACGTTATTTTTGAATTTGAGTGTGTTTAAATAGGTAACTGGTAGTAATGTGGATATTTCACACTGTAATGTAAGCGTTAGTTAGTAGTGTAATAGTTTTTGTGAAGCACGCAACAGTCATGACGTGAGCGCTGGAACATTGCATAGCATAGCATACATAGGCTGTGTCCCAAACCGGACTACGCACTCCGAACTATGGAAGTGCAGTAGCACGGAGAAACAGTTAAATGAGTGGGATGCACTTTGTGACGACATCTGACCCATAACCTTTAACCTTTGCCGTAACTATCGGCAAAATTCCGGTAATAAACCTGAGGGGAATAACGTGAGAGTGAGAGGACATATTATCGACCATCTGAAATGCTACCGCATTTATTTCATATTTAATCAAGCGGACTGGACTCTGTTACCTATTTAAATGCAAGTCTTGTAAAAATTACACATAACTGTCTAAATGGGGAAAAATCCAACTTAATACATATAGCCTACATTTTAGTTATATTGATATACTAATTAATTCCATAATCGCGAACATTAAGTAGTGCAAATGTCGCTTCTTCTTAATGGCTATTTTGCTTCCTGCTACTTGGGTTACAACTGTGAATATGTAATGGATCGCTAGAAATGCTAGTAGGGACCAGACCTTTTCATATTAACCTGAAATACACAAGACGGGTCACTTCTACAATATGATCTCAAGTAAAGACAAGTTCCATTAATCTCTATGCAGTGGCAGATACACGTCCCCGTAGCAACTATAGCTAGCACTGGGCGACCTCTGACATATTTCCCGGCACAGAAAAAAATTGCGAAAGTACTGAAAAAATTACCTCCAGAGGATAACAAGGACGTTTTTTTCTACATAACTACGTACAGGTTGTTACTTATATTTCGCCTATTTTATATAGACTACAGTTGAAAATCTGATGTTTTTCTGTCTACCGAACGAACCCGGTCGATAGATGCTCACACTAAAGTAGTAGTAGGCTACTGAAATATTATGATCTAGACTAACCAGTAGGCTAATATCAGCAACTTTTTGCAAGCTAGCCACTTCAATTGAATTCTCCTTTTTGCTGTCAGAAGAGCAGTGGAAGGCAACGATAGGTTGGAAAATATTAATTGCAGTTTGGATAGCTTTCAGTGTACTGTCAACCCCATAATAAAGTTGCCATTTCATTGTAAACAGTCGTGTCTGTTTTTTCATTATTTTCGCGCTGTATACTTTCGCGCTGGGTAGGAGACCTGGGGCAATTGTAACAATTTTTGGTTTTGATGTCATTACTCAAAAACCTCTTGACCTATTTGGATAAAATTTTTATGTAGGTAACTTGTATCTGTGTTCTACTTGTTAACAGTCATCAAATGTTTTTACAGGCAATGTTAGAGTCACAATATTGATTGAAAGACTAGAAGTCAAATGTTACATCTGCCCCCACGTGCGGGGGCGATTGTAACAGCATATGGGGGCAATTGTAACAACACACATAATACCTTCATATAAATACCAAGGACCACAATAAACTCCCAAGAATATTGATATAGTTAAAACAATTTAATATTCATTGAACAATTAATTCCAGTTTAATTAAAACAGTATAATCATATAATTATACAAATATAAAACCTATAACCAACAGTTATAAAAAAAACAACTGGAAAACAGACAACTGACAAAATGGGAACACAATCACATGGGAGTTAAAACAAATGGAGGAACTCTTATTCTTTTCTGAAGTGAGGTTGGCAGGACACGTCTCAGTTGCTTTCACAGTTGTGGCACAAATAGTATTTGCTCCCATCTGTGCATTCTTCATGGGCCCAGGAGTGGCACGATACACAGGAAATCCAAACCTCCCTTGATCTGGAGTAGCTCTCCAGGCAGACAATACAGAATGACTCCTCTACACTTTCCTCATCATCTTCTCTTCTATTATTCACTTTCTTCTTCTTTGGTTTGGGTTTGGATTCAGTGAAATTCATCTTTCTCTTGCACTTTGATCCAATGGCTCTGTCCCTCTCCAGCTGCAGAGAGTTTCGGACAGGTGTATCGGTTAGGACTGCTGTGGTTCTTCTCCTTTTCTTGACGCTCACTTTGCGTGCGGTCTTTTGGATGAGGTCTGATTGAGACAGGTGAGAAGACAACCTCAGATGATTGCCCTGGTGCTGAAGTGGAAGGAGCACAAAGGGCCTGAGATGAAGAGGTACGATCTATAGGCAGAAGCAGAGGAGCCTGAGATGGAGGAGCCTGGGGCAGAGGAACGTGAGATGGAGGTGCCTGGAGCAGAGGATCCTGGGGCAGAGGAGCCTGAGTGGGAGGAGCCTGGGGCAGAGGTGCAGACTCTGAGGCAGAGATTGAGGGCTGTGGTGGGCATGGACAGTCAGTGACATGTGAGGGGGCATATTCCTGGTTGGAGAAAATATCCCTGTTTAAAGGCCAGATTCCTGAGCACCTGAAGCCTGCCTGGGCATTTGTGGTGGTGGCAGCCAGTGGCAAGGCATCCTTCACTATTCCAGGGAGGTCATAGATGCTCATGGTGTGCCCAGGGTGTATCTTCATCCGTTTGTCCTGGAAATGGTTGACATATTTCTTCAGTGGGCCATAAACACTGCGGTCCAGAGGCTGAAGCTTATGTGAACAATGAGGGGGGAAAGATAAGAGCACAATGCCATGTGTCTTACAAAAATCAATCCCCTCCACTGACAGATGGGAGGCATGGTTGTCCAGAATCAGCAAGACTTTAGCTTGAGGGCTGGATCTTGTTTGAACTTGAAAGTGGCGCAGGAAGACAAGGAAATCTTCTTCTTGCATCCAGCGGGATCCATTCGCTGTCCCAATAGATCCAGGTGGTCCATCTCTGATAAAATGAAGATGGAAGTTCTTCCTTGGGAAGATAAAGTGGGGAGGAATAGTGTTACCCAAGGCATTGATGGCTACCATCGTGGTCACCAGAGAACCACGCTCCCCAGAGGTCATAGCTCCAACCTGTTTGGCACCCCGTCTTGCCAGTACCCTTCCGGGGTTCTGGACTGTAGTTATACCAGTTTCATCTGCATTCCATATGTCTTTTGCAGTGAAACCGTATCTCTCCACAACCTCTTCCAGATTACCGAAGAACCTTCCCACATTGGTTTTGTTAAAGCTTGTGGCTCTGGCAAGGCTTGTAGCCTGGGGACTGCGGATTGAAAGTGTAGGGTGCCTCTGAAGAAAGCCAGTGAGCCAATCTGGCCCTGCCATCTCATTGGCACTCCATGAAGCTGGGAACTTAAGATGATATGCCACAGCCAGTTGGTAGGCAAGCTTGCGGGTCTGGGGGGGGGGAGATTGTATGTTAAGCACGGTTTTTAGTTTATGAAAAAAGGCTACTAAATGAATTTACTGTTACATTAACTATATGAATGCAATGTTATATGAATTATATTAAAACAAACACACACAACCGTGTGCACGCACACGCGCGCACACACACACACACAGCAAAATAATAAATAGCTTATAAAATGCATTGTGTGGCCTCCGGCTCTGTGTAGACCTATTCTACTTTACCTCTTTAGGAGACAACCCATAATACAGGTCTGATGCCTCCTTCAGGTACTCCACCAACTTGATCTCCTGATCCACTGAGAAAACCCTACTAGCTGGGTTGTAGCCTGCAGTTGGGGCTGTTCCCTGTCTTTCTCCTGCCTGAAACTTCTCCTTCTTTTTTACGAAGCGGTACAAGGTCACATGACAAATGTCATAGGACTTTGCCACAGCTCTCACTGAGTTGCCCCTGGACACATCATTGGAGGCAACCTCCAATATAGACAGTGGCACTCCCCTTGCTGTTTTCCTTGGTCTGAACCTAGGCATGCTGTGAACAGAGAGTGTATAGGCCCTACTCTGTAAAATGTGTAAAGATTTAATTGTTCCAACCAGGTTTTGAATCTGAGTTTCAATACTACTATTACAAACCAAAAATAATAGTTGAAAAATGTTAATTTTCAGCCAATATGGCAGTATTTAAAGTTGAGACAACTTTTGATTCACAGACATTGAAGATTTTGAAAGCATAAGAAATTGGCTCTTGGTGGGAATTGAACCTGGATCACCAGATTGAGAGGCAAGAACTCTAACCTCTGGACTATGTCACTAAGCATATTAATAACACAGTATACATAATATAGTAGGTTATAGGTCATTCATATACATATTTAAACTGAACACAAAACACTTTTCTGATGTTATTAGAAAAAAACAATCGGCTAATTTGATGTCATTATTAAGCTAGACATCATTTTGATGGTGTCACGGGCAGTTGTAACTTGCCCCCAACCGTACCACCCATGACACAAGCTACCCTGCTAGCTACGAACAACGAAGCTAGCTAACATTTACATTTATATCAAATTTAACATTTATATCAAATTTTAGCCAACAGAATGGTCATCAAAACTAGACAGATTTAAATTCATAGACATTAAAGTTTTAGACAGTATGAGGAAAATACTGTAGATGAAAATAATTACTTTCATACCTCAAAAAAAGTCTTGGCAGAAAAACCTTAACAAGTATGAGATGTCAGTTTGTCGGTTGGCAGGCAGAGAGGGATCAACACAGAGCATGTGCAGAGTTTCATGGTTCTGCCTTGTTTCTGATTGTGCAATTTGAGATGTTACAAATGCCCCTTGTTTAAAATGTGTAAAAAATGAATGGCTCTAGGGCCGTCTGGGTAGTGTAGAGGTATAAGCGCTCACCTACCACCACCTGGGTTCAATCCCCAGCAGTGGTACCTCTGGCTTGGTCAGACGTTCCTACAAACACAATTGGCAGTGTTTGCAGGTGGGAAGCCAGTAAGGGTATGAGTCCTGATTGTTGCATTAGTAACTCCTACTGGTTGGTTGGGATGAGTTTCTATACTGCTTTTACAAAATAATAGTTGAAAAATGTTAATTTTCAGCAGTATGGCAGTATTTAAAGTTAGGATGACTTCTGATTCATAGACATTGAAGATTTTGACGGCATAAGAAATTGGTTTTTGGCAGGAATTGAACCTGGGTCCCCAGATTGCGAGGCAAAAGACTTAACCACTGGACTATGCCACAACATATATAATAAATAGAGTATACATAGACATTTAAACTGAACACAAAACACTTTTTTTAAATTATTAGAAAACAAAACTATTATTTTGATGTCGTTACTAAGCCGGACACCATTTTGATGGTGTCGGGGGCAATAGTAACACAGCGTTACGATTGCCCCCAACTATGCCACCCATGACACAAGCTACCCTACTGGCTAGAAACAACGAAGCTAACATTTGACAAAGATATCAAATGTTAGACAACAGAATGGTCATCAAAACTAGACAGATTTAAATTTATAGACATTAAAGGTTAAAACAGTATGAGGAAAATACTGTAGATGAAAAAAATTACTTTCATACCTCAAAAATGAGTCTTGGCAGAAAAACTTTTAGTATGAGACATCAGTTTGTCCTTTGGCAGGCAGAGAGGGATCATCACAGACCATGTGCATAATGAGTTTCATGGTTCTGTCGCGTTTCTGATTGGTGCAATTTGAGATGTTACAATTGCCCCTTGTTACAATTGCCCCCGGTCTCCCCAGTTAGGCAACATTTATGGAGCCGGTCATGTTTGTGGTGGCTACTCCATAGGCAAGGGGTGTATTTCAAATTAAATGAAAAGATGGGCAGTGGCGAGGAAAAAACGGCAGTTTATAATTCAAAACGGGACCCGACGATTAGCACCGATGTATTCAATATAGCTCGTTACACTCGTTAAAAGTACATATAAGTGCATCATAAGGTACAATAATGGTGCGACAAAGCATTATGTTTTCCACATATAAAGTTTCTGTTTGAATTTGAGCAGGCTCCTCTTTGTTGTGATGATGAGTCTATTTTAATGGATAAATCCCCTGTAGCCTCATTGATATTTTTTCTGTCAACGGAGGGTTCACCCCAACAAACTGATGAGGTATACAGACTTAATAGAGTACAACAGAAAGCGAAAATCCTCCTCTTCTGACGAACCTCCTGTGTATTGTTTTATTTAAAGGGATATGATTTAGGCCATATTTGAATTTGCACATGGCTATTTTATATTTTGTTTATTTCTATTGGACAAGCATTTACAATTTTATATTTTGGACATATGGATTTTTACGTTCATCTTGCTCTGCTTATTTCAACATTAAATCAGATTATATGAAGTAACTCAGTACTTGAGTAGTCTTTTCACAAGATACTTTCTTACTCTTACTCAAGTAATTATTTGGATGACTACTTTTACTTCTACTTGAGTCATTATTATTTTAAAGTAACAATACTTTTACTTGAGTACAGTTTTTGGCTACTCTACCCACCTCTGACTATGATAGACACACCCTGGAATCACTTTTCTCTGCTGGGCTTTTTTACAAGGATACAGCCAGACATATGGATGCAGCAGACCCCGCTGGCAATAATTATGGTCTGACAAAGAGAGCAACTTTTACAAATGCCAGTAGGGTGGTGGAATTGTTGACACCAATCCACAGCGATATATTTTTTCAAGAAAAATTGATGTTAAATGGTGATATTAAAATATTAGAATGACCCTGTCACGTAACGGGTAGGGGGGACCCAAACGCAGAGGGAAAAAAAAAACACAAACTCAAAAAGGGAAAATTAAAAAAGACTTTACTTACAGGACAGGCAAACAAGCAGGGAACAGAAAAGGTCACGATGGGCAAAAACACAAACTCAAAAAATATCTAATAAAACAGAAAACACAGGAACTCAAAAACACAGGCAGGGCAGAACACAGGCAGGCAGAGTACAAGGGCAAACAAACACAAACAGGTCAAAAACGCAGGCAGGTACAAACGGTCTGAAACATACATCGGAAACAAACACAAGGAACCAGCACCCGAGTCAAGGGAACAAAGAACTTAAATAGACAGGAGGTAACAAGACACAGGTGAACTCAAAAAACAATCAAACCAGAAGGAGGGGATAACAAGACACAGGTGGGAACAATGATAGAATAACGAGACAAACAATAATACAATTAACAGGGGGGAGCAGGACACAAAACAGAAGTGCCGCCATCTGGCGGCCCAACAAGGGAAACACAGACAGGAAAACAGGACCATGACAGTCCCGATCAAAGGATGAATTTTGCCTAATGCGCAGTGACGCCGTGGCATACAAAATAAGCATTCTTACAGCATCCTTATTTGTTGAAAAAGTTTCTGTATCCCCTGCTGTAAGACTAGGTCACGCTCAGACATTACTCTCAGCTACTGCAAAATATCCAATTGATAGAGTGTATCTAAAAAAAATCTTCCATACCTGCTGGGACACGTGTCTCCAATCAGGAGAATTTGTTTTTAGGAACACTACCAAAATCTATTGTGATAGGTATGGTCGACAATGATGCATTTATGGGCGCTTACGATAAGAACCCTTTTGCATTCAAACACTATGATCTAGAATTCTTAGCAGCCTACGTGAATGGACAACAATATCCAGCTAAACCCCTGCAGCCCCAATATCTGACGGGCTCAGCCGTACGTGAGTTTTACCAGTTAGCACTCGCCTCAGGAAGACATCTTAAAAATAGAGCCGTAGCTATTGACCGAGAAGACTTTTTGAACGGCTACACACACTATGCATTTAACCTCACACCCAACGAAGAATGTGGTCAACATTTATCTCTAATTAAGGCTGTAAATCTACGGTTGGAAACTCGCTTCAGACAGCCACTGCCACATACTATCAATCTGATAGTTTACGCTGTATTTGATAGCATAATTGAAGTATAAAACCGTAGACAGGTCCTGGTGGATTACTACTGAGACAATGAATACTGTTCAACTAACAGCCATTATGGACAAAATTTCTGCAAATATTCATTTTCTTAGTGTGTTAGCGAGTGAACAGTTACCTGAAAGACCTGTGCAGAAACTACCTTCATCGGTAATAATTAATACACACAGCTCGGATCTCCCTGGGGAACACTGGCTAGCCGTCTACATAACTGAGGATCGTATCGGGTGTTTTTTTGATAGTTTTGGAAACAAGCCAAACCACAGACTGTTTCCACCATCCATCTATACGTATTTAAGAACTTCATGTTCAAGACTACAATTCTCAAACAAACAGGTTCAAGACCTTATGTCGATCACTTGTGGTGAACACTGCATTTTTTTCCTCCATCACATGTCAAGAGGATTAAACTATGAAGATGCAATGTCTAAATATTCTGATAATTTGGTTGAAAATGATAACATTGTCTCGCAATTTGTGAAAACATTACAACCCTGTGTGTGTATTTCTAATATGTTTAACTGTGTTCAACATGTACAGATGGGAAAAATGTTCATTAACTTTAATGTACTGTGAGGATGATGGAGAATGAACAAGACAAACGAAATTATAAAAGTCAAAGTTTCATCTATTAACAATGTTGAAATATACAAAACACATTTCATAGTGAGAATAAAAACACATTTCATAGAAAGAATAAAAACACATTTCATAGAAAGAAAATGAAAACACATTTCACAGTAAAAAATAAATAATAAAAACAAAAGACAGAAAATGCTACACATTTCGTAACAGTACATTTCAAAAGGTCAGCCACTTTCAAATTATGTCAAAATTATTGAAGTGCAGTATTTACTTCATTCTTCAGTAACAGGTCATCACCTTAACAACAAAGACCAGTCATTTAGAATAGCGTGAATTGCTGTTCAGAGCTAGCAAATAGTACTGGTTAGTGACATGACATTTCCATATTTCCATGTGTGGACATTGCTGTGAAAATAGTGTTGTGTTGTGTTAGTAGATTGACACAGCAGAGTGTTGGTTCTTTGTGAAAATTAAGTTCCACCTTGCATCTCCATGGCCAATCAGAATCGCCATAGTTATATGTGATCTGTTCCCGAGGACTGATGTCCTTTAATGCAAATAAACAAAGATAGGGCTTTCCATCCACTTTCATTGTTTTCATTTTGCTGTTTGGGTTCACATGATCATCATTGACAAGTCTCCCTAGGGAGCCATCCTCTTTGGCAGCATCAACGTGATTCTGATTACAAACTGAAGCACACTAGCAGTGAGTGCAAGTTTCAGGGACATTTATCTAGCAATAAAAAAAATCCAGTTTCTGGTTGGATTACTTGTCTGTTTCCATACAACTCACTACTACTACTACTACCAATACTTATACTAACATTGAGTAAGAAATTGCAGAGTTTGTGTCTCTGGGTGAATTTAGAAAAGACACTGTAAACTAATTACATATACTGTTTATACCATAACTGTTTTCCATTAAAACTAAATTCAAACATGAAACCCTTAAGTGCATCATGGTACACTCTTGCCTGTTTTCATGTTCATGTTTAGTTAGGACTTCCCCTCTATATTCAACAAGGAAGTCTCCTTTTTAAAAGCGGCGGCAGCTGAACACTCCTTGACCTAACAAAGAACAGAGGATGAGTCAGGAAAAGTGATGAAGTTAAAACAATAATTAAAAATAGGCCTGTGCTCTCGTAGCGGTTGCACCGTTGCTTTGACCAAGCCGTAATAGTTTTCGAGAGGTTCAAAGTCCTTGAAAATTATCTGAGGGTGTCCTATGGGATAGCTTTTCCTAGCCTGACAGTATGGGTATAAAAAATTGTGAAATCCAAATACCTGATTTTCTCCCCCTCTTTAGCTTTGTAGTACAGCATGTAAGCAATTGTCCTACCGCCAAATAGGCTGTCTCTAGGTTTCAATCGTGCCGGGTGTGTGTATGTATCCATAAATTCAACAACACTCGGATTGTTTTGTTTAGCACGCTTCCACGCGCATTCCCACATAAATTCAACCTTCAACCCATACGTCTTTGTAAGAGTTTCCAGTTTGTCATTAAAACGCATTCTTAAAACCCCATATAACGGCACACGTGACCATGATGCATACAACCATTAAATTCAAGAGCTATTCTCTCGCCGTCTTTTTCGCAATAGCCGTCAACATAATATTTACCCACCATCAACTCACCGTGGGTCAGAGCATGGTGCATATCTACATTTCTGCTTTCCTTGACAAATTCTAACCATTCAATGGAAATGTTCGACTATGCTTTGTGTTGGTTAACGTAAGCGTTGTTATGTGTCAGGTCCATTGTGTCTTTGGGGAGAAAACGTGTCTTGTAGACAGCCATACAGCAGGACGCCAGCGTGGTGTGGTTAAACGGGTCAAGACCTGTACATTCTATAAATTTGTCGCGGTATTTTAAGCAAGCCTCTCTTAGCAGGACATCGTTTCTACCATAGGTGTACAGTTCTTTCTGGAAGTCAAAAACACCGTCAGCGACTTCGTTGTACCACTTGTCAAATTCGGCCTTGTCCTTATCCGACATGATCTCATAACCATAGTAATGTTTATCGGGGTAAGGACCGCGGTAGCTGTCATTTTCCTGCTTGTTAAATTTGTGCGGGAAATGCCCTTTCTCCACAGTGCTCAGATTTAACGCAGCGGATGTTTTAGCAAGACGCATAGGGATGAATGAGTAGCTATCTATGTACCGCTACTTAAAACACTCGTCGTACATGGAAATCAGCTTACACCCCATCATGGTGATTTTAGGTGTAATGCCCACTTTGTAAAAATGTTCCAGGAGAATAAAATTGTCAAACCCGTGGCATTGTGCGCTAGCCATGTATAACCTCTATACTTGGGGCATCTAAACTTGCTCTAAAGTTTTTCAATACAGTCACCCCCTTCAGTCGTACACTCTTCGCCGTTAAATGTGATGGCACAGACAAAGTTGGCGCTGTGTTTGCCATTCTCAAACCGGGTCTCAAAATCAAAGAAAATATAATTGGTGTCTGTTTTTTTTTAAGCGGTAGGTTGTATGTAACAATTATGTTCTGCATCTGGTGACAAATCTTCGCTGCAATGAATACAACGCCCCATAACAAATTTGTGCGCTTTTGGGTTTTTTCACACTAACATGGTAGCGTCTGTTACATTTCTTATAATACTTTGTAACATCGCATGGTGCCACTAACGCTCCTGACTCACCCGTGGAAACAGACTGTTTGTGTTTATCAAAACAAAAGCCTGATTTGCAATACCTTGAACAATCATTGCAATATTTTGGCTTTATAGGTTTCTTGTAACATTCAGAGTCATTGCACACATCACAACTGAACTTACAGCTGTGGTCTCGACGATTACTAAATCCTGTATAGCAAAACTGACAAACATATGGCTCGCCTAGGAATGCCTTAAGATTCCGTATCATATAATAATGACCGTCGTGAAGATACACCGTCCTACTGTGTGGTGTGTCGCTTGTATGATATTTCTGCAACATGTTTGAACCCGATCAATAGAATACAACTATTTTAATCCCTAGTGCACCCTCAAACCTTGAAACATCTTTAAACCCTGTTTTCTGTTGTATTGTATAACCGATGCATGTGTGCATGTCTGCTGCAACCTTCTCTAGTGTGTTGGCGGGTGCTTGAGGGTCCAGATAAAGTGCGAGACAGATTGTGAAACACGCTTCCATCTCAGATTGTCATCAACCAACCTGTACAACGTTCTTTATCTCAACAATATTCTCAGCCAACTTTTCAACAGTCTTGCACTGCCTCTCAAAAACAGACACGTTTCTGTCAAACCGATCTGGATAATGGTGGAGTTCGCCAACAACAGTGTCGCGATCATTGACTATACCAAAACATAAACCCTTGACGAGAATCTTCAGCAGGTTCTTGGTTGTTGCATAATCCAACAGCTTCAGAATCGTCCACACAATCTTCAATAATTCCACACTGCGATGCGGTTGCTGTACACCTATTCCTCACCACAGTAGGCGCCGGTAGGAGTATATCTTTGTTCTTATTCGAGTCCATTGGTAGATCCTTAAAGTCAGCTTCGTCCCAGAATTTGATTTGCGTGCCTGACCAGGCTTCGACGCAATCCCGCAGTTTGGGGTGTCTGTTCGCACTCTTCAAACAGTCAGGGGTCTCCTAGCACAGTATCCTCTGTGTAAAAATCTGTATAATAATAAATATTGTGGTTAGTTCAGTACTATCGATCTAGATTTATCTTTTTCATTCAGTAGCCTATATGTTGGCATTAAGGTCGCAGTGTGTAGGATTTGCCGAAATGAAATATAGTATTCACAAATATGTTTGTTGTAATCTGTAATTTCCCCCGCCTGATGTCACCATCACACACAATACATCTTTTAAACGACGATGATTAGCCTATTAGATTTAGATTTTGATCTCACCTATGACGCTGTCCACCAACAAATTTGAATGCTTTGCCGAAACGCCGACCTCCGCGTCTGTCGTCTTATGCACGGGGTCTTTCCGCTTGGAACCCACTCCAACAGGCCTTTCCGATGATCGGCCTGAAAACTTCCTTGACACCCCTCGCAGCGGTTGTTTGAACCCCGGCGGTGTGATGGATTCAACCAGATCTCGCAGACCTACTAAAACCGCATCCACCAGCATTAGCAATACAGTTTATCACAGAAATGGATATTCTTGAAAAAATAGGGTCGTGCTTACCAAGTGGCGACTGTTCGGGTACACTTTGACCACACAATACAGGCGTAATAATATCACCATACACTGAAAGGTATGATAAAACAGGTTTAATTAATAGCAAAATAACAACGAAGGCCAAAATGTTATTTTCTTTCATAGACACAAATGATTAGACCATATTAACCGAGAGAGTCGAATCCTTCAATTTCGACGATTGCGTTAATGGTATCTGCATTCCGCAGCACCTATCAAATATACAGTCTGCCTGTTAAACAAAAAACAAAAGCAGACATAAAGCTAAATGCAGCAACACAAAATGTAATTATAAATAAAACAAAATCTGTAAGAACAAACAAAACAAATCACTCAAAGTGAAAGAATCCATCGTAGTCTTCTCAAGATGCGCTTGTCAACAGGTCAACTCGGTAAATAACCACGCGGTACCCGGGTCAGTTTTACACACACCCTACAGGTTAAATATATTTACAACCAAACACGTCTCGGTCATCAGCTGTCGCGACATGTCCGGGCAACACGCAAATATATATAGTGTTATACAAATGTATAATGTCATAAATCTCACTGACAAACAGATGTCTCCTTTTAAACACTGATAGGGGGTGGCGTCTGTTACGTCCCCATTGTGGTCTAGGGGTACAGGGGAGTAACAAAATGACTGATCATTAAAGATTAAATTTTATTTACACAATTAATTATCTATACAATGAACAAACAGGAGGGGAAACACTGGGCGGTACCAAACAAAAGAAGATAACCAAAACAGAAATATATAAGCTATTAACAATTCTAGAAATGAAAGAAACTAACTAACTGAAACCCGAAAATCTTCCGAACCTAACTAACTACACTGACTATTCTAAACTGAACAAAAACATACAAGGGTGGTACACACCCGTATCTATATATATACACACAAGTGAAACTAACAGTGACAGTTAAGAAAACACCTACCTAAATCCCACTCCTTATATATATACACAAAACCAGCAACCAAACCAGAGACGCAAACCCAAACTCAAAGTCTTTTCAGAAATACGATCGATGCACAAGTCAAAATAGCACTAAGTCACAATAGTAATACAGAAGTGAACTAACATTCAAATCCAAGTCACTGGGGTGTAACTGACAATGTTAGCTATTTATAGGTGTGGGTCTGTTCCTCATTGGCCGCCAGGCAGGTCCGCAGAAGAGGATTGGGGGGGAAACAGCGCACTCTTCCCTCTTCTTCACCAATTGCGGAGTGACCCGTAGCAGACCTCACAGAATAATGAGACCGAAAGAAAAAAAACAAACCTGGCACGTAACAGCGTCATTAAGCACATCATACTACAGGAAATGTTTGAAAAGTCGGAATAAAAGATCTAACAAAGGCCCCCCGCTGACAAACG
Organism: Anguilla rostrata; assembly: GCF_018555375.3. Lineage (NCBI taxonomy): Eukaryota > Metazoa > Chordata > Actinopteri > Anguilliformes > Anguillidae > Anguilla > Anguilla rostrata. The sequence goes on along the minus strand of NC_057941.1, from coordinate 40,394,860 downwards.
GTTGTCTCCTTTTAAACACAGATTGGCGAGGTGTCGTTAAGAATGTCAACTACGAGGAAATGTTTGTAAAGTCTGAATAAAGACATCTAACAAAAACACCCCCATTGACAAACGGATCCTTGAAACAATGACTGGGGGGTGGTGTCATAAATCTCATTACATTACATTACATTACAGGCATTTGGCAGACGCTCTTATCCAGAGCGACGTACAACAAAGTGTATAACCATAACCAGGAACAAGTATGTTGAAAACCCTAGAGAGAAGTACCGGTCCAAGTGCAGGGAACAACCGCATAGTTCAACTTGGACCCTGAAGGTTAAACTGATTAACACTAACACAAACGAGAACAGCAACAACGCAGTCTATGCAAAAATACAAGCAGTAGTTAAGACAGGTGCATTAACTAAGTCACCTACGAAACAGCTACCTAGTTACAACCCTAAGCTTACAGTCATTTAAGAGATTACAGGGAGGTAGGGAGGGATGGGGAGAGGTGCAGCCTGAAGAGGTGAGTCTTCAGTAGTCGCTTGAAGTGGGTCAGTGTCTCAGCTGTTCTGACCTCCACGCGATTCCAGAGGCCTATTTGTGCACAGGTGACCACAGCACAGTTCTTGATGTATGTCATTAAGTTATAACTGAAAAACCACTGATAAATGAAGAACTGAAATTAATGAAGTTTAAGTAACAGAATGAGTACAACTTTTAGCCTGAGGAGCAGTGTATAAAATGTAGTGAAGATGAAAAGAAAAAAATTTCCACGTGCAGTGTGAAGAAATTCCTACCAGAATAAAAAAGTCATAAAAGTTTTCCGCAATGGATGATTAACATTTAAAGAGGTTGAAAAGAAACAAAAGATTTACATAGTAATGTTTGCCATTATATCAGTGTTTCTCAACCCTGGTCCTGGGGACCCACTGCCCTGCATATTTTAGATGTCTCCCTGCTCCAACACACCTGATTCAAATAAATGGGTCGTTATCAGGCTTCTGCAGAGCTTGATGACGACCCATTCATTTGAATCAGGTGTGTTGGAGCAGGGAAACATCTAAAACATGCAGGGCAGTGGGTCCCCAGGACCAGGGTTGAGAAACACTGCATTATATGATTCCACCCTCTGAGGTATCAACATAAACATAATATTATCAAATCCTTTTCAGGTAGTGTAATCGGAATGTTGTCCAATGCTGCACAATGCTTATTGATGCCATGTAAAGTTAATTATATACCATGTAATTATCCTATATGGGAATAGTACCCTATATGTGATTTATTTCCAATACATAGTAATAAGAACACTGTATTACAAATTAAGAGTGAAAATTGGCTTAGCTTCAGTTAACTCCAGCAGGGCAGCCACTGCTGTTCCATGTCAGGGGCTTATAAATTGTTCTCAGCCAATCTAAATGCAAAACATCCTAAAGCAATGACTTCATTAAAACATACAATCCAAACCTCCATGTCCAATACACAACACATGGTGAGCAGTATGTGCAGATTGGTGTGTGGAACAAAGAACATCCTGCACGGGGACTGGCAGGGTTCCCTTAGAGCCTAGCCTCTATTTCCATCCACATTAGGCCTACATAACTCTACAAATGGATGACTAATACCCAAATTACCATTATGATATAGAGAAATTAGGCCGTTCATATTAACCGCTTTATTTTAAAAACCTGAGTATTGGGGAATCTGTGATGAATGATATAAAAAACAGCCCTTTCTAGTGGCTTTAAATAAGGAATGACCCAGGTGGCAATGTTGTGTTTTCAGCAGCTCAAATCACATAAGTGTGTGATTTTGAATTGTGCACTTATCACAGGACAGGCTTAACAGGAAGCGTTGCTTGGCCTGTCGTTAAGCATCCGTTCTCACGTGTACCTGCTGGGAAGATGCAGTGATGCAAAGGGGAATTAACTTTCACACAATGTAGCGTGAAAAGGCATGCAACGCCTCATTAGGAACCAGTCCCTCCTATCCTGATTTTCCGGTGTACTAATAGCTTCACGGTATGGAACTCACTTTGAGTAGAAATTACTGGGTTTTTTCCCCCTTTAGGATTAATATTTTAGATTTAGGCGCTATGCTGGAGAGCTTCTGTCATTAAGTAAACAATGTCTGCAAAGTGCCAAGAAAACTATTTAATAATTTCCTGTAGCAGTCTCTCTTGTTTAGAAACGGTAGTATTTACAACAATGCCCTCATTAGAGTTTCCAGCTAAAGATCAATGAAGAAGAAAGACTGACATGGCATTCATGTTGTACCTATTCAATGTACCTACCTAACTCCCACTAACAATTTATCTTTAACAAGGCCCTCTCCTAATATTTATTAGTAGTTTAGATATTATTATTATTATTATTGTTAGGTTTTTGGTTTTATGTATTAATACACTGTCATTAATTAACCAGAACGTTTTCCCATTAAATTGAAATATTCTGATACTGATTCAGAAAAATGCTCACCTGAATTCCCATAGCAACCAGCTTCCAGCTACAGTTTATTTTTAGACTTAAGTATTGTTATCCCCTTAAAGGTGGAGTCTTCTCCCCTGCAATTAGTTATACATATGTTTTTCTGAGAAAAAAAGAACATTTTGATAAATGCCACATTTTCCTTCTATCTATGGATACTATGAAAAAGACTAGTAAACTATCAGCACAGTAAGGATTGAGTAAAATATGTTTATGTTTTGAATCCAGTAGTTTTAAGAGCTAACACCCTTGTTTAATGTTTGGCACTCTGAATACAAGTGTATCACAGTTAAAACTTCTGCTTTGTCCAACATATGAAATCTATTTATTTTTTATTTATTTATTTAGATTTAATTTGGTAATTATTATTAAAGATATTAATGATCAGTTAAATTGCCAAATGTTTTGATAGTCAGAGCAGCCTGCTGGGTCAACCTTTACCAAAATGTACAACTCACAAACAGATTAAAATTAAGAAATGTATTAAGTTATATTTAAATATATATATATATATATATATATATATATATATATATATAAAGCACCCCTCTTTTCTTGGCGCATGCATACTTAATGAATAGGGGAGCATGGCTGCATTGATGGGGCAGTCTTCTCTGAAAGCTAGCATATTTAGGTATTAACGTTGCCTTATGTTGCTGGGAGCAGGGCTAAGCACTATGTTAATAATCAAATGATTCATTCATTTAGTCTCTTTATAATGAAATCAAACATGAATATTTTAGGAGGTAATTGAGCTGAATTATTGAATACCTCAAAAAAGTTTACTTCTGCTTCTAACAACAGAGGTGATATTTGCAGACAAATAATTGTACATTCCAGTCTCCACCTACAGACAAAATATTTTCCATGTAACAAAACCAAATCACACTAACTATATTGGTTTCCGCCTAAAACTGGAACTGCTTCTAAAAATTTAGATTTCAACTATCAGGCCTCAACAACCATTATCTATATAGACATAAAGATTTTATAATTTCAGTTAAATAACAGATTGTATTCAGACTTAAAATCACAACCAGCATGATCTTTCTGCATTCTGTAGCCACACTGGGCCTCTGGCATATTTAGATGCTCAATGAAAGGAGACACCATGACACCTTTTTATGCCTGTTGAGAAGAGGGGGAGCAAAAATGGACCATCAGCATGATTCTAATTTCCCCCATGATGTTTCCTTTTATGTTTGTGGAGGGGAGAGCAAGTATAGAGAAAACATTCCTATGGTTAAAAGAGAGCAAGCAACTCAATCACAATGGACATCATTGAGAAAGTTTGCCTGACCAAATTATTGTCTATCTCTCAAAGTCAATAACCAAAACTATATATCCAACATTCCCTCTCTTGGATTAAAAGGTGAATGCGAGTGCTAAAAGCATTTTTTCACCATAAAAAATCAAATGGTGTAACATTTATGAAATTGTTATAGGAAAACCTAACATTTTAAGGTTTGTGATGTACTTAAATGGTAATGACAAAAACAACTATACAATTGGCTAACCATTTTTAAAACATGAAGTCCATGTCAGAGTTGAATAGCCCATTGTGATCTGCTGGCCAGCGAATATGTAGGCATGCTGATCAGGGGCGGTTTTAGTGATTTGGAGTCCCCAGGCAAAGACCAATGTGAGGCTCTTCTCCATTTTGCTTAACGCAATCATAGCTAGTGAACAAAAACTATTTGGAGGCAGCTCTTTTCAGTTAACAGCCACAGGACAGACCCAAATGAGAATTCTAACTGAAGAACTTCAAATGACCTTCAGTCAGTTAGAAGAAGACAATATGGCAAGAAAAAGATTATATGTATATAATCTTTAATTCTTTCAAGACAAAAGTATAGTGCATGCTTTTTGATAAAGCATTTGAACATCCACTATTCTCTAGGGGTAAAAGTCCCGGTCCGAGTGGGTGTCTGGTTTGTGGTGGGCTGCTGCTGTCTGTCGGTGTTGCCTCTGACACTTTCTTCCCACGCTGTAGCTGGTTCACCGCAACCAGTAGACATAGCTAGAAGTTGTAGTAGGTGCGGTGGGTGCACAACAGGCTGAGGCAGCAGTAAGACTGCTAACGTTAGCTAGCTCAGCTTCTTCAACTAAGGTTACACCTGTTGTAACGTCAGCTAGGGTGAGAGCACCGACTATCAACCAGCTTTGTTCGACAGACAGGAAAACGTAAACTGATTTGCAACAATGTGAAAAAATAGGCGAAATATCGGTAACAATCTGTACCTAGTTATGTAGGAAAAATGTCCTCGTTATCCTCCAGTGGTTATTCTTTTAAAGTACTTTCGCGAATTTTTTATGTGCTGGCAAATAACTCAGAGGTGGTCCAGCGCTAGCTTTTGGTTGCTAAGGGGAGGTGTATCGACCACCCCATATAAATAAATGGAACTGACATTTGCTAGCATACTGCAGGGGTTTCCCTACCATAGAAAGTCTTAGGCGCAGCGCCTAAGTGATTTTGCGGAGCGCCTTAAGCCATAATGAACGTAAAAAGGCATTTCGGCGACATATCAGAATGAATGTAAAAAAAACGGTTATGCGCTGACAAAAAACAAAAAAAAGCGGAGAGGTGGTTTTTTGGTTTTAAGCACTCCGCGCAATGATGACATTATAAATAGAAGTGGGCGATTGATGAGCGTTTTTATGTTTTTATGCATGGCAGGTTAAATGCATTTACAGAATATAGCGTTTTTTCCCCCAAAGATAGTATTTCTCGATATAATTGTGCCACCGCGTTAACACATTACTACGGTTATGGGTCAGGCACTCTTCACAGTAAAAAGACATTTTAGGATAGCGCTTCCTTGTGTTGAAAGTGCTGCGACGGAAACAGCGATAGACCTACCCACTAGCCACATCTGTCAAAAATGTAAACAAGTAATCCAGTTTTCATGGTCGGGAAAAATTATATGACAATGTTAGCCAGCGAAGCTAATTAGTTGACGTTACATAAAGGTACCTTGATTGAACTAAAGTTAGTATCTAACGTGGCTTGGTAGCTAAACAAAGTTAGGCTTTGTTCACACGTAACGTCTTTTTATGATGAAAACCGCTGGCCAAAACATTTTTTTCATATATTAAAAAAAAAAAAAAACACTGTTCCAAAATATAGCTGAGAGCACCTAAGCCCTGAAAACCTAGGGAAAACCCTGATACTGTATAAGTGTCCTGTCTTGCATATATGAGATTAATATGAGAAAGGGTTGTCGCTATCAGCATGTCTAGGAATCCGTACATATTTACTGTTGTAAGTCATTTAAGTCGCAGGACGCAAAATAGCCGTTAGGAAAGCAGTTTTAAATTATGAAGCAACGTCTGCGCCATTGGATTTAATGGGTCGCGATGAGATAATTCCGAGCGTGTTGCTTGTCTTAAAGTTGATACAGTAAATAAGGCTGTATTAATGTTACTAAATGTATGAAGTTTGTTTTTTTACATATAGACAATTTATCATGTGTATTTTTACAGGACTTACATTTAAATAGGTAACAATGTCCAGTTCTAAAAAATACGAAGTAAATACACTAGCGGTTAGGGTGGTCGATAATAGGTGCTCTCACTCTACTTGTTGCTTCTCCGTCGTGGAGTCTCTGGCTGTTTTATTAAAGAATTTCGTCAGTTTAGGCAAACTTTCCTTAAACTGGGCATCTTCCTTCTTCCTCTTTCTCTTCTCAAATCCGCTTTGAATACTCTTCATGTTAACATAGTGACTCTCTGCCTCTGATGGCAACTCAAATTTCTACATCATTGATTAGGTTAGGAGGTCAAGGTGGAATAATCCATTAAATGTGAAATGTGGGTGATAATAATATTGGTAAATATAGATATTTAATTGGATAGGCCCACATTTACATGTAAATCGATTTATTTTTTATCTATTACACATTATCATTGGTTTGGAGTGACAAGAAAGGAAAAATGTTTTATAAATTAAAAAAACAAAGGAAACACAAATTCATGAGGCCCTTTTGGTGGACGAGGCCCCAAGCAATTGCCTACCTATGACCTATGGTAAAACCGCCTATGATGCTGATTTAATTCCCAGAATAATAAGGCATGGTGCAGAGACATCATACGTCTCTCCTAGACATCTATATGTATAAAACCAATGGTAAGATTGTATATTTATTCCATATTATTCACAGATATTGATAGTAAAATGACGTACTTTTACACAAGAATTCCTCTGGTTTATTTTGCTATACAGTGAGCAGCATTTTTCACTGCTGAATTTGCATATTGTTGGCTTGATATTGTTGCCGTGATGGAATACGAATTTTGGGTGGTGAAAGAATATTATCCCAGATAGACGCTATTGCACAGTGTGTCACGCTAGTTGCAGATTAGACTGTTCAGGGGTTCATCTACTAAAGCTAGAACACATGGCTTGTTGTTTCCACTCATAGTTTGGTTGCGGAAGCACTGAATGTCTGAGTTGATTACAGAATTCTGGTATCCTGGCCACAAGGGGGCTTGCATGAGGGAGTTACACTACACTGAACTGACTAATTTAAATTGGAGGTTTAGGTACTGCTTGCATACACTGCATTATTATGGCATAAAGCCCGTAATATTTCCATATGGTACTCCTGAGGTGCAGTGGAGTTGCAGTTTTTCTTGGCTCCTCCATTTCAAATGTATAACAGGCTATGGGGATGACATTACCCACATGTGAATTTTTGGCTACCTAATTTTATATGGAGATAAATAATGCAGCTAATGCATATTGTATGTACCTATTATGTTAACTACAGTTGCATAAATGAAATGAGAAGATCATTCAATTTCAAAGTTGCATTTATTTGCCATTCTTCTCATTACAGAAAATTAAATACAGTACCCCAGTGCAGTGTAAGAACAGTCATGAACAACTAAAAACAGAAATAAATACTGAAATGAAAAGACAATGAACAATGAATGCAAAGCATGCATTTTTCCTGCTGGTGGGATTTATATCAAAGTCAAATTGGACAGCATACGATCCACAAAAACCTTTGATTGGTTTTTGAATAGGCTATGACCATGTGCATAAGATAGTGTGTATAAGTGTGTTTTGTGCCTATAGCAGATATTCTCACAAAAGATATTACCTGCAACAGAAAACTCGGGAACAACATGTGTCGTAGCCTGAGTACCATCACGTGAGTAAGGTCAAGTTCATATTTTTCATTCCCAATATTCAAAGGCACCTGTTCATGCAACAACATACCCTCACCAGGCCACATTTTGCGCTGTGAGTTTAACGTATGTAAATCTGGATCATCGTGTTTTATATGACATAAGAAACACATTTTGCCAAATTTAATGTGTATAAACGATTTTATTTTTGCATCATGAATTCAATAACTGATAGTCCTGCCTTAAAAAAACATGCCAAAATGGCCAGGTCTTCAGTGCCCAGATGTGCCGCCAGCCCAAATGATACCAGCCTCTGTCCAGCAGTCCAGCTGCTTCTCTCCAGCAATCCTGCCCAGTGTGGCAGCTGAGCATTCTGGGAAATGGCTGAACCAATCCCCTGTTCACAAGTGACCTGTATAAGGCATGTTTGATCCAAATGCTGCTGGCTGCAGATGACTCAATTGTGTAACAACCATGGCCATCACACTTATTGGACTGCCACACAACGCCAAACTCTAACTTTAAATGGGAATCTGTTTTTCTTTTTCTCTTCATTTTCTGTGGCACAGTTTCTATTTCTCTCTCTCGCTGTCTCTCTCATTCCAAGTATCCAGTTCGGGGAAACAGCCCAGTGCATCTGTTAATTGCCCCATCTGCCATGTGTAAGAATTTGTGGCATCCTTCTCTGGAGATGTTTTTGGTCTGCAACAGACGGAAAACTCTGAATCCAGCCAAATGCAATAATCTTAATAATTACAATGCACATGTTCAAATTAGTGACAGGATGAAATTTCCTTTCTGCCCTCCAACTTGGAACCACTGGGCAGCCTCAATGGACGGAACATTAATTAGACAATTAGATGTATTAATTGATCTCCAAGTGATTGTGTTTCATGCCATATAATTGTCTATAAACGTCAGACAGAATTACCATCTGGTACTTTTGTACATGTAATATGGGAAGTTAAAAAATACTATTAATACTGCACACAGCAGTGTACATTTTGTAGACTGCAAAATGTTCTCTGTTGCATTAACAATGATGTATGTTTTATCTGCATATAAAATTGGAATTGCTATTTAACTTGAACTGTGTGCAATAAGGCCTACAGTGCCATTTAAAAAGTATTCGCAAAAAGTATTCCTGATTTACTCTATTATTGCATATTTGTCACACTGAATGGTTGGACAACAGGAAACAGTAAATGCAAAACACATTTTAAAAATGATAATTTCTTTTATTTAATGAAAAAATTAACAGCCACATCACCCATGGGAACAAGTAATCCCCCCCTTAGTTACTCAATCAGCCACTTAACCAAAGTTAATTGATATTTTAATTCAGCTGATTGACAAGTGCCAGGCTTGATTGCAGCCAGCCCTGTTGAAACTAAACCTCAGTCATATTGAATCTTACTATCAGAATGAAGGAGTCACTACAAAGTTTCTACAAGGACACAATGACATGATCAAAGGAAATTCCAGAAGAGATGAGAAAGAAGAGATGTTGAAATACATCAGTCTGGAAAGGATTACAAAGCCATTTCTAAGGCACTGGGACTACACTGAACCACAGTGGGAGCCATTATCTCAAAATGGAGAACACTTGGAACAGTGGTGAATCTCCCCAGGAGTTTCTGACCTGCCAATATTTCTCCAAGGGCACAGCAACAACTCATCCAGAAAGTTACAAAAGATCCCAGAAGAACATCCAAAGAACTATAGGGCTCTCTAGCCTCAGCTAAGGTCCGTATTCATGACTCCACAATAAGAAAGAGACTGGGTAAAAATGAGATTCATGGGAGAGTCATGGGAGAGACATAAACCACTACTAACCAAGTGAAACATCAATGCTTGTCTTGCAAAAAAGCACCCAGATGATTCCCAAGCCTTTTGGGATAATGTTTTATGGACAGATGAGTCAAAAGTTGAACCTTCTGGACAACACAGGTGCCATTATGTCTGGCATAATGCAATTGCTGTATTCCACAGTAAGATCATCATACCAACAGTCAAACATGGTGGTGACAGTGTGATGTGTGGGGATGTTTTATTGCCTCAGGACCTGGATGACTAGTCATTATTGAAGAAACCATGAATTCTGCTCCATACCATAACATTCTTAAGGAGAATGTCTGATCATCTGTCCGTGAGCTGAAGCTGAAGTGTAATTCGGGTTTGGCAAAAGACAATGATTCAAAACACAACATGCAACATGCACATGTGATTTGGTTCAGCCTGTCATGTTAGGCCAAAGTAAAAAAGACTGTGAAGCAAGATGATTGGATGGGAGGTGAGCAGGATTTTTAGATGGTGGTAAAATATGAAAATATTCCTGCACATCCCTGCCAGTCTTCATCATAGCATGTTACTGACCAGGCCAAAAAATGTGCAATGTGTCTTTCCTTAGAATATTGTTGAAAATAGAAGCTAATTATGGATGATGATTATATAAATTTAAATATAGCTGATGTTCATACCTACAAACTTGTGAATCTTTTATAAATCTAATTTATCACATTTGCCAACCCCACTACCACAAATGCAGCAAATCTGAATTTATAGAAAGGTAATAACTTCACACAAGAAACTGACAAATGATCTTCTCAACCAGTAATAGTTCCATCAAAATATTTGGATCTGATTACTTTACACTGCGTTACCACCAAATATATTTAAGGACTTGCAATGGGCTATTGCAAATGAATAGGCATAATGTATATGCCAAGCATTGGAAATAAGAGCAGCACATTTATAATTTGTAATTTACTACTTTTAGCCTTGTGTTGCCGCTTGATATTAATGAGTAATCCCATTAACCAGTAGAAGTTGTGCAAGCTATGGCAGCTTTCACAGAACACTGTTTGGCGGCAGAAAATTATCACTGGGCTCGTTTCCCAGAAGTTGTAATTGTGGCTCATTGAATTCAGTTATATAGGAGGTGTTAATTGTGCCAATACACAGGTGCGTTCCTATGTGCGCAGGGGCTCCATCACCTGCAGTGACCATATTGGCTGCTCAGCTGTCACCGTATTCCTGGGTTTTGCCAGACTGCACACGCTGCATTTATAAATGAATGAAGGCCCTTCGGTTTTGCAATTCTGGGCATACTGTGGCCACAGTTGTAACTGTGGACAAGGCAAATGCACTTCTGCTTTACATACCCACTCAGACAACAGGAGCTCCCACCATGCCGATAGGTGAGGGGGTCTGGGTAAATCCTGTGCCCTTTGCCCAGAGCTGTATCCCTACAGCAACATCTGAAGACCACCCTGATGGAGCATCTGGTCCTTTATTATGGATTTACCAGCACATGCAACATCTAACACTACTCCCTCAAATTTCTTTTCCTAGTTAAAGCACCATATTCTCAATATCCTTATCCTCAATATCCTTATCCTATTTCTTAAATTTAGAATGCTCACCTGAAAATGAAAATTTTTTTTTTATAGTTATAGTGCCATGAAAACTCATATCATTGGTCTGGGAAAAACAGCAGCTATCATGCTGATGATAGAGATGAATAATTAGCAAGATAATCAAACTCACTAGCTAGCAAACATTAGTTCACTTACCTTGCTACCTACCAACCTATACAATGTGTGCTATAGCATAGAATCTACCAGCAACTGGGTTTCAGCTGGAGGAATTCTAACCTACAGTACTCAAGTCAGCACCAAGCTACAGATAGTGAGCAATGGTAGTAAACACCAATGTAAAATCACAAAAAGAAAAAAAGCTGACAGTGATATCTGCATGTATGAATTCTTAACAAGCTATACAATCTGGAAAATGAACAACAGATCTTTCTTCTTTACTTTTAAGATAAATTTGCCTTTATTCAGAAAAATTCTAAATTATCTTCAATGTTGACATCCATAGCATACAACAATCCCAATTCATGAGCATATAATAAACAACTTCCACATACAGTCTATACAGTCAATGTCCATTCATCCATACATTATCTATACCCACTTACCCTGGGCAGGGTCATAGTGGGTTCTGGAGCCTATCCCAGCATGCATTGGGCAAGAAGCAGGAATACACCCTGGACAGGCCGTCAATCTATCACAGGGCTCACACACCATTCATTCACCATCGTTTACATTTGCTATATGATGGTCCTTTAGTAGAATACATTTTTGACAAATATTTGACATTGATATCTCAAATTATCACAGAGAATGTCATTACAGTTGCCATTTTTAATTATCCCTACCTAGTGTCACTACAAAACACTAAATTGTCATTAATGTCATAAAAGCCTACTTTTTCTCAGTAAATTTTTTTTAAATTCTTTTTATTTATATATATTATTTATATTATGACAATGGTTTTTTTTGCAGTGTGGATGCTATTTTGGGTCCCAATGGTCTACTCTTTAAGGATGTAAGACTGAGCAGTTGGGATCATTTCCTATAATGTTATGAAACAACTGATCAGAACACTGCAAATGTCCAGTACTGTAAGCAAGCTTTAAACATAGCTCTAAATAAAAACAAAAAACAAAATCCCACCTCTGTAGCCACAATTAAATTAGCCTCATTAAAAATCCTGGCATAAGACTGGCTGTCCTAAATTAACTGGGTATGATTGTTCTGCTCTTACTTCATTAATGCATGGGAATTCTTTTCAGAACCCTGTCAATACTATGAGGCCATCTGACTGCTCCCTGCTAATTGCCAAACAGTCTACTCAGTCTATCAAGACTTGCAGCTGCTTGCTTGC